>NC_090934.1:1322442787-1322759920 GCF_040938575.1 Ambystoma mexicanum
TTCTTAGGGATTCTTTTAGAGCCATTAGTGAAATATCATTCCCTCGTTTGGCTACCACAATCTCAGAGGTCATTTCCTTAAGATCTGTCTCTAGTTTGATCATTTTAGAGTTTAGTAGAGCGATCAAAGTCGTTTGGTCTCTATAATTCTCATTTAGGTTCTCATACAGCTTCATCAGAGGCGCACCAGCTATTGTTGCGGCAGACATCAGAATTGGACTTAGCTTCGATATTATTGTTTCAACAAAAGTCAATGTTTCATCTGTATTATTTATTCTCTTCGGGGGGGTCTCCCTAGGTTTCCGCCAATTTTCTTTTCTCATAGTTGTTGTACCATCTTCATCATCCGATTCCATGGATGGAATTAAGGTGGCACGACGTTTGGACCTTTGCGGTGGATGAATCTCACCAAATGTATTTCTTCCCATACTTTTCTCTTCTCTTTGACCTTTTAGTCTTTTCCTCAGACTACGATCCTCACTTTCGGAACTTTCTCTTCTGCGACTTCTCTTTTGAGACACTATGATATCCTCGTTTCGAGATTCAAATGCTGGCGAGTTTGTTTCTAAGGTCATTACTTCATGGATACGCCTATGCTTAGGATAGTATAGCTCTGCAGATAGTGGATTTCCCTCGTTGGCACTTATTTGAGATAGCCTTCGGGTTTGCATCAGTTTTTCATTCATTTTTGCTAGATCTTTTATCACTTGATCCACAATCTCGACTGAATTCCTTCTTTCTCCTGAATTTAAAATATTTTGCGGTAGCGTCGTTGGTAGTGTAGAGCTTTCCATCCATTCATTAGGTGGTGACCACATCACCCTAGTACCCTCCATTTTCTCTAACGCAGTAGGGTGTTCTTTTGTGTTTAGTTTATCAAGTGAACACCTTTTGTCTTGTAGTAATTTGATCGTTTGGTCATCTCCTTTACTCGTGGATGTTGTCATTTCTATTTTGTTTAACTCTGGTTTATGCATTTCAGCTACCTTTGTCCAAGCCAATAGTTTTAGTGATGAACTCGATTTTAGGTGCTCAACCTTGGCAGCCGCTCTTTGTATCTTCGTTAGGCTTGTGTTCTTCTCTTGAATCATTTGAGCTGGGTCTCGTATTTGGCCCTCTGGCCTATCCCCGATGAAGGTGGTATTTGGAGATGGTTGGTCACCCAGAACCTGGTGTATCATAACAGTGCAGACTTCAGCACTCTTTGTTCCTAATTGGATTCCTTCAGATTCGCTGTTCCTTCTCTGTGTCTCGACCACCTGCATCTCTTTTTCTATTTCCGTGGTTGTTCTGGGTTTTTTTCCATACGATTCTGGGGATCCAATGTACTTTGCCCCTTGTAACTCCCTGCTGTTCTCAGATTGCACCTCTTTTTCCATCTCAAGCTCGTCTTTATTTTCATTCTCGATAGCCTCGTCCCGCTCTTGGTCTTCGTCACTTTCAGAGTCACTTCCTAAATCGAAAGTATCCATCAAGTCATTAGTGGAATCTTCCCTTCTCGGCCACACAGTTCCCATATGTTCATGAGAACCAGTAGACCTGGGTGCCTCAGTACTGGAGTGCTGCTGCTGCCCAGTGGTTATAGTGTTAGATGTCATCCTGGAGCTGTTAGCTTGGGTAGTGACGCTCTTGCTAGCCAAAATAGTGGCTACCTGGGCATTAGCAGCTGCATAGGACTGATTGCGAGCTCTATCCATGTCAATAGAATTTCGTTTAGTAGTGGACGTCGCGTTCAAACCTCTCTTAGCTTGAGCACGTGTATTGGCTTTATTCGTGGACCCCCTCATTGCTGCTGACATACTTTTTACAATGTTAATTGGACTTACCTTTAGCTCCTGATCGGGATCAAGGAGGGATTTCCTCCGCAGTCTCCCGTCGAGCTGTCAGCGCCAAACAGCCGCACAACAGCCGTTGCCCTCTACTCCTACCGGGCTCAACGCCGCGAGGGTGAGCGCGGGTGCGTTTTCAACCAGATTTCCCTCACGTGATAGGTCACGTGATCGCGAGTGATCTCCGCCCCCTCCAAGGAACGAAAAAAAATGACACCACGCTTTGCAGTGGCTAGCCCTGTAGCCTCGTTGCCTCCAGCAGCAAGTCTTGTTTGTGTAGAACAAACGCAGCGCTCGCCTGAACGCGGGTGCGTTTTCAACCAGATTTCCCTCACGTGATAGGTCACGTGATCGCGAGTGGTCTCTGCCCCCTCCAAGGAACGAAAAAAAATGACACCACGCTTTGCAGTGGCTAGCCCTGTAGCCTCGTTGCCTCCAGCAGCAAGTCTTGTTTGTGTAGAACAAACGCAGCGCTCGCCTGAACGCGGGTGCCTTTTCAACCAGATTTCCCTCACGTGATAGGTCACGTGATCGCGAGTGGTCTCCGCCCCCTCCAAGGAACGAAAAAAAATGACACCACGCTTTGCAGTGGCTAGCCCTGTAGCCTCGTTGCCTCCAGCAGCAAGTCTTGTTTGTGTAGAACAAACGCAGCGCTCGCCTGAACGCGGGTGCGTTTTCAACCAGATTTCCCTCACGTGATAGGTCACGTGATCGCGAGTGGTCTCCGCCCCCTCCAAGGAACGAAAAAAAATGACACCACGCTTTGCAGTGGCTAGCCCTGTAGCCTCGTTGCCTCCAGCAGCAAGTCTTGTTTGTGTAGAACAAACGCAGCGCTCGCCTGAACGCGGGTGCGTTTTCAACCAGATTTCCCTCACGTGATAGGTCACGTGATCGCGAGTGGTCTCCGCCCCCTCCAAGGAACGAAAAAAAATGACACCACGCTTTGCAGTGGCTAGCCCTGTAGCCTTGTTGCCTCCAGCAGCAAGTCTTGTTTGTGTAGAACAAACGCAGCGCTCGCCTGAACGCGGGTGCGTTTTCAACCAGATTTCCCTCACGTGATAGGTCACGTGATCGCGAGTGGTCTCCGCCCCCTCCAAGGAACGAAAAAAAATGACACCACGCTTTGCAGTGGCTAGCCCTGTAGCCTCGTTGCCTCCAGCAGCAAGTCTTGTTTGTGTAGAACAAACGCAGCGCTCGCCTGAACGCGGGTGCGTTTTCAACCAGATTTCCCTCACGTCGTAGGTCACGTGATCGCGAGTGGTCTCCGCCCCCTCCAAGGAACGAAAAAAAATGACACCACGCTTTGCAGTGGCTAGCCCTGTAGCCTCGTTGCCTCCAGCAGCAAGTCTTGTTTGTGTAGAACAAACGCAGCGCTCGCCTGAACGCGGGTGCGTTTTCAACCAGATTTCCCTCACGTGATAGGTCACGTGATCGCGAGTGGTCTCCGCCCCCTCCAAGGAACGAAAAAAAATGACACCACGCTTTGCAGTGGCTAGCCCTGTAGCCTCGTTGCCTCCAGCAGCAAGTCTTGTTTGTGTAGAACAAACGCAGCGCTCGCCTGAACGCGGGTGCGTTTTCAACCAGATTTCCCTCACGTGATAGGTCACGTGATCGCGAGTGGTCTCCGCCCCCTCCAAGGAACGAAAAAAAATGACACCACGCTTTGCAGTGGCTAGCCCTGTAGCCTCGTTGCCTCCAGCAGCAAGTCTTGTTTGTGTAGAACAAACGCAGCGCTCGCCTGAACGCGGGTGCGTTTTCAACCAGATTTCCCTCACGTGATAGGTCACGTGATCGCGAGTGGTCTCCGCCCCCTCCAAGGAACGAAAAAAAATGACACCACGCTTTGCAGTGGCTAGCCCTGTAGCCTCGTTGCCTCCAGCAGCAAGTCTTGTTTGTGTAGAACAAACGCAGCGCTCGCCTAAACGCGGGTGCGTTTTCAACCAGATTTCCCTCACGTGATAGGTCACGTGATCGCGAGTGGTCTCCGCCCCCTCCAAGGAACAAAAAAAAATGACACCACGCTTTGCAGTGGCTAGCCCTGTAGCCTCGTTGCCTCCAGCAGCAAGTCTTGTTTGTGTCGAACAAACGCAGCGCTCGCCTCAACGCGGGTGCGTTTTCAACCAGATTTCCCTCACGTGATAGGTCACGTGATCGCGAGTGGTCTCCGCCCCCTCCAAGGAACGAAAAAAAATGACACCACGCTTTGCAGTGGCTAGCCCTGTAGCCTCGTTGCCTCCAGCAGCAAGTCTTGTTTGCAGTAAAGGTAGAATGGACGATTTTATTGATACCCAAAATGTAGTCATGGCAGCACTTAACATCGTAATTGCTCCATTTCTAAAGCTTTGAGACTATCAACGACTCTGACCTCGCTTCACACATCGAACTTGAAAGTGAATGCGCAGGTGAAGACTTGGTTGATTTTGTGAATAAGCTGGACATAAGGCTCGAAAAGGAAGCCGATAACTCCTGTAATTGGCAAAATCGCCTCTGTGATCTGGCTCGACAGGACTCTAATGACAAGCAACTACTTATGGAGGCCATCCTGCAAGACCACAAGTGGATCAGGAAATTCACGGAGATAAAGGCATCCTTATGCATGAACCATCTTGTCGAAAAACAGGAAAAGCCACCACCTCTATATCCAGCCTCAAAAGAGGCCCCGAGGCAAACCGGAGGCCCCCTAGTCCTGGGAAAAGGACAACCAGGCCCGGGAAAAGTGAAAAATGTCCAGTTTACTAAATTGGGGGAAAAGGAGGCTAAACCAAGCTACTCGTTGTTCCAAGATCCAAATAAAATGACCCAGTTGAAAACAATGAATGTAGAAGAGATCCCATCACAAGCTGTCCCACTGACTTCACAAAAGAAAACAAAAAAACAAGCACCCAAACGAAAAGCAAATAGCTCTTGAGCTTTCTTAAGGAATATACAAACTCCACCTCGAGAATATCTGACACCGCCAGCAAAGAAGCCGAGACGCGAAATAAAACTAATTCAAAATCTTCAGGATAGCCCCTTACTTGACCCAATCCCACAGAGATACACTAATCAGGATCAAGTTCAGGTAGTGGACCTGGACTCATCGGATGGCCTCAGTGATCTGATTGAAATAATTAAAAGCAATCAGGAGGAAGAAACCTGGGAGAACATTAGCCTCACAGACTGGCAAATAATAGATAAATATTCAAGTCCGATGAAAACAAAAGAAAGGCCGACAATGGGCATAAACACCGTGGAAAAAACATGAAAATGAAGACCAGACAATAAAAAAAAACCTCAGACTAAAACCTCACCAAGCAAGGATGAAAAATTGAACAACCTCCTCCAACAATTGGACTACAACAGAAATAAAAATAGAAACAGCTCGGAAAAGATAGAAAAAAAGAAGAACAGCCAGTAAAAAGCCAATCAAGGTTAAAACCTCATTGCGAAAGGATGAAAAAGTGAATGATCTCCAACGAGAAATGGAGGATATTAGAAGACCACAGACAACATCAACAGGAGACAGAAAGATCATCTAAATGGACGGACACAGAATTTTACTCGAGTAAAAAATGTCAGGACCTCCTAAAATGCCTAGAGGATCGAAGGCAACAAAGATGAAATAAGGGGACCATAGCCCTCAGGGCGCCCTGTGACAACGTGAATGGGAAAGAGAAGGGGAATGAGACAACAAGACCTAATACAGAAGATCAGCTGGTTTCTTCGTATCCGTCCAAGGAAAAGCCCTCATATACCTTCACAGTGAAACTCGAAATGATCATAAGAGACAATAAGAAGCTCCTCCTGAATAGAAAAAACACTTTAATGCTGTTAAATCGGTTGATCTCAAGAGGGAATTTACTACCAGACGACGTAGTAATCATTGAATTTTCAGAGGAAGGCCGCACAGACCTAATCATCATTTTCGCAGAAAGTACTGGATATGGTGATGGCATCAAAGGATAAGCTGCGGGACCTCGGGTTCAGGCTCTATACCTTTGAAGATACTCAAGGCAGACACCAGACCAGGGAACCCTCTCAAACCAGACAAGATAGGCAAAATCCTAAAGCCCAGTCTATAGACCTAAATTCTTTAAAAGATTGGTCGAGGCATTTCCCAACTCCCCAAACCAACAAATCTCATCATATCGAAACATTGCGGTACGCGAGGCCCGGGAGGCAACTCAAGAGTGATGATCACCAGAACCCTCAAATCAGCACTTTAAAAAAAATAAGGTTTACTGTGGACAACTCAAGACCAAAGAGGAAGCGTCAAGGAACAGCTGATAATCAACAAGCCCAAGGGAGTCTAAGATCAATAAAACCATATCTTCGGCTAGATAAAAAGAAGCTATAGAGCCCCCGGGAAGGAGTAGATAGACGCTCCCTCCTGGCTTCGTGGAACACCAGGGGTTTCGGCCATTTATACTCCGGGGAAAGCGACTTACTGAGTGAATTTGAAATTATATGTCTCCATGAGACATGGTTGCGAACAAGTCCAATATGTGAAGGCTATCAAACCTTCATTAACCCTGCATTGAAAGGCCCACTGGGAAAGCCACGGGCAGGCCTTCTAACCTTAATTAAAGAGGACAGAGACTTGCAGGTCCTAGATAACCAAACACCTAATTCATATGTTCAAGTGCTGAAACTGGTAAAAAACAGAGGGACTCAGGAGCTCCGACTATTAATAATTAATACATATCGGAGTTGTAATGACTGTGAAAATGAGAAGTATCTAACAGAGATTACAGATCGAATTGATGATTCCATGCTTGAAGATCAAAACCAGCTGATCCTAATATGTGGAGATCTTAATATGAAACTCATGGATAGAAATGGCCAACTAAGACCAAGAGCTCATCTGGACCCATTGGAACATAGATGGATTTCAGAAATGATGATAAGAGAAATGACAGTTAAATGTACAGACTCATGGAGACATCCCAGGTGCGGACACTTGGTTTAGTAATCTAACCAGTGCATGCTTGGATTACTGTTTCGTGGCTGGAAACACAACTAAGTGGATCAGATCTTTCACTGTTAAAAAACAACAGATCAGTGATCACGCACTGCTGGAAGTAGAACTCTTATGGAACACTAAAGAGGCGTATCATCAACTTAGATGCCCCACTGAACTAACATGGGGCCGAAATAGACTAAGAATTAAACCATCTGCAATCCCGAAATTAGTGACCGATCTTGACGACAACATCAAAAGCAAAAAGAATGCAGTGGAATACAGATGGCTGTTAAAGGAATTTGAAGTAACAAGAGACAGGAATAACATGACAGCCATTGTAAGAAAACACGCTTACAATATAGACCTAGTCAAAAGGAGAAGGGAACACTGTGCCAAACTCAGAAGTAGTCTCCGAAATAACTTGCCTGATAGAGAGGAAAAACTGAAGCTCCATGAACAACGATATAAGAACTGGCTTAAATCTACAAAGATCTAGAGAGCTCAGCCAGACACAGAACACATGTTAGCCACAATCAGTACCGCAAATACAAGATCTTTGTGGGAAATTATAAACAAGGGCAATGATTTTCAGCCCGCCTAAACATCTAATCAAGTGTCAAAGGAGGACTGGGTGAAGCATTATACGGCTTTGTTTAAAGCAGAAATTACCCCAAAGCCCTCCATAAAAAAGACCAAGCTTTCCCCTTGGCTCTTCGAGATTGATAGAGAAGATATTTCGTACTGACTGAAGCATCTCAGCTCCTCAAGAGCCACCTGGCCCGGTGGCATTTCCAACCACATGCTAAAAGAAAACGGGGAGGCATGGACGGAATCTATTTTTACTCTGTTCCAACAGATCAAGAAAATTACATCTATCCCTCAATCTTGGAGGGAAGCCCTAAAAGTGCCTATCTTCAAGAAAGGGGATCGAATAAACCCAAGGAACTATAGGCCTATTGCTCTTTTAGACTCGATGGGGAAGGTCTTCTCCTCGATCCTGTTGAGAGACCTGAAAAGCTGGGCGATCAAGGCGGATATCCTGGATAAGCGCCAGACGGCATTTATGACCGGGGTAGGCACCTCATTGAATCTGTTCCTACTAAACCTGCTGAAATTACGAGCGATTTAAACAAAAGGAAACATCTACTTAGGTTTCATAGACCTTGAACAGGCTTTTGATGCAGTTAGTAGAGAACACTTATGGGCTAAATTTGAAAAATGTCACTGTCCTGAAGATCTCCTAGAAGCAATAAAAGCGCTCTACAGCGAGACATCAATCCAAATTATCGTCTCAAAGGGAGGGGATACCACAGAAAAAATTCTAACGTTTAAGGGTATCAAACAGGGGTGTGCGTTAGCTCCTTTTCTATACACCCTGTATTTGGTGGACATGAAAGCTGCACAAAACAAAATAAGAGCATTTCCACCAAAGCTGGAAGGGACTGAATTACCCTGGATCCTAAAGAAGACAATGTCGTCTTTATTGATCAAACGGCAATAGGTTTGCAGAGGCAAATAGTGGAATTTAAGATCTATCTTGATCTAAACAGAATGGACATCAATGCAGCTACGTCAGCGATCCTGATAATGCAAACAGCCTTAGGTGCCAAGAAAAAAAGACCCCTTTTATGTGGCGACTTGGAAATCAGGTGCTGAAAATTGTGGACACTACAACATACCTTGGGGTCAGAATCAACAAAAACATCAACGAACAGGCACAAATTGACTTTATCAAGGAACGGTTAGTAAAACTAACAAACCAAGGGAGAGTACTACATCGGAGACACAGCACATATTCCTTGATTCTGGTTATCTCTTTCTACAAACAAAGTTGATATCAATCTTGACCTTTTTAAATCTCTCCTGGGAAGTATGGGGGAAATTTGAGGCCTACTTTTGGCAGAAAACCCTTAGACTTCCAAACTGTCGAAAAGTAGGAATAATCAGACTTGAGCTAAAATTTCAATCAATGGTATTGATTGTCTTATGGAAAACGATTTCACTCTTCCGCAAATGTATACTGGATAATCCCCCCATCCCTTTTGAGATTTTGGCAAGAGCAATGATAACTAAGGGAAATACAATTCTCTCAATGTGGAAACAGTAATGCAATGATCTACTGCTGGGGAATTCCATTGTAATAGAGATACTGAAAGATAATCCGGATAAGGTGAAGAAGATCCTACGGGAGAAGGATTGGGTCTAAACAGTTGTGCAGAAGGAACAACATATCTACTCTCATAATATCATTTGGGAGAAGATAAAATTGAATCACCCACCTCTGTATCTCACAAGATTTCCATCTCCCCATTATCAGGACTTATTGATGCGTTACAGAGTAAACCTATTGCCGATGAGAGAGGTACAACATCTAAGAAGATTGATATCAAAGGAAGACACATGCTGCCACTTCTGTAGGATTCCCAAAACCCTAGAAACAATGAGGCACCTGACACTCACATGCCCGAGACTTGGGGGACTAAGGAGTCTATACCTGAACAAGAGCCCAGCCTTTATGGATACTAACATTGAGGAGGAATTGTGGGAATGCCTAATGATGGTTGACAAACTATGCCAGACCCTGGATGCTCTTAGACTGGTGGAATGGATTATTCCATCCCTTTTGGAGGGCGGGAATAAGGAAATTGAGGATATGGGCAATTAAGAAGGATACTTAAAGAGGTCCATACGGTCGAATGATATTTTCATCCGTCATTTTTGCCTCTGTTTGTTAAAGGTTGAAATTTGGTGTTTGACCATAAAACAATTAAAAAAAATGTGTACTCTCCAATTGCTTCTTGCTGTGGCATCCTTGATCTCTGGCCAACAGCTATTCTTCATGCATAAATTCACTTCCAGCATCTATCAGCTCTGCAGCCCTGGTCTCTCTCCTTCAAGCTTTTTGCTTACTCTTATTCAGAGCCGACGTCCATCTTTTCAACATGGCCGCTTAACCCGTGTTATATTTTCTACTGCAGCAAGCTTCTATGTCTTTCATCTACCTGCGCTTCTGCCTATATTCATTAACTACACATCTGGTTACTTTTCCTCTGTATATACATGGTTTCTTCTCATTTGTATGTAGGCTTACTCTTGTTTCTTCAGCTATATCTTCATTCTTTAAGTATACTCATCTCGTTTCAGTACGTCATTATGTCTTCTCCTTACGACATCACTTTGCACCTGTCAGATTTACTTTACAGCTCTTCGATATTCAGTGGTGTCTGCAAATCTCCTGCTGCCACTTCAGTTCGAGGTTACATTCGGTATGGCTGTCTGAGTGTATAACTTTTCCCGTACACCTGATACAGTATTGGAATGATACCTGGTGTCATGCACAGTGTCTTCTTATTCTTCATCCAGTGGTGTCATGCACAGTGTCTTCTTATTCTTTATCCAGTATGTCAGATGTGAGGGTGCGGGTTCTATCAATGACGTACACATCTGCTCCTTTACATTCCCCCCTCTGGTCGAGTCCTCGACCACCTCCTCCTCCTCAATGTTTGCCATTTTTCCACAAAATTACTTCTTTGGGATCCATATCTTAGTCACCACCCTAGGGTCTCCTGCATCCTTTATGTGGTCATCCACACTCCAGGTCATATGGCAGCACTCCCCAGTTGGTTGACAGAACACCCAACGCCCCACATAGTTCTTATGTTCCTTGGGGTAATGAAACATTGTTCCTGGGGGTGCCAGAGGACTTTCTCTTACGTGCTCACGGGTGGTGTTTTCGGTCTGTGTGTGCTCATCAGCCACAGCATTCACATCGATCATTATCTTCATTCCAATTGCTTTATTTGCTGTCTTCTTGCACTGTCCTATGATTATTCTTATAAAACAGAATCCCAACAGCACTAACACTAGTATTGCTCCAAGTAGGTTGAAGGCTGTTACCAACCAGGTTGGAACTCATGAAAACAGGGATGAAAATCAATCTTCATCTGCGGTCTTGTCTACTTCTTCCACCATCCTTGTATGCAGGGTTGAAAGCATGATTATTGCTTCTGTGAGGGTTCAATTTTCTTCATCGTGGGCAGGTATGAATGTGCAGCAGGAAGGCCCAATCTTGCTTCACACGCCTCGGTCGATTGCTGCAATTAAGTACAGGACATACCTGTTCTGGAGGGCGATGAGCCTGATAACCCTTAGTTCTTCTTTCATCGCATTAAATCCTTTTATTGTTGTGTTGATCGTTTGTAACAGCTCTCACCTAGGGATTTTTAACTACTTGGCATTCACTGCAGCTTGAATTTGTGGCATTAATATAGCTGTACATATCACTGCCGTACTGCTGAACAATTTATGCTCATCTGAAATGTCATGATAGGCTTCTATTGATTTTGACAAGAAGTAATTCTCCCACTTTTGTTGAATAAGGCTAAGCGATCTCTGCTTTCTATAGTGTGCATCAATTTTTAGGAAAATCTGTGATCTGCAGGTCACTTTGTGGTACTACTAAGGCTGGTATGTTTATCAGTGCTAATGAGAAAACTCTTCCCCATTCTGGTAGCAACTTTATATATGCTCTTGATCCACAGGACCAGTAGTGGTCCATCAGGACTGCTGTTCCTCCCTTCAGGCCTCGTATGTCAAAAACATGACTACATTTGAGGTCCCTCCTTCTCTTATGGTGCCATTATTTCTGAAGCATAGGGAAGCATTCTTCAGGGGTAATATCTGCAATGGTCCCCCTCATTGTCAACCCACGTTAACAACCTTGTGATCTTAGGCAATTGGTCCTTGCATTCTTTTTCAGCATTCACCACAACTGTTTCCCATTGTCCTAACAATGCCATTGCCTTGCACACGAACAGTCCATTGGCCCATCCCTAGGACTGATCCTTTTATTTCTAGTTGACCTCTTTCCCAGCATTCTTGTACTTATTTTCATCTCTTATCCTTGTGTTGTAACATCCAACTTTCCTTGAATGTGATTCCTGCTCCATTTATTCCAGGCTGCTCAAATTGTATTATTCGGTTCATTGTCTCTTGCTTTGCTCTCGACTTCATCTCTTTTACCTAATAATCTTCCCTTTGGGATGTTGCTTTATTGACCCCATACTAATGATGCTGTCTTGCCTTGGAATTGTTCTCTAATTAGGCAAAGTGCAAGGTGCAACAGGCAGGGTGCCTTTTTTACTGGTACTTCTGTTGCGATTAATATTTTAGATGTTCCCATAGCACAGGGAAAAGGGGACATACGTAACAGCTTTCATCTAATGTTCTTCTCCCCACCTTCTTCAGGTATTGATACCACATGTTATTCTTTAAATGGGCCAAATTATCAAGATATTAATGTATACTGTAATTGCCTTCCCAGCATCTCTTTTAAGTCAGACAATTTGTTTAGAAATGTCAGGAAAAATATCACTGGTGCTTTTGTTGGGGATAAGAATAGTTGTCTCAATGTCAGACACTTCAATTAGGTTATTAAACAATATATGACGAAATGTGAAGAGCATAAGAAAATAAAGACAACACATGAGGCAAAATGTAGTTACAAGAAGTAATGTTATAGTATTCAGATGCCACATTATCTCTTTTGGACTAGCTGGTCTTCGTGTTAACAATGTGTGTCTCATATAATGAACCATTCCCATTTTAAATTCATTTATTCACCTTCAATCCCTTTTCAATATTTGTACTTCATAATAACAGGAACTGAATTATAAATGCAATAATAACTCTGCAAATCAGAGGACTATTTTTAGTATTTTCCAAAAATGCAATAACATCCACGTTTTGTTGCACTAGAGCTGGATATGTTCGAAGTATTTATACAAAGACAGCAAGCAGAAATGCGTGCAATGTTTCAGGCAGCATAAAGTGTGCTGTGCAATCTTCAAGTCTTAATTTCAATCCATAGTCTATTTTTAGTTCAACTGAAAAAGTTCTGGAACTGCAGCAAGTCCATTTGTTACCTATTAGAAATGTCAATATGTCCCAGAATGTGTTTAGTCTATTGGTTCTTTGTCCTTGCCCTTGGTAGCCGATCTGGTCTGCATACGCGGAACTTCTTCTCTTGCGTCACAGTCAGTGGGTGCCATAGGTGATGGGGTCTCCCCTTTGTGGAGCTTTACGTCATTCAGATGCAGTCAGGCTATTCTTCCTTGAACCTTCACAGCAGTGAGGGTGCCCTCCTCTACTAGGTACGGTCCCTCAAAACAGGGCTTATTCCAAGTACAGACAATTCTCTTTACTAGCACTTGGTCCCCTGGGGACAAACCAGGTTGCTTAAGTAAATCAATAAAATCTGTTGTTTGGCTTTTTTCCTCAATCTTCTTCAACCCTCCCCTCCGATGTTTGATCTGTTGTGAAATAAAAGAAACACTAACGGTCATATTTGTTAAATAATCATGCATCTCATCTCCTAATGTTTTCACTACACTATGGGCATCAGTTTTTATTTGAGTGTGAGGAGCAAGTGGTACTCTCATGCAGCGTCCAGTCACCAACTCATGAGGAGTTAGGTGGTGATCTGAGCCAGGCTGGTTTCTCAGGAGAAATAAAGTGAGGGGTAGGCAATGTAGCCATCCCTTCTTCAGAGTAATTTTGATTTTTGCTATCCTTTCTTGAGAAATCCAATTAACCTCTCACAGACAACATGCACCTGTGTTTGATGGGCATAGAAAAACATGTGTTTTATGCCAAATAGAAGAAAAATCTGTTCAAACAACTCATTTACTAAATGCGGCCCATTATCAGATCACAGGACTTCACACACACCCCATCTAGGAAACACCTCACGCACGAGAAACATGGCAGCGAAAGTGGCATCGAGCTACGTGCATGGACCTGCCTCGATCCATCTGGAAAACAAACATATTACTACTAGCATGTACCTATAACTTTTGCATACTTGTAACATATCCATATAATCTATGTGCAGATGAGGAAATGGATCATTGGGTCTTGGATTCGCTCCTCGTACTGTTGGCAAGATGTGCCCTGCTGTACATTTCTGGTACACAATGCAATTTACAATAAGCTGTGCAACATGTTTTAACAAATATGTTGTGAACCAATCTTCGATCATTGCAGCAAGACTCTCTCTGGTGGTGCATGCGGTGTAGTGAAGCTGCTCCAGTGCCATCTTCAATAATGCTAGCAACATAACTGTCTTTCCAATGCTGTCCTGTCCCCATATAGCTTCATTGGGGGATAAAGAACACCTTGGGGGTCATTAGGACCCTGGCGGTAGGGGTTAACGGGGCCAATAGAGCTGCCGGCCTCATTAACCCCCTACCGCCGCATTACGAGGTTTGCTCGTGGGACCCGGTAAGGACGCCTGGTAAAACCAGGCGTCCTTACCGTGTCCCAAGAGCAGATGAGGATGCTAACAATGGGCCCGCTATTAATGGGCCCGTTGTTTGCATCCTGCCCATTCCCATTGAGCCCTATGGGGGCTCGAATGGGAATGGGGATGTACAGGGTCTGGGTTCCTGGATTGGGGAAATACCGGGCCCTCCAAGGTCAGAATGGCCCGGTATTTCCCCATTCCAGGAACCCAGACCCGGTACCCGGAATGGCGATAGCCATGCTGCAAATAGCGGCATGGCTACTTCCAGGGTCATAATGACCCCCCTTATCTCTTCCACAAATCCTGCTCTTCCTGTGAATCTCGACCTTGCAGCTCAATTAATTGTAGGATGGCTAACATATTAAATCCTTCCTGCATTATCATGCATCATTCTGACCCTTGCTTAAAATCTTCTAATTCAAAATCAGAAATATAAAATATGCTACTCTTTTGGCCTCTACATTTGCATCTTCATTACCATGAGAAATCAGGTCTGCTCCTTTATTATGGCCTGCGCATTTCACCACGGCGATACTCAATGGGAGCTTTAGTACTTTAATGAGCTTGCCCAATAGGGACCCATGGTGCACTGGAGTGCCATCTGCACAGAGGAAACCCTCTTTTTCCAATGTGACAGTCCTGCATGTATGGTTGTCGTCATGAAGGCGGAGTTAGAATACACCGCCACTTCCTCATCTTCAAATCTCTGAAGCGCAGCAATAAGCGCCACTAGCTCTGCATCCTGTGCTGAACAATGTGATGGCAATCTCACACTCGTCACTACTTCGAATTCATATCGTGACAATGACTGTTGGGGTTTTTTGGTATATCCACTCTGCTTGCTCGGCGCCCAAACCTAAGAATTGTGTCGCAAGCCCACGGAAGTAAGGAGTTATCCCTACTCCGTTATAATATTTCTGTCACATGAAGCTTCCACACATGCGCTGCACCATTATAGTAAAAGAACACTTGTACAGCAAGAATTGCTTATAGTAATTAAGTGGTTAATTTATTTCTATGGTAGCCCTTATAAGAGACTCGTGTTTCGGCACGTACTGTGCCTTTTTCAATCAGGGCTATTGACAAATGATGATTAGAAGTAAAAAGCAACACATTATATAGCGATACACACAAAAAACAACAAAATTACAAAAATGGCAAATATAAGTATAACAGGTATAGTCACCCAACGTTATGTTTCACAGGAAAAATCACATAATGATTAAAGGCATCACTGATAAACAAAAAAGAAAAGAAAACATTTATGGCATATAAAGTTTGACTACAGAGGTTAGGAAGTAAGGAGAAGGATGATGTTTAGGTATTGAAAAAAATGGAAAAAGAATGAAAACATAAAATTAGTACATATTGCCGGTTACATTGTTTGGTTGTAAGATTTGTTGAAATCCAAATTTGGGTATCATTAAAGAGAACAACATTTCTTACCAGTAATTTCGTGTTGTTTATAATTAGTATGGTCTTATATATGGTTGTGGTCAGTGCTTGGTTAGACTCCTGGGTTAAATCCGAATTCATCCTTCTTTTATAATTTCACTACATCCATCACAGTATGCCTCTCATCAGTCATTTAGTACATTTTTGAAGAACCATCGATAAAGAGAATTTTCCCTCCTTCGAGAGCATTTTCTTTAATATAGTTAATATCATCATAGAATTCAGTATACATTGTGCAGTTGTGTACATAGTCCTCCTTTCCTACTGGGTCTGATATACATGTCACTGGATTCACTATTCCACATCTAACAATTTTGATTGATGGATTTGAAATAATCACTCCGTATCCTAATGCTCTTTGCATAGTCAATGTACTTTTAGGTTTCTCAAAAATGACAAATAGGGAATGTTCAACAAATAATGTTATTGAGCATCCTATTGTAATACTGGTAGCTTTCTCAATTGAAAAAGCAGCAGTAGCTAATGCTTGTTCACAAGCATAATGTCTTTTCATTACTGGTTCTAGAATCCCACTGTAGTAGGCTAGTGGTTTGTGTCCATGCCCTAATGTCGTCTTCTGTGTAAGTACTGCTGTCATCACTTTTCCATTTGAACTCTTCATTGTAGTGTGGTATTCCTAACACAGGGGCTGTGCAAATCACCCTTTTCAACTCTTTGAATCCTTCAATCATGTCATCTGTCCATATTACCTTACGTTTGCCTATCTGTACTTCCTTGAGTCCTTTTAAAAGTGGTTGAATATATGTACTATAATCAAAAACCCAGGCCCTACAACAATTACATACACCTAAGACCTGTTGTATTTATCTTACTGTCTCAGGTTTTGGAGTATTCATGATTGCTTCTGCTCTTTCAGGTGTCACTGTTCTACCCTCTTGAGAGATGATCTGTCCTATGTATAGGACCTCTTCCTGACAATAGTGTATCTTTTCTTTGTCTACCTTTTATCCCTTCTCTGCTAGTATTGTCATTAATCAAATTGAATCTTCCCTGCATCTTTCCTCTGTCTCACTGCACACTAATATATCATCTATGTACTGAATTATTGTGCTATCAAGCTGTATGTTACCTAGGTCCATCTGAAGGACTCTATTAAAGATTTATGGGGAATCACAGTACCCCTGAGGCAGCCTTGTATGTTTTAAGCGCTGATTTCTATACGAAAACAAAGTCAAATACTGTGAGTCTTCATGAAGGCAAAATGAAAAGAAGGCCTTCTTTAAATCTATTACCATAAAATGTTTGGCTTTTGCTGGGATGTTACATAATATTGTAGCTAGGTTTGGAACCAGAGGAAACTCTGCTTCAACAATATTGTTTAAGGGGCAGAGATCCTGAATACATCTCCACAACCCCCCCGTTGATTTCTTCACTGGGTACACAGCTGTGTTACATGGGGACTCTGATGGCACCAATATTCCCTGCTTCATTAAAGCAGAAATTATCTCAAATATGCTTTCATCTCGTTCTCTGGACATGCGGTACTGTTTTGCACGTGGCAAAATTGCTCCTGGTGTAAGCTTGATTTTAACTGCTCCTGCTGCACTCAATAGACCCACGTCAGATGGACTGCTAGTCCATAAGATGCTTGGCATCTTTTCTAAATCTTCCTGAAAGAATGACTGTTTCTTTTTTAACTTATGCCATTCTCTGTGGTATTTCTTTATTCTCAATTTTCATCAAAGAAGCAAGACTTATGAACAATACTAGTTCATCTTCCGAATATTCATCTCTGACCAAGTTTTCATTTATCAAATCTGTCAATCTGTATCCTTCCCTAAGGGCTATTACTGTTCTCATACTCTTCTCTCATCATCTGCACCATGAACAACCACCCTTTCTCAATGTACTGCTGCTGCTGCTAACTCTATGGGAATGCCTGCCCATCCTCATCATCAATAGATATTTCTGGTCTAAACAAAAATCCATCAGGTATTCTTAATATTTTCCCTGTCAGTCCAGGAAGCCAAGTCAACAAAATATTTACTCAATACAAAAACATTTGTGGAGCTAAAGGGGCCACCGTAATTCTTTTTGGCCCATAAAAGCTAGTACAAACTCTCTCACATTCATATAATGTATCCCTGGAGTTGAACACACTATCCCTTTGTCAGTAAAAGATATCATCATGTTTAACTTTTTCATCAACTCATGTCCTAATATGTTAACCGGTGTCTGCGGAGAATATAATAGTGGCATTGATATGTCATGTTCACCTATAGAAAGTGGTAATTTGTCAGTAAAAGGAACCAAACTTGTGGCACAGAGAATCCTTGCGCATTCATGGCGATCCCAGACATTGGACATTTTCACCCTCAAACACAGGAACGAGTTGCTCCCTTATCCACGAGGAACGAAAATGTCTTGCCTCCTATGGTTACCCTGGCCCCTGGTTCCTCTTGTGGGTCTGGTGTCACAGATAATATGGAAACACATCAAGTCGCTCTGTGGGCTTTCCTATTGTGGATACGAATTCATCCCAGTACCCATAAAAGGATTCCCTCCCACTACTGTCACACTCCCTATGCTGGGTGTGGAAACTTGTGGAGCTCCTGTATTCGCCTTCCACTGTGGCATAGTTGTTTGTGTTGCCGGTGCGTACTGTGGTGGCTTTGTCTTTACTTGTGTCTGTATGGGTGCTTGCTGTGGTTGCCATTGTGGCGACTGTGTTTGCTGTGATATCTGCTGCACTTGTTGTGTTTGTGGTGCGCATATCTGATACTGCGTGTGATCTTTGGCATAATATTCCTTCACCACTCGTCAATACTGCTCCGTCCATAGCGAATTTCAACAATTTTTTATGAACTAACTTTGCTTCTTCCTGCATTCTATTTTCAGCTTTCTTCTTATTTTTCTCTTGCTACAATCGACAATGATCTACAATAGCCAACTGTATTTCTGGCCATGACTTCACTTCCATCTCTATCTGTTTCTTCATCTGCCTTTGTACTTACTCAGGCAGTCCTTGACATGAAATATGATAAAACAATGCAACTGTTTTATCCCACAGTTCTCTTGTCTCGAGACACCAATGTTCCAGGAATCTCCTGAATAAAAGCAAAAGGGTCTTCGTCCTCTTCCATTTTCCTGGTCATAATCACACCCGTTTCTCTAATAATGGGAATTGTGTAAATCCTGGGCCAAAATCATAGCCCCCTACACTTTGCATCTTCCTTGTGGGGCTAGTTTCACCCACTTGTCTTCTTCCTGATAGTGATCTTAACCTGCTTACATAAGGTGGGCAAATATCCCCTGCGCTACACAACCGTGCTGATGGTCGTTCAGAATATGCTATAGGTTTTGGTGTTTTTTCTTTCGGGTCTTCTAAATCTGACCACTTTACCCCTCTCTCTATGTTCTGATTTATTGACAAACTGCCTGCACCATCTCTTCACAGTTTCTCATTATTCTTCCTCTCTTTGTTTGACATCATTATACCCCAACTGGTATGGCTTTTATCCCTTTTCTCATCATCAAGATGTAGTCTACTCAGGGACAATGTTCTAGGTTTGTCAATCAATCATTATCCGCTCTATCTCCTGTTTCCTACGTCAGAGATTTTGCGATGCTCTCCACAGCATCATAACCACCCTTCTCTTTCATATGTCTATATAGATCCCAAATCCTTTTCCCTATGCCTTCCACCTCATGCTCATCGGCCCATGTCTCCAGGTATCCCTTGCAGCTCCCTGCGGAGCTACTGTGATCCTCTCTCTTCTTCTCAATGCTCTTGTGCTTCAATGAGTATCACACTTCTATTAACAATATGATCTATTTTATTATCTCTTTGTCCCCTACTCCTTTTCATTTTTTCTTCCCTTCTTCTCATCTCTCGATTCTCTTCTTTCTCTCACCTTCTTTGCAATCTACATTCTTTTAATCCTTGGGCTTCTATTTATTCATGTTTCTTCTCTTCTATCCTCTTGCTCTTTTTTCTGTTCTTCATAGCTTCTCTATTCTTCCTTTCATTTCCTATCTCTTTCTTTCTCTTCCTTGTATGCCCTTTCATGTTCTCTCTCCTTCTTTTCTCTTTCCTCTCTTTCTTTTCCCTCTTTAACATTGTCAATGCTGTTTCCATCTAAGTTAAGTAATATCTGTCTTTGCATCCACTTTGTACTATTGTCATCCCACTTGCTTTGTCTTTCTCTCTTTTATGTCTCCTGACTTCCTCTTCTATTTCTATCTGTCTGTCCCTTCTTCCATCGCGCTCTTTATGTTCGTCGCGTATGGACATATATTTAGATTCTTTATCCTTACTTTCTTCCATGCTGTCTCCACTATTATAAGCAGGAGGTGTGTATGTTGGATTAACATACCCTGCTGCTGCTTTTAATTCCTTTAGAGGAGATTACCTGTTTTTCCTCTGTCGTGCAATCATTTTTATCAGGAGAAAGAGGAGCTGAGGCCGTCACATCCTCCTCTTTGTGCTGATTGAGCCTCCACTCCATCTCAGGTGGGTCTTCTCTCTCACTCTGATATATCTTCCATAGTTCTAAAACAGCTAACCTCTTCTGTATCTTCTTCCCTGTATATGTAGCATTCAAGTATGGCGTCATGTGTCACAGTACTGTTTTTGGTAACAAACCTTTGTGAGGAGATGGCATAAGTGTTTTATTAGTCGTGCCTTTTACCCACTCAACGTGGTACTTTCTAATCTTAGGTGTGTGCCTAGGTAATGTTCTGCATAGATGTAAAAGGGGAGTGTCCCCATAAAGACAAGTCATTTTTAACTGTCAATACTTAGCAGGTTTTTAGTTTATTATTTATTTAATCACACTTTAACAATCACTTTATGCCAGCACCATCAATCGCCGCCCAGTTCCAAAAACCAATCTCTTCAAACAATTGCCAAGCCTATCAGACAATATCCATTTTATCTCTTTCCTTGTAGTTTTTATTAGTTCATACCATTCTAGGTTTGATTGGCGCCAATTGCTTGCTTTTCTATAGTCTAATAACTTTTTCACATTTTATCACTATCGTTCTTATAGTTTTTAGCCTTCAACCTATTTTATCATCACTAATACAAAACACATTTTTTTTAAAACCCCCCAAAAACACATCTGCACACTTTTTCTACAATCGTCTTGTCTTCTTCTCTTGATAGACGTATCTCATCTCTATTTTACTCCATTTTGAAGTGTTTCATGCAAACTTCTTTGGCTGTAGCCACAGGAATCCCTTAAATCATACTCTGTCCCAGAGTTTGGTGCCTTTCTCTCGCCTTGAGGACAGGTATCAAGGTATTCTTATTTTCCCTAATAAATCCTGTTGCATTCCGCTTCTATATATATATATATATATATATATATATATATATATATATATATATTACACGGCCCGCGGTAGCGGGCGTGTAGTTATGGTTAAGTTGCTAAACTCATAGGAAGAGCACTTTTCAGCAGCTTATAACTTCGCTTCCCCTGGACGAATCCTCATTGTTTTTTTCTATAAGTATATGGCCGGCTCTGAATTTTTTTGCCAAGTTGGGTGAGGTTTCTTGTGGGGGGGGGGCGTTATAGGGTGGGCCCCACATTTGTTTTTCCCATAGACTAAATGGGGGAAAAACTTTGCACACGGCTACAGCCCAGACAGCTGGATGGATTTTCACCAAATTTGCGGCAGGAGTCAGGGTGGTCTTGGGTCAGAAAGCGTGCTTTTGTGTGTTCGGTGGAAATCCGACCAGTACTTTTGTTGCAAAGAACTGAAATGTACATCCCAAAAATAGTGCTGCACTGACCCATTTCCCTGTTCGCTACACGGACAGAATTGTCATTGGCTGGGGGTACAGCGTGCTGTCAAAGAAGTTTGGACGCGACCGGTGATTGGCTGAAGGGAAGCTTGGTGTGCGTCAACATTTTTTGGGAAAGCCGCCATGGTGTATCGGAGGACAGTGCAGCGGCGTAAGGGTCTAGAAAATGTACCGCACGGAATGCGTTGGTGGCAATAAGGGAAGGAAGGAGTGGGGGAGTGAAAAGTGGTTCATGTGACATAGGTAGGTAGGTGGAAGAAGACGGAGGAGTGCCTGCAGTTTCGCGCATACTGCGTCAAGTCGCGGGTAGCTAGACAAACAAATACTTTGGGCCTCATTACGCGGTAGGCAGTAATCCCTTACCAGCCTATTCCGAGGTCCCTTAGCGGGTCCCTTCCTTAACGCCTGGTTTTACCAGGCGTTATGGAAGGGACCCGTTAAGGGACATCAGAGCTAATAACGGTACCGCAAATTTCAGTACCGTTATTAGCTCTATTCCCATTGAGCCCTATGGGGGCTCGAATGGGAATGGGGAATGGTTCCCGGAATGGGGACTTACCGGGTCCTCTGAGGTTGGAATGACCCGGTAAGTCCCTATTTCGGGAACCCGGACCCAGAATGCGGTAAGGGGGTAGCCATGGCGCTCATAGCGCCATGGCTACCGCCTACCGCGTAATGAGGCCATTTGTGTGGTGATTGGAGGCAGGTGTCATACGGCCCGATAGATTGTGCCGTGACGTGTTTGCGCAGACCTCTTTCCGTGGTGAGTGGTGGTATATCTATTTTAAAAGGGGAATGAAGTGCACATGAGATTGTGAACTGATTGTGGGTAGTTGGACTGTGACACAATAGTTTGAGAAAGGAAGTGGGGGCGGCAATGGTATGTGAATGAAAGTGCAGAGGGGTGCAGGAGAGAGTGTTTCCTTTCTACATTATGGTAACTGGTGCAATTTGTTGCTACATAGTTACATGCCAGTGCGCAGGTTGGGTAGGAGTGCCGGTGGTAGTGCTGTGTATGTGGATAGAGGAAGTTGGTGACATGGGGCAATGGATGGTGCCATTCTGTAGCAGTGAGAGTATTGAAGATAGCTTGTGACGCAACATCTTTGCGCAGACCTTTTTCCGTGGTGAGTGGTGGTATAGCAATTTTAGAAGGGGAATGAAGTGCATATGACATAGGTTGCAAACCGATTGTGGGTAGTTTGGCAGTCACACTTGTTTGGGAATGGAAGTGGGGACGGCCATGGTATGTGAACGAAAGTACAGAGGGGTGCAGGAGTGTTGTTGTTGTATATTGTGGTAACTGGGGCAATTTGTTGCTATGTTGGCGGTGCGTAGGTTGGGTAGGAGTGCTGGTGATAATGCTGTGTATGTGGATATTCGAAGTTGGTGACATGGTACAATGGATGGTGCCATTCTGTAGCAGTGAGAATATTGAGTAGTGACACAATACTTTGTGAATGGGTGTGGGTAGGGGTGGTGGAGTCTGTGGTATGTTAGTGGATTGTCCGGATCGGAACCTGTTTTCGTGATTGGGTGCAATGCAGAAGGTCAATATGTGATTGGTGGGTGCGTGTACAGGTTGGGTAAGAGTGCTGGTGGCAATGTTGTGTATGTGGATAGGCGTAGTTGGTGATATGGTCACATGCATGGTGGCATTATGTTGCGGTGCCTGTGTTAAAGGCCTGGCCTATTGGGTGAATGGGTGAATGGCCGAAGGCCTTAGGCCATACATTGAAGAGCCTAGCACTTGGGGAAACCCATGCCCGTAATGCAATTTTGACTTTGCATCTGGTAGAGGGTGGTGACCTGCAAAGAATGGTTGTGGAGTATGTTTCAGACGCCATAGAGCAGAAGAAGTGAGGCGGGAGGTGTGTACGTTTGGTTCTGTCGGTGAAGTCGCTGGTAGGAGATGGTAAAGTTTTGGATGTGTCATTGGAGATGGTGCAATGAAAAGTCACGCAGTGTGGGCACTGGGTGCAGTGTGTGCATACTGGCAGTATGGCAGAGGGTATGGTTGAAGTGTAGTTTGTACGGGTTCTACGCTATGCTGTGTGCAGATTTGTTGAAGTAGGGCCAATGTTGTGAACATTTTGTGGTTAGGTTGGTAGTCACACAATATTTTGTGAATGGCAGCGGGTAGGGGTGATGGAGGCTGTGGTATGTTTGTGGATGCTGCTAATGGCGACCTGTTTTCGTGAATGGGTGTTTTATGGTGTGAGGGAGTTTGGTTTCAGTGCCGCTATGTATGTTAACTTTATGCACAATGTTAGCTGCCCACATGGTCGCGTGCATGGATTCATAGTGTTGTGCTGGGTGTGGGCAAAAGTGGACTGTTGTGTGTATGGTAAAAGGTGTGCTGGGTGCGCCACAGGATCAAGTGAATGGGTGTTTTATGCTGTGAGGGAGTTGGGTTGCAGTGACGCTACGTATGTTAACATTATGCACAATGTTAGCTGCCCACATGGTCGCATGCATGGATTCATAGTGTTGTGCTGGGTGTGGGCAAGAGTGGACTGTTGTGTGCATGGCGAAAGGTGTGCTGGGTGCACCGCAGGATCATTGTGGATGCTGAAATAGCGCATCCAGTAAGAAATGTTCCTGATGGAGGGGCTTTGGAAGGAAAGGGAACGTGCTCTCAGAGTGTTTAACAGGAAATATGGAGTTGTGTATATAAATAATAGTATGCAATGCCAAGGTTGTTGCAGATGGTGCAATGAAAAGTCATGCAGTGTGGGTACTGGGTGCAGTGTGTGCATACTGGCAGCATGGCAGAGGGTATGGTTGAAGTGTACTTTGTATGGGTTATATACTATGCTGTGTGCAGATTTGTTGAAGTAGGGCCAATGTTGTGAAAATGTTGTGGTTAGGTTTGTAGTGAGACAGTATTTTGTGAATGGCAGCGGGTAGGGATGATGGAGGCTGTGATATGTTTGTGGATGCTGCTAATTCTGACCTGTTTTTGTGAATGGGTGTTTTATGGTGTGAGGGATTTGGGTTGAGTTAAGTTTATGCACAATGTTAGCTGCCCACATGGTCGCTTGCATGGATTCCTAGTGTTGTGCTGGGTGTGGGCAAAGGTGGACTGTGGTGTGTATGGCAAAAGGTGTGCTGGGTGCGCCACAGGATCAAGTAAATGGGTGTTTTATGGTGTGAGGGAGTTGGGTTGCAGTGCCGCTACGTATGTTAACATTATGCACAATGTTAGCTGCCCACATGGTCGCAGGCATGGATTCTTAGTGTTGTGCTGGGTGTGGGAAAGGGTGGACTGTTGTGTGCATGGCGAAAGGTGTGCTGTGTGCACTGCAGGATCATTGTGGATGCTGAAATAGGGCATCCTGTAGGAAACGTTTCTGGTGGAGGGGCTTTGGAAGGAAAGGGAACGTGCTTTCAGAGTGCTTAAAGGGAAATAAGGAGTTGTGTACAGAAATGATAGTGTGCAATGCTGAGGTTCAGTATGTGATGGGTGCAGGTGTTTTTGAAATTGTATATTCGCCAATAGGCAGCACTAAGTTTGTGTTGGAAAGTTCGAGTGGAAAGGGAAGAAGTATTGTGTTTGATTTACAATGGCGTGGCCCTAGCTTTAGCTGGAAATGGGCACGTGTCACATCATGGCCTTCTGAGCATGGAGACTTCGCAAATGAAACTGTGAGGATTCTCCAATGAGGATTCGAGGGTGTGATTGACCGGAAGGGGCGGTGACATATTCACCCAAAGTTCGATGCAGTGAGGTTGGTAGAGATGGACAGACGGCAAGTGCTTATAGTCGGTCATTCCTTTGTGCACGATCTGCACAGGTATGCTGTGAAAAGAGGCTTTGATACTGACTTTCAGTTGGAAGGAGTGCAGGCTTTTTGGGGCACAGTTTATGAGTGGGGTTTCGGGTGGGTGCAAGAATCTCCTTTGCAAATGTGTGGCCTCTGTAGATGTGGTGATCGTGCATTTTGGAGGACTACATTTGGTGCACATGCGGTGTTCTCATTTGCTGACTTACTTAAAGAAGTTGATGACAGCTGTGATGCAGATGTTTCCTACTGCAAAGGTGATTTTCTCGTCAATGACACCAAGAGGACAATGGGAGAATGCTGGTGTAAATTGTGCGCAGCAAGAGGTTGGGAGATGTTGGATAAACAGAAACATGTGTAACCAGCCAGATTTCCAGTGGTTTCAATGAAATGGCATTTTTTTTACCTCCATTGGCAATGCTGTTGTGTTTGCCACTCTGCACGAAGCGTTGCAGAGAATTCTGTAGAAATGTAAGATAAGCGTTCATCTTCAGTCGAGAAATATGTGAGGAGCAGAAGCAAACAGACAGTGAGCAAAAGAGAGAAAAATAAGGAAAAAAACGTATGACTGCACGTACATAACAAAAACTCGATAAAAAGAAACAAAAAATATAAGTGTTTTTAGAGACAATCCTAAAGACACAATCCCCCCCTGTTTCACATTCCTCCCCCAAACATCCTCCTCCAACACCCCCTGATCCCCCCTTCCCCTCCAGTTTCTAACACGGTAATGCCACAAATTCCACAGCACTTTAAGGAGGTGAAAGTGTGCAAGGTAAGGGGCATGCATCCTGTTTGTATGTATGCACTGCTCGCACTTGGTTAATGTTGCTAATATACCTTCCCTGCTCTTTTTGTGGGTTCACTTTTCCGACATTTGTAGTGCATGGATTACAGTGGGAAGACCATATTCTGAAGTTTACAAGGTACGTGGCAGGCATCGTGTTTTTATGAATGCAGTGTGTGTATTACATGATATGATGTGCTATGGCATTTTGTGCCATTTGTATCGCGCCTACATACAAGTGTGTGAAGGCGCGCCAAAGAAAGGGAGGCAGAACAGAGGCCAAACAGAGACATAATTCCTCTAGGACAGCTGACATTGAAAGTGTGCAAGTGAATGGGAAGGGGGAGGGCAAAGTGCAGTACATGGGAACAATAAAGAATCTAAATACATGCAACCAGTGCAAGGATAA
This sequence comes from Ambystoma mexicanum, assembly GCF_040938575.1. Taxonomy (NCBI): domain Eukaryota; kingdom Metazoa; phylum Chordata; class Amphibia; order Caudata; family Ambystomatidae; genus Ambystoma; species Ambystoma mexicanum. Next base: position 1,322,469,070 of record NC_090934.1, read on the forward strand.
GTGTAGACATCAAGTGGTGGCTGCACTGTTAGGGTTATAGAAAACAGTCCCTAAGTACAGGGGTTGGTAGAAAGCCAGTGGATGGGAGGAACTGTAGGGAGGGAGGTGGCCTGGGGCACAGATTATAGGGTGGGTAGGAAAGAAGTGCACAATACTTTTCAGCAAGGAAGTGAGTAGGGGAGAGGAGGGGAAACAATAAGAAGCACATGGAAAGGTTTTCAGGTGCTTTGAGACCCTACGATGATTCTTCTCAAGGTCCAGGGAGACAGAGAGCGTGTTCCACAGGGAGGCCGCAGCAGAGGAAACACATCTACCACCATGTGGTTGCGTGTAGAAGCAACTGACCCTGAGGGAGTACGAGGCGGATGAGGGAAGAGCTGAAGCAAGCACATATTTAGGAAGTCACAGTGCAAGGTATTGAGGTCCAGGGACCAGAAGGCCTTCTGCATAATGCACAGGGAGTTTAGTTTATTGTTTGCAGCCACTGTGAGCTATTGCAGACATTTTAGTCTAGCCGAGATACGATCCCTGGCGTTCAGGCCAAGGACAAGTTGCGCACTCCTCTTACGGATGGGCGCAGAGCGGAAACTGGCAGATTTACAAAGGGCCTGTGGCAACAGTGCAGTGTACACACACCACAGCCGTGCAGAAACTGACCTTTTGCAAAGTGACCGTAGGTTGCTAAGAAACATTTAGTGGTGGCTTTAGTGCCTTCTTTTTACGAGTTATGTAGTAGGTGGGTTAGTGGGGAACAATTTGGGTAGCATTGTCGGAAGGAAAGAAGAGTTCCTGTTTCGCAAATATAATGTATGATGTGGGTAAATGAAAACATTGCATGCACATATGAACAAATTGCCACTTTATGGAAGGAGATGGGACGAACATCAGTATGATTTTTAAACACGTAGTGGACCCTTAGAGGCAGATATTGGGCCTCATTACAACCTTGGTGCTAAGTGCACCAACTTTACCACCATGGTGTAAACTCCGTTTACACCATGGTGGATGGCGGATTTACCGCCCCATTCCAAGGTGAGTGGGGCGGTAAATCCCCATTTCCCATTTTCCCTTCCCCATTCCCATTTTTGCCCTATAGGGCATAATGGGAGTGGGGAAGGCGCTAATTACGCCGCCGTAAATTACGGCGGCGTAATTAGCACCATGGCAGGTTAGCGCCATGGATTTTAACGCCTGCGCAAAGCAGGCGTTAAAATCAGAATCAGGCGTTAAGGGTTAACGGTGGCGTTAACCCTTAACGCCTGAGTTGTAATGAGGCCCATTGTGCGCAGACCCATTTATAACAGAGTTGTGAACATACTGCAAAAAATCTGACCATACCTTTCTTTTGTGGTGAAGGGTGCTTATGTGGATGAATGTGCATGTATAACTCATGCAATGTTTCACTGAAGTTTCCACTGGACATGCTTTCCAATAATAGCATACATGCAGGCTGATTTTGTAACAGTATATATGAAGCCTTGTGGAGAACTGACGTTGTAAGATGCTGAACTCTTGGAGGGCATTGGTGGATGTGTGTTTCAGTACTTAGCAATACCTAATAAGGGTGTGGTGGGAAGAGGATAGTGGAAAGGGAAGAAGGTCTGGCCATGATTTACTGGGGCCCGGCCCTTACGATACTTTGTGCATCGCACATGCTACATTCTGCACTTTTGAACATGCTGGCCAATGGAAATGCGATTGTTGCAATTGTCCAATCAGGTGGTTAGAGTGTGCGTCACAGGAAACTGCAGCCATATTTTGTTTCATTACTATGTGTACTGAAGCAGGCAGAGATGGCCAGACATACAGTTTTTATAGTGGGTGATCGCTTTGTGCTAGATCTGCTCCAGTATGCCGTGGAAAGAGGCCTTAATAACAATTTGAACTTGACAAAGTGGAGACTTTGTGGTGCGGTGTTGCTGTCCGTACCTTTGACCATTTGCTTGCAGAATGTCAACAAGTGGCCAATTTCGGTACTGTACACGTTGTGGTAGTACATTATGGAGCATTGCTTTTGGGTTCCATAGCTTGTGCAAGTGTGTTCCGTCAACTGAAAAAGCTAATGAAAGAAGTGCAGCACATTTTTGCCACTGTAAAGGTGCTTTTCTCATCTACACCACCAAGTCCAGTATATAACTATCCCAATGAATGTTGTCGGCAGCCAGAGGTGTGAAGGCTTCTTATCAACAGAAGCATGTGTAACTTTTTGCGTGCTGCTGGGATGTACTCTTGTGACAATGACACCATTGGTGATCGATATGTGCACCTTCTCAATGGAAATGGCATTTCATTATCGCGCAGTGGCAATGACATTTGGTTTTCCAATCTACAGGCTGCACTAAACACGGTATTCTTAGAATGTGAGCTGCAGTGCAACAAATAAAAACAATTGTAAAAGCCTAAAAAAGAATACTGTAGAAGTTGTTTAAAAACTTAAAAACAAAACAGCTTTTTCAGAGCCATCACTACAAAAGACATCCCCTACCCTGGTTGACACTTATTCCCCTACTCCCACATGCACACACCTGGAAAAGTCTGTGCAAATCGCGACAGTTGCAGTGTTATACGTGTAACATACACCCCTTTTGCACATGGCCACCTTACATCTGGGACTGTGGAGGACATGAGATTGTGCATTAAGCTATCTGGGTGTGGAGTGCACGCACAGACTGTGTTATAGTGTATATTTGTCAACCTAAATGCAGAGGGTGAGCTTATGGCTGTGTGTTGTATGAGCCAGAGCGTATGCTTTGTCAGTGAATTGTACATACATTACTTGACAGTGAATGGAAAACAGAGTTCGGTGGAAGTTATGTGTGGAGTGTATCATGTGGGTTTGTACGCGTATGGAGCAGCTGCACTGAAGTCATTGCTTTTGGTTTGTCTGTGTGAGACTTTGGTGACACTCTATCACAATGATATTATTGTTGTTGACTCTGGAGGGACAATAGAACACCATGTAACATGATTTTCAGTGCCATTTGTGATGAGGGGCGGCAGTAGGCCAGGTAATGCTTCTGTTTCCATTCTCCTGCATAACTGTGTATCCCATTATGCAGACACCCATGTAGGCGCGTTATTTTTTATTTGGTCTGGAAATGGAGAAAGCGTGGCACATTGTGAAGAAGTGTATTTATGTCTTTTTACAACTTGTGCCATTATTGTACTGTACAAATGGTAATCTATTGTTTCACAGCACTAACAGTTTTCCCAACAAATAGCGTTCCTGTTGATATTACTGCATTTGCGAATTGTGCATGCTCTGCACACATTGGGCCTCATTCCGACTCAGGCGTTAAGGGGTTTACAGCGCCGTAAACGGCACCGACCTTTAACGCCTGATTACAAGGTTCCCTTTGCGGGATGGCTGTTTAACGCCTGCTTTTTGCAGGCGTTAAAAGCCATGCCGCAAAGGGAACTTGGCGATAATTACGGCACCGTAATTTACGGTGCCGTAATTATCGCCTTTCCCTATTCCCATTATGCCCTATGGGGCAAAAATGGGAATGGGGAAGGGGCCATTGGTGAATGGGGAATTACTGCCCCACTCACCTTGGAATGGGGCGGTAATTCCGCCATCCACCATGGCGGAATTGCAACCTTAGCGGCATGGACTATGGTGCTAATAGCACCATGGTCCTCCGCCAAGGTTGTAATGAGGGCCATTGTCTTGCTGCCCTTTTTGGAAGTATAGTAATAATGTTTGTGCTTGCTGTTGCGCACCTGCGCTCTTCAAAACGCACTGCAACACACAGAACCATCTGTTTCCACAGCCACACATTTCTACATGTACCACAGTTCCTTCCATTTAGCATACAATTATGTGGAAGGTATATGATGTGCGTCACACTGCCTCCATTCATTGGCACTTACATTGTGACACTCTGACTGGAGATTTTTATCATAATCAGCAACAAGAAATATTGCTAAAGGGACGTTATGGTAAAAGTGTGGTACTACAAACATAGCATCATTGTTAAATACACTATGCTAAAGCAACGTTATGTTTATAGTGCCCTAATAAAAATCTATGAAATTCACTAACAAAAAAACGTTGTTAAAGGGACGTTATGGTTAGGTTGCACTAGCAAAAACCTATGAAATTCACTGGAAAAGTGTTGTTACAGGGACGTTATGGTTACAGGTAAAGCCAAGAAAACCCAGAAATTTGCCAGTTATGGTAAGCTAAGCAACCATAACTCACGCTACCACTGTGCACTGCAAGGACTAACACCCTTGACCTCAAAGATGACATCACAAATGTCATTGATGACTTCACTGAGTGGAGTGCTTGGGGAGGGTGGGGGAGTAAGAGATGGGCGAAATGCTGTATTTGTTTAGGTGGCAGGCACCCGTGATGTGTTCGTCATGTCCGCGGACACCGCGGCTGTCCGCAGACATAAAAAATGCAATGCAGTGGCCCATATGGCCAGTTAAAATGTTTGATTCTATGGGCCATGCACCCAAGACTCTAGGCCCTGGCCACAACCACCACAGCATATCACACCCATAGATCACACCCATAGGATCAAACATCTATGAAATATTTGCAAATGTACAGTTTGTGTGCTGTTTGATTTGAATAGTTTGTTTGTGATGTCATTAAGATTGTAGAGTTTGGTAACAAGCACTGCAGTATAACATATGCATGGAAGTAAACATTTTGTATTGTGGGTATGGTTAGATGTTTGCTTCAATGGTTGTGTTATGGAGCAGTATTTATGAGTTGTATTTATTTTTTAATATACTTACTGTTTGATTTTTTGTGATTGAATATATTTTTTTCATGACTTGGGTAACTGGAGCAGATATTCTTTTTCAATTTCTGTGTTAAAAGGAAAAATCATGTTAGTGTACGTAGTTTATAAAGACTTATTACATTGCATAATAGACATTTCTGCTTTATTTTGACCATCATATTTAGTCGTTTACAAACCAGTGTACTGTGCAATTTGCTCAGTTTCTGTGTTTGTTGCTTAAATGATTGGGTCTGTGGGAAAGAAATCCATGTTGGATAAAAGAAAACCTTTTTTGTTAAGGTACAGTACATTTCTTTCTTTGTTTTCAGTGTTTATTTGTTGTTTCTGGCTAATGTTCTATCTGTTGGTTTGTTGCAGATTGTTAGATAACTGTTGTTGAATTGGAAATAGTTATCATTTTTCATTTATATTCTCAAGTTGTAATCTATCTGTTGGGTTGTTGCAGATTCTTGTGGCAGTTAGATACATGTTGGCATATTCTAACTGTTTATTTCTTGTTATATTTTGGTGGTATTGATTTATCTGTTTGGTTGTTGTAGAATTTTGGGACAGTTAGAGATACATGTTGGCGTATTCTAACTGTTTATTTCTTCTTATAATTTATTGGTATGATTTATCTGTTTGGTTGTTGCAGAATTGTGGGGCAGTTAGATACATGTTGGCGTATTAATACTGTTTATAGTTTTCTAATTGAAGTTTTATTAATGTTTATGCACAGATTATTTATTAGTGGTATTGATTTATTTGTTTGGTTCTTGCAAAATCTTGGGGCAGTTAGATACCTGTCAGCGTATTCTAACTGCTTATTTCTTCTTATAATTTAGTGGTATTGATTTATTTGTTTGGTTGTTGCAGAATCTTGGGGCAGTTAGATACCTGTTGGCGTATTCTAACTGTTTATAGTTTGCTAATTGAAGTTTTGTTAATGTATATGTACAGATTAGTTATTACATTTTGGGTTTTAAGTAGATTAAATAAGCGTTATAAGATTTGCTGGTAATCTCTGCTTTAGAGTAATGGTACTATCATTACATCCAAACCATCCATAATTCTTTTTTTATATATGCAGTGGAGTGACCTGCATTGGTTGTGGCTCCTCCGTGGTAGATTATCCCAATTGTTGTGAAGGTTTTCTTACCAAGTGATACTTGACCATGTGTGAAGCCAGTCAGTTTGCAGTTGTGTTTGGTACCATCTGCATTGTAACGTAGAAGCGTTAATATTATGTATTTACTATGTGTTTGTATTTGTAAGGTGGAGCGATTATCTGAATTGCAGCTAGTACATAATCTGTCATGGTTTGCATTTTGTACAAGTTGCTGAAATGGAACGGATTCATAGTTAGGAATGGATACATACACGAAGCGTTCATTAGAGATTTGTTCCTGTGCCAAATTGTTGCACAGAGTGCATGTATGTTTCCGTATTCATGAAATCTGGAAGATTTAATTTATAGGTATGTTTTTGTTTTCCAGTACTTGTAGTAAGTACATTAGAAATTCTTGTGGATCTTCTTGTGAGTTTATTATGAATTTGACCATTCCAGCACAGTAGTCCAATTCTTGTTTTATTCCATGAACACTATATGTGTTGTCAGGATTGTTGCTTGCATTTCTATGAAGCACTAACATTTGCAAACACAATGGTCTGTATTGTGTAAGCAAATGTTGTCAACAATTGGTGGCAATTGAAATAGAATATTTATTGCTACATTTGCGTAGCAATTTACACCACTTATATTTGAAAATTTGAATGGACCAGATAGTTCTGTGTTGAAGTCTTTTCTTTGGAGTGTGTTTGAAGAAGTACCTGAATTACTTTGAGTAGTAGATTATTCTTTGGTTGTAGTAATTGATGAAGTATTACCTTCTTTTATTCTCTTTGGAAGATTTGCAGTGAGATCCTGTTGCATTTCTGTTTGAAGTAGTTTTCTTTTACAACGTTTTGCTTTTTATGGAACAGGATAGGTTTTTAGATGGGGGTGTATAGTTAACGTAGTCTATTGTATTCTAAAATGCAAGGAATATCAGCGTTTACTTTACTTGCATCAAAGTTCATTAGAAATAGACCGTCAAGTGTACGTAAGCGTGATAGTGCTACGTAGCTCATGCCTTCTTTAAAGACTGTGTTCCCAATATCCACCAATGCTTTATCTAGGGTAAGACCTTGTGATTTGTGAATGGTGACTGCGTATGCTAGAGTTAGAGAAAATTGTTCTCCGCGTACAGACACGTCTTTGAAATGAAGGAATCGGGCTGTTGAGCATTCTACCCCCGGGCATCAGGACCAAGCCCATCAGCTGCGGGAGCAGGCATCCAGACACTTATTAAAACCCCAATAAAACTAAGGAGGAAAAGAGGGAAGAAAAGCCTGTGTTGGACCACCCTCAAACAACAACCTTTAAAACTAGACATACAGGTCCAACAGGTATCTTGTTTCAATTCAACGTAGGTAACCTCGGATCAACAAAAGGGGTTAAGGGAAGAAGGCCAGCCCTTATTTCATTAAATAAATAGGCAATTTTTTAGAAAAATATACAATTTTATTAATCTACAAAACAAATCATCATAAAAATCTATACAAAGATTATACACTCACTGAAGAATATAGCAGTACATTTGCAAAGATTGTACTGGCATAGAATTGTTCAGGGAGGGAGAACGATATAGTTTGCTAATTGTCAAATTCACCCTCCTTATTTCTTCAGTGTTAGATAAGACAAAGGAAAACATCAGTGCAATGACATAGATAAAACCGTCAGTCTAGGGTGTACAGGACAGAGCAAAATGGCTCTCCTGCAAGTTTGAGGTATTATGCACATAAAGTGTCACGTGCAAGTGCAATTACGCAAAAATTTAAACAGAGTAACACCAGGTTTTCTCAAACATATACAACATTCTCTCATTCAACACATCTCATACACACCCTTCTCAACATACTATTATCCAACATGTTTCTTTCCGTCAACCACTCCAAACAAAGGGAAAAAAAGAGGTATAAAAAAATGAAAGGAAATTCGTCAGGGAACTGTCATGTCTATGTCAGTCATTTGTGCACTAAGTAAAACACGAGAACACACATTAATTGATTCTCTCGTGATACAATCCTATCAATGCCTATAAAGAAATACAAATAATGGCAATAGAACAATGGGCCACTTTGGTATTCCTATAGGGTGTATATCCACAGCCACACCCCTTGTTGAAACGTTTAGTTACCTATGGAAAAAGAGAAACAAGAAGGGCAATTAGAACAAAGTCCACATGCCCTACCAAACTAACCAGTATATAATTTACCAGTTGTGAGCTTTTTTTCTATTTTTATCAAAAATAACTCAATTTGGCTAAAAGGAACAGTGTTCACCAATCAACACCACCAGCCGACATTGGTACAACACCGAGGTCCGAGTCTACAATGGGTGCCCATCACTACCGTTGCCACCCCGGATAACTATTCCTACATACAGGACTCTGTTCCTGTGCCCCTACTAGTACATCACTTTACAAATGTGTGTGGCAGGTGCTTACCATCCAGAGGATGGTCCAAGAGGCTCAACTGCACTCTCACCTGGACAGTTTGGCCGAATGAAATACGCACCAGGCGTATAGATCCTGTGCTGCGGAATATTCTCATCCAAAATGTGCTAGGGCATCACACCTCAATTCTCTTCTGTGGGATAAAAACACACAACACGTGAGTAGACCGCAATAAGTCTATCACCCAAGACCATAAAGCAAAAAACAAAAGGGAAAAAAAGGGAGGGAACTCTAACGTAATCCTTGTTCACTCCGGGTCACATGACAAATACCTTTTTGAACAGAATTCTATCCGTAAGTGGGTAAACAACCGGAACAAGAGGCCCCGGAATCCACGTTTTACTACCACATGCTTCTTCATGCAGGGTCTGTCACATGTAGACACTAGCAGGGAACCAGGAGGAAAAACACATGGGGAAGGAGAAAAAAGAGAGAGATATATATGAGGGTGAATCTAAATCTCGCGGGTACTCATTCACGAAAAAGCGCATGCGACTAGCTGCTGTATTTTACCTTGCTGTAGTCGGGCTTCACTCCGTACGGTTCCGTATTTGGGTATTCGGCGTGGGCGTGGCTAGAAGTACAAATCTGGCCGCCATACGTCGTCCTTTATACAGGAAGTGAAAATGAGTGGAGCATTCTGATTGGCGCGCCTATGTTTTGCGTGCGGTCACTTGACGTTCTCGAATGTAACCATGTGAGATTTTCAATTGGATTCCTCTCGCGTATCTAATATCACGTGTGTATCACGTGGCATCCATGTCACTGTTTGTTTACATCCACAGCAGTGATCACGTTATAACGTACCATGGGGACGGAGCACCCCCAAACTGCACACCAACTGCGCTAGGCATCGCCCAATCACACATGGCACAACGTTAACTCCCACAGCACGTCCCCGACTAGAACCAAAGGGCAAACCGCCCGAGATAACGGAACCTCCCTGTCTGCCAGAAACCGGATAGAAACCATCTCGAGCACTGGGGAGCAAGGTAAGAAACCAGCCATCACAAGTAGAGAGAGAAAAATATAAGCCACCGGGGATAGGTATGCCAACAAAGGGAAAAGGGAGAGGAAAAAGAAAGTGGAATCCAATATGATCCGCCAATCTGATCCCTCATACCGACTTGAGATCAAATGTTGAGCCAGTCGATTTTATCATTCAGACCTGTAATCGCACTTTTAGTTAAAAAGATTAATTCTTGTTCTTTACGGAGAGGTAGACGCTTGTCTCCATTGGTGTCAGTACTAGGTGTAAGTTTGTATATAACTGTCCATTGTAAATCTTCAACTTTATGTCCAAACTCGATCCAATGGTCGACCAGTGGGGCATTGGCAGTTCTATTCCTGAGGCAGCTCTTATGCTCCCCTATCCTCAATGTCACCTTTCTGTCCGTTTTGCCAATGTATATATTTCTACAAGGACACCAGATGGTGTAAATGACCATACTTGTGTTGCAGTTGGTGAGCTTAGTTTGTATCCACTGTGAATTAAGACCCAAATCTACCTCTGTGCTTTTTTTAGTGGAATTGCAGTAGATGCAGTATCCACAAGGAAAATGACCAATTACTGGGGGCATGTTCCATGTCTCTGTGATGATTTTTTGTTATTTAATTCTGGTGGTAATGTCATTCCTAGTTATGTAGTTTTTGATGTTTTTACTACGTTTGAACGCAACCACAGGTTTAGGGACTGGTGTCTCACTTTTACTCAGGATATGCCAGTTTTTTAGTACAATTTTCTTCATTTGGTTAGATCTTTCGCTGTAGGTGTTCACAAATACTAGTTTCCTGTCTTGGGTTTTCCTTTGGTTGTGTTCTCTGTATTCCAACAAGGATTCCCGATGATTGTTTCTAGTCCTTTTCATAGCCTGTGTTGTAATTTGTTTGGGGTAACCCCTTAGTTCCAAGTTCTTTTTCATATTCGTCGCACTCGCTTGAAAATCTTCCTTGGTAGAGCTGTTTCTTTTCAGTCTTAAAAACTGGCTCAGAGGTAAATTGTCCCGAATGTGTTTTGGGTGAAAGCTTTCATAATGGAGCATAGAATTGCGGTCAGTTGGTTTGTTATATGGTCTGACATACAAGGTTTTTGACTGAATATCTGATGTTATTGTGATGTCTAGAAAGTTAAGTTTTTCCTTATTGAAGTTTGAAGTAAATTTGAGAAACCGATTTTGATTATTGATCCACATGAGAAAATGTTCAAGATCTAGGGTGGAACCCTTCCAGATGACAAATATATCATCTATATATCTTTTCCATTCTGAAATGTTCTTCAAAAATGGATTGGTGGTATGAAAGATTTTAGAAAGCTCAAACTATTCCATATAAAGATTGGCGATACTGGGGGCTAATCTCGCGCCCATGGCTGTTCCTTGAATTTGTTGAAAAAAATCGCCATCAAAATGGAAATAGTTTTCCTGGAGGCTCATCTCTGCGCACCACAGGATAAAAGAGATGGGAGTATTCCTCACTGTGTAGTCCTTCAGTAGTTTCTCTTCCAACATATCAATTGATTCTCTCTGTGGGATGCTCGTATAGAGTGCCACTACATCCAGTCCTAAAAGGATTTCTGTTTCAGGATCGAAAGGTAAATTTTCTACTAGTTTGATCATTTGAGTCGTGTCTTGTATGTAAGATGCCATTTTTTGAACCAAAGGCTGAAGAAAAGTATCGGTGAACCTAGACAGGGGTTCAAGCACTGATTCCACACCCGACACAATCGGTCTACCTGGCGGATCTACTAGAGATTTATGGATTTTGGGCAGCGTGTAGAACTGGGGGATCCGTGGTTTGGTTTTAATAAGAAAATCCGCTTCCTTCGATGTAATCCACTCCCTCTGTTTAGCTTTTTCAACTTTTTGCGCAATTACCTCCTTAAGTTTGTCAGTGGGGACTTGGTCGAGATGCCGATAGTTGTCCAAATCGAGCAATTGTCTATTACATTCCCTTTTGTATTTGTCTTTATCTTGTAATACAATTGCACCCCCCTTATCCGCCTTTCGAATAACTATTTGGTCATTCATAAGTAGAGCTCTCATTGCGTCCTTTTCCCGTGTGGTCATGTTCATAAACGTTTTCTTGTTCTTAGTTTTTTTCTCCAATTGCTCTAAGTCATGGAGGACACATTTCTGAAATACCTTGGCCTCTGCAGTTTGTGCTAGAGTCGGGACACAAAAGGTGGACTTATTGTGAAGTTTGGAATCCGAATTATCAGGTTCAGAGTCAATGCCTTCAAAAAATTGGAAGAGGTGGATTTTTCTCATAAAGCTAAAGAATTCCTGTCTGAAATTGAAGGGGTCATGTTTATTGGTGGGTACAAATCCCAACCCCTTTTCAATTACCTTAATCTCTTCCTCAGTAGGTGTATACTTCGAGAGATTCACCATAATGCTTGCATGCTCCGAGTTATCCTCGGTTCCACATCCCAGTCCTCTGGCTTGCTCTCTAAAAAAGGCTGTGCTGTTAGAGGAGCTCTACTTTTATTTTGAGGAGCACCACGATTTGAGTTATTTTTCCCACGATAGTTGTTTTTTGAATTCCTAGGTCTACTGTTTGGTTGACCTTGTCTAGGGGTTGGATCTCCATTTGAGCTGCCGTTGCTCGAGCTGAACGAAGTGTTCCTGAATTGGACTTTTTTCTGTGCCCCTTGTGGAGAGTTTCCTGTAGCTGTGGTCTGGAAATAGTTATCCTGTGTATATCTGAACGCTTTTTCATGAGAGAAATTGATGAGATCTTTATTCATCCTCCGAACTCGTTCAGTTAGGGTACTCTCTTTAAAGGCTGTCATTTCTGCCAATAGGATGTCAATTCTTTTTTTATAAGTATCTAGGGGAACCAATTTTTTAATCTCCTCCTCCAGCGTTTTGAGATCAACTAAGATTTTCTCCGTTGTCTCGGATGCAGTAATGATGATCAAAATCACCCAGTCCCTGCCGCATTTGTTAGCAATATAACTCCACTGTAATATGAAGTTTTAATTATCTAGAAATAACCTGGGTTCATTTCTAACAACTAATCCTTGTGGTAAAGTCCCTTTCTTCAGGTATTCCAGCATAATTGAGCCATGTAGCTCGGTCCTTATTAGTTGTTTTTTGAGTTGACTGAGTTCATCCCAATTCGTGATGTTACTAGTGGCCTCGGATGAGCCGCCTAATCCTGAGGCTTTCTCAAGCAGTTCTTTTACATAATTTTCGTCATAGCTTAAGCACCGTTCTAGTGCCATTTTGGGAGAATCCTAACTACAAAGTGACTATGACGTGACGGGAACCATACAAACTCGGACCCCCTAGTGCCGTCCCAAATGGCTAGAGAAAAGGTAAAAAAACACCTCACGGTTAATCAACCGTACTCGATACCAATAACACTAAGGAGGAAAAGAGGGAAGAGGTTATTAAAACCCCAACAGCTCCGGCTGGGGGCTGTTTGGGTTCAGTCCTGGTGCCTTAGACACCAGGCTCATCATAGGAATCAGTCCTGGCGCCTTAGGAACCAGGCTCATAGACTTTACTTACTTTAGACTTTACTTACTTAGACTTTACTTACTTTACTTAAGATTCACTCGCAGACCATGCTGCAAGTGAATCCAAGCCAACGTGAGGCCTGGATGGGACTATTTTATTACAGGGACTATTTTTTTACTCCGGCGTGGTTCTGGGGAACTTCTTACCTGGAACTACTTTGGAGGCTATTTAAACCACGCCCGAATAGCAGCACACGCTTCGCATTATTCTGCATCCAGCAGCGTAACGCTCACCGTGTCTGCAGCCAGCATCCAGTCTTCTGCTACGCCCGCCTAGAATCTGGAACTCCTAAAAACAAGAGGAAAGAAAAGGACAAGGTTAGAAAACAAACTATTTTCGAATTCCTCACCTGATTCCGGGTCCATCTCGCCTCCGGACCTGGAAAGCACATCATGCCCTCTCCATTCAAGGCCCTCGAGGACAAGGCTCGTGCCTGTTCTCAGCCTGGAGCAGTTGCTGAATCCTTCCCTCATGAGCCGGAGCTCATCCCTCGAGGCCCCGACACTGCAGGAGCAGCGGGCCTGCCCAGGAAGCCATCCCAGATCAGCTGGGGAATTATGGTAAGCGCGGACCGATTGCGCTTTTTCTTCAATGCCACCTAAATTCGATTTTCCCTATTCGCTGCACGAATGCATACAAGCATTCCTAGATGCCCTATCAAGCACCTAAGCAGCCCTGCACCCGCCCTGCTTCGTTAGAGCACGTTGTGCCCTGAATCCAGTTCTGTGGTACACGAGGTACCCCCTTCAAAGATGGCCGCCGCATTCTAGGCTACCTCCGATCGGTGCCTGACCAGGCACACAACAGCAGTCTTGGCCCTCCCTGATTGGCCACTGCAACCACAACCTCTGCCATTGGTCGCCGGCAGGCGAAGCCGGCCCTCTCCATTCAAGGCCCTCGAGGACAAGGCTCGTGCCTGTTCTCAGCCTGTTCACTGCCGTCTGCCAGACCCCCTGGACCTCTACACTCACCTACCTAGGTAACTTTGCGCCTGCAACAACTACGTTCCGCCGTACCTTTAACCCATCTGCCCCTTACATATCTTATGAGAACGATTTCCACTCTGACATTTGTTGTGCATCTGTTTACTGCCCCATCCCAAAGCCACACTACTTCCCAACTTATTAGCAGCCTCTATACATGAACTTGGTCCAGGTGCCCTGCTGCACCCTCTCTCAATACATGTGTGCCCCTCTGGAATCTCTCATTCAGGCGATGTTATTTACTACAGTCAACAGTGTGTGATCAGTGTATGGGAGGTGAATTGTGCCCTATGGTCGCCCCCAGACCACACTTGACTCTGTGCTATGGTTTTTGCATTGTGTAAGCGCCTTACGGTCGCCCCAGACCACATTTGATTTTGTGTTGTGCCTTATGGTCGCCCCCAGACCACTTTTGCATTGTGTTGTGCCTTATGGTCGCCCCCAGACCACATTTGCATTGTGAAAGTGCCTTATGGTCGCCCCCAGACCACTTCTGCATTGTGTTGTGCCTTATGGTCGCCCACAGACCACTTTTGCATTGTGTTGTGCCTTATGGTCGCCCCCAGACCACTTTTGCATTGTGTTGTGCCTTATGGTCGCCCCCAGACCACATTTGCATTGTGAAAGTGCCTTATGGTCGCCCCCAGACCACTTCTGCATTGTGCTGTGCCTTATGGTCGCCCACAGACCACTTCTGCATTGTGTTGTGCCTTATGGTCGCCCCAGACCACTTTTGCATTGTGTTGTGCCCTATGGTCGCCCCCAGACCACTTTTGCATTGTGTTGTGCCTTATGGTCGCCCCTGACCACATTTGCATTGTGTTGTGCCCTATGGTCGCCCCCAGACCACACTTGACTTTTTGATTTTGTGTTGTGCCCTATGGTCGCCTCCAGACCACATTTGATTTCGTGTTGTGCCCTATGGTCGCCCCCAGACCACATTTGCACTGTGTAGTGCCTTAGTCGCCCCCAGACCCCTTTGATTTTGTGTTGTGCCCCAGGGTCGGTCCCTGTCCTCACTCAAATTGTACCGTGCCTACCCGATGTCTCCAATGCCCCCCACTCGCCAGTCCTCTGCACACCACGACAACCCTAGCATGTTACTTTGCTTTACCTTGATCATGTTCCCCTTTTGTGTCTTGCAAAGCAACATACCTTGCACTGGCAATAGCTACATAGCCCTCAATAATGGCCTAGCCAGACCGGCCTGCCCAAGACACTATCCCATCACCTGCCCCACACCATTTCTGCCTACCACACCGGCCTTCCTCCCGGTATCTCAATACGCCAACCCTACCCGCAGCTATGCTCACCCTTCTCATATCCCAGCTATTATGCACTTAGCCGTCTCCAAGCGGAACACCACCGACAGGAGAGCACATTGCCCCACCATCGACTATAGCACCCCTTTAACCGCTAACCCTACCGTCTCCCGAACCACTACCCGCACCCTTACCGATCGGAATATGAGACTTGGCACTAGATCCCACCACAGATCTAGCAAATGCCTAGTTAAACCACCCAACAAGTCCAACAATCATTCTGTAATACCCATGAACTCTACCTCTCCTATTCCTAAAGGAGCTCTTCTAAATGTTAGATCACTAGTCGCCCACTCCACAGAAGTCGCAGACATTATTCTAACTAACAACCTGGACTTCCTTGCTGTAACTGAAACCTGGTTGCATGATGCTGCAGGACCATCTCTCACCCTAGCCATACCTGACAACTACACCATCCTCAGAGCAGATAGACCGAACGAACGCGCGAGGAGGTGGGGTAGCCATTATCTTTAAGTCCTCGCTTGATATTAGACTAGCACCCTCTCCTCCACTTAAATCTTGTGAGCATCTCACAGTCAAATTACAAACTTCCCCCAAAAGCACTATTACGCTGCATTTAATCTACAGACCCCCGGGCCCACCTGGCTCATTTGAGGAAGACATCACATCTCTAGTTGCTGAAAGCTCCAAACCATCAGCACAAATGATTATACTTGGAGACTTCAATCTTGGGTTTAATGACCCTCTTGACACCCCTGCCACTGCCCTGGCCACAGCATTAGGGGAGCATGGCCTAAAACAGTTCTGTTCCAGACCCACCCACTCGAAGGGTAGAATCCTGGACTGGATAACCGCCCTCAACTGTAACATTACCGTGAAAGACCCCACACAGCTTATTTGGACCGATCACTACCTTCTCCCATTTGACATTAACACCAGTAATCTAATGTACAAAAAACCCATTATTGCACCCGCATGTTTAACTAGGAAAAAGAGTAACATCACAGCGGATGCACTAATTCCTCTGGTGATCCCGACTCTAAACGCACTGCCAGCTACAACTGACCTGAACCAATTGGTCAAAGTCTATAACGACTCCATGGCCAAAGCCATTGACATCATTGCCCCACTGAAAATGCGAAAAGGCAAACCTAAAGCGCACCTGAATACATGGTACACCCCGGAGCTCAAAATTCTCCGTCAACAAAAAAGTAAACTCGAAGCACTATGGAAATCAGTGCCTTCAGTAAACAATAAGACTAATCTCACTAATATCTCCACTCTCTACAAAAATGAGATTACACGCGCTAAGAAAGATTCTCTCAACACTAGGATTTACCAGGCAAGCTCTAGCACTAAGGAGCTCTTCAACATCCTAAGGGAATTAGAAAACCCTACTCCTCCCACTGACTCTTGCACCAAGGATAAACCATGGTGCACAGGGATCCAGAATGCTCTTGCTAACAAAATTTCAGGGCTCCAAACTAAAATTGACAACAAACGACAACAACTCACTCCTGGTCCGATTTCCAGCTCCACCCCTCTCCCTCCCACCGCCACTAGCTCAGGCTTTACCTTCAAAAAGGTATCCATACCAGAGGTACAAAAAATTATTGCATCTCTGAAACCCTCGAACTGTAAGGGGGATAGTTGCCCCTCACAGATCATAAAGGATGCAGCCAGGGATCTTTCCCCCTTCATTACTAAATTAATAAACCTGTCTTTCTCCAACAACTTGGTCCCCAGTAACCTGAAACAATCCTGGGTCCTACCTCTACTAAAAAAAAACACTCTCGACCCGGACATACCCACGAACTATAGACCCATTACCACCGTCCCATTCTTACTAAAAATTCTTGACAGAGTGGCCTATCTACAAATCCAGGATTATCTTGAGACTAACCATTTACTTGGAACTCGCCAATCTGGCTTTCGACCTCAACATGGGACAGAAACGGCCCTTGTTGACCTCAAGTGCCAGATAGACGAACTAAAAGATAAAGGTAAGGCTGCCATTCTCCTTCTACTCGACCTTTCCGCTGCCTTCGACCTGGTTGACCACAAAATCCTGTGCAACCACCTGTCATCGGCAGCACACTTCTCCCACTCTGCGGTCACATGGATTCAATCCTTCCTGGACAACAGGACCATGCGGGTCTTCTCACCCCTAGCAGCGGCGGACCCTATTCCCATTACCTGCGGTGTCCCACAAGGTTCCTGTGTCTCACCTACATTGTACAATATATTTACAAAGCCCCTATTTGACAAGCTGGACAATCTGGGTGTCACCTACACGAACTACGCAGATGACACCCAGATACTCCTCACCCTATCTGGTAATTACAACGCGGATACCAAATGGATCAATGAAGTCTTCTCCATCATTCAGGCATGGATGGCCACACATGGCCTCTGCCTGAATGATGATAAGACCGAACTGCTCCTTGTAGGCTCACCCAAGACCATCCGGAAACTCTGCCCAGCTACACTAGCTTCACCATCGATGGTAACACCTTACTCACTGCCAAGAGTGTAAAAACCCTCGGTTTCTATTTAGACACGAACACCAACCTAGCCAAACAAATTAATATGACTGCCTCAGCCACCGCCTACACTGGCAAATTAATCAGGGCCTGCAGACCATTGATCTCCCCTAACAACTGCCTTACTTTAGCCAGGGCACTCATTCAATCCAAATTGGACTATTGCAACAGCCTCTATGTAGGCGCCAACAAAACAGTAATCAACAAACTGCAAGTCTTACAAAATAACGCACTCCGTGCCGCCCTAAATATTCCTAGAAGAGAACATATCTCTGATACTAGAATCGCCTGTAATTGGCTTTCCATCCAACAAAAACTCAACCTCAAAACCTTATGCCTCACATATAAAGCTCTTAACCACCTAGCCCCACCCTATCTCACTAACAAATTTACATTAAGACAGAACATCAGAACCACTAGATCCTCTAACACGCTTCAACTGACGGTGCCCAAATACTCCCTCAAAAGAGGTGGTGGATCCAGCTTCCCAACCTTGGCCTCTCAACTCTGGAACACTGTTCCACTGGATATCAAATCCACTCCCACCTTCCAACCCTTCAGAAATAAGGTCATCACTTGGTTACTCAACAAATAGCCAACCATGTATATATGCATTCCCAATGTATAATTGCTTCTTATTATGCTTTGCCCATTATCAACTATGCACTATCTGCCTATCTGTTACTCTGCCTCATTAATTCTGTACTATTGTTTCCCCACTGTTGCCTGTAACTTGATGTTCTAAGCGCACATATACCCCTGGGTCAAGAGCGCTATATAAATAAATAAACAAACAAAAACAAACAAACAAATTTCAGTACGTGTCACATCTCCAGCTGCAGTGCCGCGTCATACTCACCATTCCTCGCAGCATCTTCCGATTCGGCACTGCCTCCATCATTTCTTTGCCGAACTCCGGCACCTGGGGGACAAAAGAAAACAAGGTGAGCCGAGAAAACCAACAAATATAACTCTTATCACCATAGACTTACCTGATTTACCATCAGAGGCATTATTCTATAACTCTTCACATCTTTATGTGCCGCACCTGCAAAGAGAGAGAAAACAACACGTTAAACACGTGCAACATTTACCGGACAGCGTCGGGTAATACAGACTCTTACCTGAGCGCCACCAGCTACCACGAGAGCATCTTCTCACAAACTCAGCTGCAAGACAACGAAGGAAGGGGGGAACAAGAGTGAACATCGGACATATTGAACTCTATGAACTTGATACTTACTGGTCCTAGCCAGGAACCTCAGAGTCAATACTCTCCGGAACTCTGCCATGCCTTCAAACCAGTGAAGTAACTGGCATCAACGCGCGCCTGCAATCCATGCAGGATGGAGAGCTCATCTTTCAAGAGTATAAGGTGAGATTGCTGAAAGGGCACTTCGGAGTGATAAGTGGGGAGGACTGTGGGGGGTGCCATCACTTGAATCCACGGGTGGCTAAATCCATCTCTCCACTTGCAGGAGAATACTTCTACGGGTCAAGCAGACAAGATTCGGAGGGCGAGTCCAGTCAGTCATCTCTGCACTACGCATCACATTGGTGGAGACCGCAGACGTCCGGGTCCGACCGACGCCCCTGTGGGAGCCAGGTGAGCGTAACAATTCTTTTTACTTCCGATAGTTTGTCAAAGAAAATATTGACAAACTGAATGTTGTTGTCACGTGGGTATGTTTGAAAGCCAACAATTGTACCATGTGCTCCATTAACTAGTCCTTGCTCCACGTCAAGGTTACATTTAAACATTACTCTACAGTTTAAAGATAATTTTAATATTTTCTCCAAACCAGCTGTGTTGGAGATAGTTTTCTAAGGTATTTAGTCTTGTTGTAGCTTGTTGACACATGGGTAGTGTCATACCATGTACATCCAGTTTGTCTCTGGAGCTAATTTCAATTATTGGTTGCATTTCTTTTTTCAACATTGTTTCATTGAATTTGGAACTGCTTGCAAGAGTTGGCATCAAGGACATACAATTGACATTTTTGTGTGCTAATTGTTCCATGACATTAGTAGCACATGAGTTATGGCCATAAAGTGCATGGATGAGGTGGGTTTTTAATATTGCTTGCGCTTCTTGAGATAGTACACCAACTCTAATACTTCTTAAAATGTTGGCGTAGGTGAGGTCTGCAGACTGGCGCATGTTTTCTGTTAATTTTCTGTATTGGAAATGTTGCCAAAGGTTAACATTTCCTATGCTGCCAACAGTTTTACGGCAGAGTTTGTGCCCTAAGGTTTTAAAAATAGGTTGACCTTTCACTTGTGTCAATTGAAGAAGATCTCTGAAAACAATAATGTGCTTTCCTCCAAAGAGGTCTTCATAGTTTGTTGTTGAGTACTTCTTGTAATCTGAGGTGAATCAAAGCTAACATTAGGTTGGAGACCATGCTCACTTCATCTATTAGTAGCATTTTCATTTGTTTCAAAAGTTTGTAATATTCTAATTTGTTTTGGTGTTCTACTGGAAGGAGTAGTAATCAGTGTAAAGTGACACCCGCCTATGTTGTAGGCAGCTAAACCTGTGGGGGCAGTTACAACAGCTGACAGTTTGTTCTTTGTCATTTGTTGAAGGAACTTGCTGATGATTTTGATTGAGAATGTTTTGCCTGAACGAGCTTGACCACTGACGTATAGTAGTATAGGTTTGAGATTTTAGCAGGTACTTTCTTTATTTTCATGTTGTACACCATGTGCAATTTCTTTTGTTACTTCTAGAAAAATGCTACGCTGCTCATTGTTCAGTTTTGATTGCAGTACAGTTAAGTCTTCTGTATCTTCTTCATAATGAGACATGGTGTTTTCTACTTCTGTCATAGCTAATTCTGCCTCATTTGCTATTAGTGGCTCTCCCAGTGGTTCTTGGCTTCCTGTTACAGAAGGTTGACTTTTGTCGGGAGTGTCCTTATCTAGTTGGGCCTGGAGTTCTTCTTCGTGTTGCTGTTCATTGTGCAACATTGTTTTGTACTGTGTAAAGTTTACATCGGTTTTAGTGTTTTCATTTGCTTTGAAAGTGTCTTCATAGGAGCCATAGATATCTAGTAACTCTTCTTCTTTTCTCCATGGTTTAAAAAGTTGTAGCAGGGACATGTAATATAGTTGTTTCTGTTGAGGAGTTTTTAATAACAATTTGATATGATTAATTAAGTTTCGTTTGGTAAGTTTCACTAAGCTGCCTTCACAATTTGTCACTATGTATCTACCTTTATTTTCATCAGGTTTTATATTATTTTTGGATGTGAAGTTTTGGACTATGTGGTATAGACACATGGTTTCCAAAGTGGTACTTCGGTTTGGGTAGTATGTGTCAGTAAAATATTTTTCAAAATGTCTTGGCTGTTAGGATCATTTTTGGCTATTGTTTCTATGACGTTACATGTTTTGAGAACTCTTTTTCTAGATTTAGCAGGACCAAGACCTAGCCATACTATATTTTTAGATTTCCCATACAAAGCAGTACCGGTTAAATGATCTGCAGCTTCATAGCAACCACATTCTCTATGAGAGAGCATTTTTATGCCTAAACTGTACAATTTCTGAGACAGTGTTTTGTCCGATGATAGGTCATCCCAGAGGTCTTGAAGCTCTGTTTTTTCTGCTTTGGTTAAGTAGGCTGGAACATATCGTGCAACTCCAGTAGAATTGTCTGCAATGTACTGTATATGTGTTCTTAGGTGATTTACCTTTAACACTATGTCTAACTGAAGACATGAAGTTGTTTACTTGACCTGTTGCTGTAACTGGTCTAGGTAAAACAAAGCTGCATTTGGTGTAGTATTCCCTTTGTTTTTGTATTTGCAACGACAATATTTCCCACATTTGCGTCTTTGAAATTGTAAAATTTGTGCATGAAGATCACTATTTTTTGCTTCTGATGGAATTTCACAAGTGACATATTTTTCCATGAACTGTAAAACAGTGGCATTGCTGTCTTCACCAAATTTAAGAGCATCTTTAATCCATAAAAGCATATGGATATGTGATGCTCCTCTGGCTTGGTATTCTTTTCTCCAAAAGAAGTGTTGCACTTCTCCGAGGGGAGGAACAATTTTATTACAAAAAAAGTGTAGCATAGCAATGAAGCGATGATGGAAATATCTTGAAACATTAACAGGATCTAGGGAGCAAAGTTCTCCGGGTGTTAGTATATCTATGTTTGTTTTGTTTTTGTTTGCTATGCATAGGAAATCATGTAAACCTTCCCATGCATATTCTGCACAACTCACAGGCCGATTCATGGAATAATTAGCGCGGCGCAAGTGGGCAAAAACGTGCGAATCGCAGTGTAATAGCGAAAATCGCAGTGCAAGTGCGAAAATCGCACGAAAAGCAGCGCACGTCGATTCATGGAAGGCCGTGCGCGAGAAAACCAGCGGATGTGCGATAAAAAAGTGCGCGGCGCACGTTGGCGCACAGGCCATCTAACAGCGTGCGCCAGGTCACAGCGAAAATCGCACAGGCCACAGCGAAATTCGCACATAGCGCGGCGCACGCAACAAAAGTAGGCGGAACACGGGCGTAACACTCGGAATGGGGAACAACTTGCCAAAACGTGGGCGTCACGGGGGAAGTACAGGGCACAAGTGCGCGGAACGCCCACACGCTCGCCTACAACACGTATTCATGGAATAGAATAGGGGAAAAAAGCGCACGCTCAAACCAGCGCACAGGCACAAACACGACCGCCACAAGAAAGCAGGCGGTAGCGTCTCTGCGGCTGTAAGAAATGTGCGCCAAAAGGTGCGCCAACAAATAGCACCTATATACTGCCATGATGAATGTCCCATAGTGTGGCCCTCCAGGAAAAATGACGTGCAAAGGGGTACCCACAAACACGGACACCCGCTGACAAAAAATACGTGTGCGTGTATACCGGGGTGCGCGGGAAGTCTCACACGCGATTTCAGCAGGGTACGTGCATCACAGGGGTTCGCGTGAAGTTATTCACGCGATCGGGCCTGGGGGAGCGGGCTACGTGTATTTCAGGGGTTCGTGTGAAGTTTCTCACGCGATCGGGCCTGGGGGAGCGTGCTACGTGTATTTCAGGGATTCGCGTGAAGTTTCACACGCGATCCGGCCTGGGGGAGCGGGCTACGTGTATTACAGGGGTTCGCGTGAAGTTTCACACGCGATCGGGCCTGGGGGAGCGGGCTACGTGTATTACAGGGGTTCGCGTGAAGTTCCTCACGCGATCGGGCCTGGGGGAGCGGGCTACGTGCATTCCAGGGGTGCGCGGGAAGTTCCACACGCGACTAGCCTGTGCGCGTGTATTTCAGGGGTGCGCGGGAAGTTCCACACGCGAATAGCCTGGGCGCGTGTATTTCAGGGGTGCGCGGGAAGTTCCACACGCGAATAGCCTGTGCGCGTGTATTTCAGGGGTGCGCGGGAAGTTTTACACGCGATTTCTGCACGGTACGTGTATTTCAGGGGTGCCGGGGAGTCCCACACGCGAATAGCCTGGGCGCGTGTATTTCAGGGGTGCGCGGGAAGTTCCACACGCGAATAGCCTGTGCGCGTGTATTTCAGGGGTGCGCGGGAAGTTTTACACGCGATTTCTGCACGGTACGTGTATTTCAGGGGTGCCGGGGAGTCCCACACGCGAATAGCCTGGGCGCGTGTATTTCAGGGGTGCGCGGGAAGTTCCACACGCGAATAGCCTGTGCGCGTGTATTTCAGGGGTGCGCGGGAAGTTTTACATGCGATTTCTGCACGGTACGTGTATTTCAGGGGTGCCGGGGAGTCCCACACGCGAATAGCCTGGGCGCGTGTATTTCAGGGTTCCGCGGGAAGTTCCACACGCGAATAGCCTGGGCGCGTGTATTTCAGGGGTGCGCGGGAAGTTTTACACGCGATTTCTGCACGGTACGTGTATTTCAGGGGTGCCGGGGAGTCCCACACGCGAATAGCCTGGGCGCGTGTATTTCAGGGGTGCGCGGGAAGTTCCACACGCGAATAGCCTGTGCGCGTGTATTTCAGGGGTGCGCGGGAAGTTTTACACGCGATTTCTGCACGGTACGTGTATTTCAGGGGTGCCGGGGAGTCCCACACGCGAATAGCCTGGGCGCGTGTATTTCAGGGGTGCGCGGGAAGTTCCACACGCGAATAGCCTGGGCGCGTGTATTTCCGGGGTGCGCGGGAAGTTTTACACGCGAATAGCCTGGGCGCGTGTATTTCAGGGGTGCGCGGGAAGTTCCACACGCGAATAGCCTGGGCTCGTGTATTTCAGGGGTGCGCGGGAAGTTTTACACGCGATTTCTGCACGGTACGTGTATTTCAGGGGTGCCGGGGAGTCCCACATGTGATTTGACAGTGTGGGTCCTCCCAGGTGTACCCTGTACACCCTCCACGGCCCCTGCAGGCAGCCCACACCACAGGGGACTACCCTGCATCCCTGGTCATGTCCCGCAGGCAGCCCACCCAACATGGGCATGCCCCCCAGCAAAGGCACATGTCTCCTTGAACTAATGAACACAAACTCATGTCCCCTTGCACCCCCACCCCCCAGCACTGTGGGGCACCTGCCACCAGGCCCCCACTCATGTCTCCCACCACCCCCACACCCCAGCAGTGCAGGGGCACCCTCCACCAGGCCCCCACTCATGTCTCCCACCACCCCCACACCCCAGCAGTGCGAGCACCCTCCACCAGGCCCCCACCCATGTCTCCCACCACCCCCACCCCCCAGCCACCAGGGGCACCCTCCACCAGGCCCCCACTCATGTCTCCCACCACCCCCACACCCCAGCAGTGCAGGGGCACCCTCCACCAGGCCCCCACTCATGTCACCCACCACCCCCACACCCCAGCAGTGCAGGGGCACCCTCCACCAGGCCCCCACTCATGTCACCCACCACCCCCACCCCCCTGCCACCATGGGCAGCCCCCACCAGGCCCCCACTCATGTCTCCCACCACCCCCACCCCCCAGCAGTGCAGGGTCAACCTCCACCAGGCCCCCACTCATGTCCCCCTGCACCCCCACCCCCCGGCAGTGCAGGGGCAGCCTCCACCAGGCCCCCACTTATGTCCCCCTGCACCCCCACCCCCCGGCAGTGCAGGGGCAGCCTCCACCAGGCCCCCACTCATGTCCCCCTGCACCCCCACCCCCCGGCAGTGCAGGGGCAGCCTCCACCAGGCCCCCACTCATGTCTCCCACCACCCCCACCCCCCTGCCACCATGGGCAGCCCCCACCATGCCCCCACTCATGTCTCCCACCACCCCCACCCCCCAGCAGTGCAGGGTCAACCTCCACCAGGCCCCCACTCATGTCTCCCACCACCCCCACCCCCCAGCCACCAGGGGCACCCTCCACCAGGCCCCCACTCATGTCACCCACCACCCCCACCCCCCAGCCACCAGGGTCACCCTCCACCAGGCCCCCACCCATG
Organism: Ambystoma mexicanum; assembly: GCF_040938575.1. Classification (NCBI taxonomy): domain Eukaryota; kingdom Metazoa; phylum Chordata; class Amphibia; order Caudata; family Ambystomatidae; genus Ambystoma; species Ambystoma mexicanum. Next base: position 1,322,494,101 of record NC_090934.1, read on the forward strand.
TCTCCCACCACCCCCACCCCCCAGCCACCAGGGTCACCCTCCACCAGGCCCCCACTCATGTCACCCACCACCCCCACCCCCCAGCCACCAGGGTCACCCTCCACCAGGCCCCCACCCATGTCTCCCACCACCCCTACCCCCCAGCCACCAGGGGCACCCTCCACCAGGCCCCCACTCATGTCACCCACCACCCCCACCCCCCAGCCACCAGGGTCACCCTCCACCAGGCCCCCACCCATGTCTCCCACCACCCCCACCCCCCAGCCACCAGGGTCACCCTCCACCAGGCCCCCACTCATGTCACCCACCACCCCCACCCCCCAGCCACCAGGGTCACCCTCCACCAGGCCCCCACCCATGTCTCCCACCACCCCCACCCCCCAGCCACCAGGGGCACCCTCCACCAGGCCCCCACTCATGTCTCCCACCACCCCCACACCCCAGCAATGCCGGACCAACAACATACTTGAGCACGTAGTACCATTAACATGACATCACAAATGTTACATATTAGTAGTCTCACCACCTGGAAATGCCTGCTCTCCCACCACTACCAACTGTGCAGTGTTGGCGCCATGTAGAGTTGTAGGTGCACTGCTGCCAACATGGACCCCATCTCCAGACTAGAGGTCCTTGTGTAGACATGAGGAAGGGACCTGCAAATTGGGAGGTAGACACAGAAGAAGAGTTACACATCAATGCAACATGCAGTGTACAACACAACAGCAATATGCACTAGGAATGTATACACAGTATTGACTACAGACTGGCCACACAGCTCATGGGAGTCCAACGTCACTGTGTAATTCACTGTCACTTGGGCACACCCTTTGCAAGCCCATGGAAACGGGAAGCAGGAGGGGTGTGTGTGACTCAAACCCAAGCATCTGAACCAAATACATTACAAGCCTGCATGTGCCCAGCCACAATGCAGCGTATGCCCACAGGAACCACGGAAGCCAACAAATCGTCCCAAAAAAATTGGGAATAAAAGAAATCAAAATAAAAATAAAAATAAGAAACAATCAAAAATGGCCATTGATGGGCCCGGGGGGGTTGGGGAGGCCACCCAGGAGGTCCGAGGACAGGATGCACACCAGAACCCACCTGCGTGGATCCTGGGAAGATAAAACACCTCCATGGGCTCATGGCCCACACGGCTACCCTATTGTGGGAGTTTCACTGCTGTCGCTATTATCACCCTGTGCAGCTGCATCCGGAGGTGGTTGCACTATGGGAGGCAGCCCACGCAAGGCCCTAGTCTGCTCCTCCATGGCTGCAAGCATGCGGGTGTGGTAGGTCTGGTTCTGGAGGATGAGTGTGCGGAGGTCCCCATGCAACAACTCACGGGATGCCCGGACCTCCGCCCTCGTTGCCTGCATCTCAGCTGAGAGCGTACGGGTGAGACGCTCCAGCTGCTGTTCTGTCCTTTGGTGTGTTGAAGCCTCAAGCTCAACAAGAGTCGTCCTGAGGAGAAGGAGCTCCTGCCTCAGGGCTTCCCTGTGGCCCTGGGACTCAATGGAGATGGCCTCCTGCAGAGTCGCCAGTGCCGCCCGCCTTTCCCTGTTGGACCCCAACATGTCCTTCCTGTGTGACTGGCAGATGGAGTCGGTTGCCTGCTCTAGTCGCTCCATCAGCCTTTCTGGGGGGACAATGGAAGTGGCCACCCTATCCATGGCCTGAGCCATCATCTCGGATGATGCAGCCTGTTGGGTTGCCATACCGTAAATGGATTGCTCCCATGCGGTATTGCCGGGTGGCGTACGGCCACCACGTCGGCGGGCACCACACCTGTCTGGGGCAAGGCGAACTGCGCCTTGCTGTGCCGGCACTGCCTGAGGCTGCAGGACTGCATTCCCCCTCTGATCTGCTGGCCCAGGAACAGGATCAGATGTCGCGGAGTGTGACCCTGCATCCGTAACCACCGAAGGCGTAGCTGCCAACACTGACATCCCCATGGAGGGTTCTGGCCCTGGTGCAGGTGGGTGAGACAGAACAGAATCCCTCCCTGGAACACTCACCTGCGACGGCACGTAGGTCTCATCCGAATCAACACCTGAGTACAGCTTGGGGGAGGTGCAGCCAGAGACACCCCTTGAGAGCACGACCTGCAGCACTTGTGGGTTCTCCCCCACCACCACACCACGTCCCTCACTGGTGGTTGGTCGGCCCTCGGACCCCTCCTGGGTCTGCACCATCTCCACAACCCCAGCAGTATCAGGTGCGTCTTCCCCTGCAAAGACATGAACACAAAGAAATGGAAACAGGCATTAGCACCATGGCACACAATGAGGGCTGAGAAGCAAGAGAACCAGTACTTGATTGACACATGTCCCACATGACTGAAACCCTCCCATGCATGCACCCTCACTGCGTATGAAGTGCAGGCAAATGGCACACACTGATGACACCAAGATGGAAGATGAACACATTTTCTGCATGCTGCCTGGCAGTGGCATCACACATTGGCCTGTGATTGCCAGGTGATACACACATGCCATCACACAGATGGCATGTACCATTGCTATTGAGTGAAGATGGAGAGGAGGGCAGCACCTATTCATTCAGTCCAGTTCCCGCATGTAATCGCTTTCCTAATTCTAACAGGTCAGATTTTTCACCTGGAGCTGCCAGTCTGAAATGGTCCAATTGCACAGGGACATGTGTGTACAAATGATATCCAGGTAACAAAGTCACTCCACTTTACCATAGCCATGTCAGACATGTGACTAGTGGACAGCGACATGCCTGGTGAAAGTGGTGGAATGCAAACAAACTGACTGAATGAACAGTGAAAAATAAGCAACTATGTTGTGGCAAGGTGACACTTCAAGGGCAACTGGCGTGCAGTTGGGCTAGATGTCTACTGTTGGCCAAGGGCACTTACGATGTCCGCAACGGTCTGCCAGTGTGCCTGGCATTGTGCAGGTGTGGTCTTGGATCCTGCAACAATGACCATCTCGTTGTCATGTCCGGACACATACTCGACAAGTGCATTCAGTTCGTCATCCGTGAAGCTGGGCTTCCTGGATGGGCCGGACTGTGTAGCCGTGTCTGGGGCATCAGCCTGTGCCGGACGAGCACTCTTCCTCTTCCGCTTGGAAGGTGGTGGTGATCCTGAGTGTCCTGCGCCGCTCTGGACACTAGGGGCAGGAGCCCTGGTGGACTCTGTATCAGGAGTGTGGGATTGCACACTCAGCATGGGAGTTGGTGCAGGCATTGGCTCTAGTGTGATGGTGTCAGGGGGAATGTCAGCAGCATGGACTAGGACCGACACTGTCCTGGCTGGGTGTGTAAGGGCTGGGGTGGATGGAGCCGCAGCTGCCCCTGCAGCCTCTCCGCCCTGCCTCCTTGGTGCAGCAGATGACTTTGCTGGCCCAGATGCACGTGGCATGGTGACATCAACGTGCACCAGCGCGCGTGTCATAGGCCTGCTGACCTGGAAGTCAGCCATGGAGTCAGCCAGATCTGGTGCCACAATGGGCTGGTCCAACAAGGGCTGAGCATGGATGGTGTCAGCCACATCAGCCTCAACGGGAGGGGGGGGGGATTATGGGTGCCCTTGACTGGTCCTCCACACATGGGGGGACAGGCTCACCCTGCAAGTAATGACCACGTCCCCTACCGGATCCACCATGGCCACCACTTGTGGCTCTTCCACCTTTGCCACCCTTACGGAATCCTCGCCTCCCAGCCATGGCACTGATGTAAATGTGCGTATGGGAGTGGCTGGAAACTATTGTCCTGGGCAATAGGGGGTCAAAGGGGTTGGGTACCAGATGGTAATTGTACCCTAGTGCACTTGCAAGGCTGATTGTAACCCCTGGGGAAAGATGACGGGTCACGCTACGCACAGGAGCCCCAAAAAAGGGAGATGACGTGCACGCAACCCCTCCTAGACCACGTGTGCAGAAAGAAAAACCTGCACTACGCTGTGGCACCCAGTAACACAAGAATGAACGTATGCGTGTCACACGCAGCCTAGAATGACCTCTGAAGGGGTAGGCTACACACGGGGCAAGCACAGATGTTAGATACGTGCGTGACTCACCGTCTGCCTGGTAAACGAGCGTGTAAAAGGAGCACGTTTGGTTGGCAACACCCCCGCCAAAAGAAGATTTGTACGCTGTCTGAGGAGACAGGACAACAGTAGAAGGGAACACTGTTTGAGGGAACAGGCCCAGGTAAACCAGTAAAAGCGAAAAAAGAGAAAAAGCTGTCAGAGGTAACAGGGAATACGAACTTGAAACGCCGTGAAGTAAATCGCGTGTGAAACGACAAGAAGTACAGAATTCACCCACTCGCTCTCCACGAAAAGCACGTACAAGGAAAACGTGTTCTACACATACCTTTTATACAGGGCCACACGTCCAGCGTCACTTACGCGGCGTGTACGCGCTAGGGCCATTTCCACCAATTACACGCTTTGTCACTTCTGCGTGTAGGGCCATTTCCACCAATTACACGCTTTGTCACTTCAGTGTGTAGGGCCATTTCCACCAATCACACGCGATGAGACTCTGGCGTGCAGTCTTTCCACGTGTGCTCTGTCATCACGTGCTGTGTGGGAAACACCTGTGCGGGTCACGTCACAGACGCGCTTACGCGCTGAGGGCCTTTGGTCCAATAGAATCGCGTATGCGTGCTGACGCGCTTACGCGCTAAGGGCCTTTCCTCGATTTTCACGCTGACGTGCAGGATTTTCACGTGCCAAATCACTCCGTACCAAGCTGGCCACGCGTAAGCACACGGAAGACCACGCTCCTGCCCAGAAGGCCGAACTACTGCCCCCCAGAGCCCCGAGCACGCTCCCACCTACCATCTGCTGCTGCCTGACTGCCTGCTGCCCACGTGCACTGCCATTTGCTGCCTGCACATCAGCCAGGGGTGCTGTTGCTGTGACCACCCCTGCTGGAACCGAAGACTCCCGACTGGAATTCCATCGCTCCACAGCCCAGCCCCAGGACCCAGTTGCCCACCCACTCCTGCCTCTGGGGTTGTCATGTCGGGGCAAACACCATCTGTGACCACTGACAACCCCCGGCCAGAGAGGCAGAGGGGCACCAGCTTCAGTGCCACCGAAGTTGGTGTCCTGGTGGAGCAAGTCCTGGGGCAGTATGATGCCCTCTTCGGAAGTTCCCGCGCCGACAAGGAAGGACGGACTCGGATCTGGACTGACATCGTGACTGCCATCAACGCGGAGGGGGTGGCAGTCCGGGACTTACAACATGTCAGGAAGCGCTGGGAGGACTTCAGGTCCAGGACCCTGAACAAGGCCCGGTGCCTCTTGAAGGCAGCGGATGCCAAGGGGCGCCGGGGCCACTTGTCGGAAGAACAGATGGGGGTCCTGGAACGCATATCCCCAGCGCTCCACGTCCAGGTCCTGGAGAAGCAGACCCGTCTGGAGTCGAGCGGTGAGTGTACATGCATCCTGATTGTGAGCAGTGCGTGTGGTGATTATTCGGTATTGTGCAGGTTGCACATCTGTTTGTATGGGGTCGAGTATGGGTGGGGGTGTACATGGCCGTGGGGCTGACACATGCGAGGGCTGTAATGTGTGAGACATGGATGGTGCTTGTGTGTGTAGGCTTGCATGGCAAATGCAGTTGTGCGTGCACACATGTTTGTATGTATGTGTATGTAAGTAGACATGTCCATGATGTCACTCATGTATGTTGTTTTGGGCTGCATGTATGAGCACTGTGTACATGTGCATGTGTGTGTATTTGACAAGGGTGCAACAGTGATGCAACATGGATGCATGTGACTGCGGTATGTGTAAGCCTGATTGGCAGATGTGACATGGATGCCTGTCTGAACAGTGCGACACTTGGCAGAGGTGTACACATGCATGCAAGTGTGGTGGTGTGTGTACATGTGTGGTGCACTTCCTGTGTTGCATGTGATGTCTGTGTCACCTTTGGCTGCTCATGCTGTTGTATGTGTATTGATGGTGGTGGCAGTTGCGATATGGCTGTGGTATGGCTCATGTGTGCAAGTTGCAATGACATGTGTGTTGGGGATTGTGATGACATGTCTGAGGTTTGCCAATGCCACTCATGTGCAACTGTCATGTGTGTATGTGTCCATTGTACAGTGCCCTGATGCCTGTGTTTTGTTTCTCCCTGTCTGCAGCGTCAACTGATGAAGAGGGCGGAGAAGGTGCTGTGGAGCACAGCGGCGGGGATCCGACCGCCAGCCGGAGACGCAAGGCCCGGCTCCCCTCCCGTGTTGTCATCTCGTCGGGGAGTGAGGAGTCCGGTGCCGCGTCCCAGGCCGGAGCTGCCGGGGGGAGGTCCAAGAGGCGGAGGTTGGAGTTGGACTCCTCGGCAGCAGAAGGGGCAGCTGGGACCCCACAGGGCCCAACAGGGGAAGATGGCACGGAGTCATCCAGGTTGGTGGGGGGTCTGGTGGAGGAGGAGGCCGTGCAAGCACCAGAGACGGGGTCTGGAGGTGGGGATCCCACTGGTGCTAGTGGTGCAGTCCAGGACCAGGGACAGGAGGCAGCACAGGCCGCCGCGGAGGTGCCTGTGTGCAATCCTGTCCCCGATCCTGTCCCTGCATCATCTTGCACCAGCAGGGATGCCTACGTCCAGACCCGTTTCCAGGCAGGGGATGAGCTGACGTCAACTGGCCTTCCTCTGCCTGCGGACGTGGCTATCCAGGTCCGGGTTGAGCCTGTCCTGGCTGGTGTGGCGTTGCGTCAACGGGCCATGCGAGGTGACCTGCAGTCTTTTCATGGAGAGACTGCACGTCATCTCGAATGGCTCGTTGACCACGTCAGCCTGCTGGGACAGGTCACCCAGACCGGATTCCTCCGTCTGATGGGGCTTGTTCCGACCCCCTCCTCAACTGGACCCCCTACGCGCCAGTCGTCCTCCCTGCCATCTTCCCACCCATCAGTCACCTGGGTGCCCTGTGGAGCTGCCTCTGACAGTGCGGCCAGGCTGGTGGAGGAGGCATCCCTGCCACAGTCGGGAGTCGGACGTCCAGCAGGGGTGGCCACATCAACAACTGCACCCCAGCCGGCGGAGGATGTGCAGGCAGCAGGAGGCAGTGCACGGGCAGAGCAGCAGCAGCAACATGGTGGGAGCCATGAAGGCTCGGGGCCTTCGACATCGGAGGGGCAGGCATCGGCCGGAGGGCAGGAGGACCCAGGACAGAGAGTGTCTTCCGTGTGGCAGCGGTTGGGCCACGCCATAGGTGCGGAGCGGCGGCGGGCGGAAGAGGCGCGGCTCACAATGGTCAGGGCAGAGAACTCCATGCGGAGGGCCCTGAGGCGGGCCGAGTGCCTCGAGGCAATCCACAGGGGGTTGGAGGAGGACACGGCGTCGTCCCTGCGGACCCTCGGGGCCATGGAACTGGACCGCCTCCGGGACATCGAACAGGAGTTCGATGATGCCCTGGCCCGGAACACCACGGAGTGAGCCGCTGGACTTGCCCGCCGCCTTTGTATATAGTTCTTTAGTTTTAGGTTTCCTTTGTTTTTTCTTATGATTTGGAGTCGACGGACACTGCTCCACTTTTTGTATATAGTTGATATTTAGGTAGGTTTTTTAGGAGGTTTCCTTAGTTCAGTTGTGATGATGGACCCTTGTTATTTTTGTACATAGTTCTTTGTTGCATGTAGAGTTTTTACATTTCACTTTGGACAACATTTTTTGGATTTGATTTTCTACTTTTGTGTTTTTATGCGGACATGCAGCTTATTTTTTCACATTTACATTGTAGTTATATTTCTTTCTTTAGCATTCGTATTTTTGTCCAATACATTTTTTTTTCCATTGTTCACTGTGTGGTTTCATCTCATTGGTTTCATGCATGTCATGTTGTGTGTTTTCCCATTCAATTGGAAAATATGTGTGTGACGGACATGGGTTCATTTGCTTCATGAACATTGGGGGTGTAACATGTGTTTTCATTTCCATGTGGGTGAATGGGTTACTTGGTAGGGCTTTTTGGCTGTGGAGGCTGACCATTACGCACATGATTGGGGATTGTGAGGACCTGGTGGGGGCTGCCCATGGTGGCAGGGGGGTGGGGGTGGTGGGAGACATGAGTGGGGGCCTGGTGGAGGGTGCCCCTGGATGCTGGGGTGTGGGGTGCAGGGGGACATGAGTGGGGGCCTGGTGGAGGTTGACCCTGCACTGCTGGGGGGTGGGGGTGGTGGGAGACAAGAGTGGGGGCCTGGTGGGGGCTGCCCATGGTGGCAGGGGGGTGGGGGTGGTGGGAGACATGAGTGGGGGCCTGGTGGAGGCTGCCCCTGCACTGCCGGGGTGTGGGGGTGCAGGGGGACATGAGTGGGGGCCTGGTGGAGGTTGACCCTGCACTGCTGGGGGGTGGGGGTGGTGGGAGACATGAGTGGGGGCCTGGTGGGGGCTGCCCATGGTGGCAGGGGGGTGGGGGTGGTGGGAGACATGAGTGGGGGCCTGGTGGAGGCTGCCCCTGCACTGCTGGGGGGTGGGGGTGGTGGGAGACATGGGTGGGGGCCTGGTGGAGGGTGACCCTGGATGCTGGGGTGTGGGGGTGCAGGGGGACATGAGTGGGGGCCTGGTGGAGGTTGACCCTGCACTGCTGGGGGTGGTGGGAGACATGAGTGGGGGCCTGGTGGGGGCTGCCCATGGTGGCAGGGGGGTGGGGGTGGTGGGAGACATGAGTGGGGGCCTGGTGGAGGCTGCCCCTGCACTGCCGGGGGGTGGGGGTGCAGGGGGACATGAGTGGGGGCCTGGTGGAGGTTGGCCCTGCACTGCTGGGGGGGTGGGGGTGGTGGGAGACATGAGTGGGGGCCTGGTGGGGGCTGCCCATGGTGGCAGGGGGGTGGGGGTGGTGGGAGACATGGGTGGGGGCCTGGTGGAGGGTGACCCTGGATGCTGGGGTGTGGGGGTGCAGGGGGACATGAGTGGGGGCCTGGTGGAGGCTGCCCCTGCACTGCCGGGGGGTGGGGGTGCAGGGGGACATGAGTGGGGGCCTGGTGGAGGTTGACCCTGCACTGCTGGGGGGTGGGGGTGGTGGGAGACATGAGTGGGGGCCTGGTGGGGGCTGCCCATGGTGTCAGGGGGGTGGGGGTGGTGGGAGACATGAGTGGGGGCCTGGTGGGGGCTGCCCATGGTGTCAGGGGGGTGGGGGTGGTGGGAGACATGAGTGGGGGCCTGGTGGAGGGTGCCCCTGGATGCTGGGGTGTGGGGGTGCAGGGGGACATGAGTGGGGGCCTGGTGGAGGCTGCCCCTGCACTGCTGGGGGGTGGGGGTGGTGGGTGACATGAGTGGGGGCCTGGTGGAGGGTGCCCCTGCACTGCCGGGGTGTGGGGGTGCAGGGGGACATGAGTGGGGGCCTGGTGGAGGTTGACCCTGCACTGCTGGGGGGTGGGGGTGGTGGGAGACATGAGTGGGGGCCTGGTGGGGGCTGCCCATGGTGGCAGGGGGGTGGGGGTGGTGGGAGACATGAGTGGGGGCCTGGTGGAGGCTGCCCCTGCACTGCTGGGGGGTGGGGGTGGTGGGAGACATGGGTGGGGGCCTGGTGGAGGGTGACCCTGGATGCTGGGGTGTGGGGGTGCAGGGGGACATGAGTGGGGGCCTGGTGGAGGTTGACCCTGCACTGCTGGGGGGTGGGGGTGGTGGGAGACATGAGTGGGGGCCTGGTGGGGGCTGCCCATGGTGGCAGGGGGGTGGGGGTGGTGGGAGACATGAGTGGGGGCCTGGTGGAGGCTGCCCCTGCACTGCCGGGGGGTGGGGGTGCAGGGGGACATGAGTGGGGGCCTGGTGGAGGTTGACCCTGCACTGCTGGGGGGTGGGGGTGGTGGGTGACATGAGTGGGGGCCTGGTGGGGGCTGCCCATGGTGGCAGGGGGGTGGGGGTGGTAAGAGACATGAGTGGGGGCCTGGTGGAGGCTGCCCCTGCACTGCTGGGGGGTGGGGGTGGTGGGAGACATGGGTGGGGGCCTGGTGGAGGGTGACCCTGGATGCTGGGGTGTGGGGGTGCAGGGGGACATGAGTGGGGGCCTGGTGGAGGTTGACCCTGCACTGCTGGGGGGTGGGGGTGGTGGGAGACATGAGTGGGGGCCTGGTGGGGGCTGCTCATGGTGGCAGGGGGGTGGGGGTGGTGGGAGACATGAGTGGGGGCCTGGTGGAGGCTGCCCCTGCACTGCCGGGGTGTGGGGGTGCAGGGGGACATGAGTGGGGGCCTGGTGGAGGTTGACCCTGCACTGCTGGGGGGTGGGGGTGGTGGGAGACATGAGTGGGGGCCTGGTGGGGGCTGCCCATGGTGGCAGATGGGTGGGGGTGGTGGGAGACATGAGTGGGGGTCTGGTGGAGGCTGCCCCTGCACTGCCGGGGGGTGGGGGTGGTGGGAGACATGAGTGGGGGCCTGGTGGAGGGTGACCCTGGATGCTGGGGTGTGGGGGTGCAGGGGGACATGAGTGGGGGCCTGGTGGAGGTTGACCCTGCACTGCTGGGGGGTGGGGGTGGTGGGAGACATGAGTGGGGGCCTGGTGGGGGCTGCCCATGGTGTCAGGGGGGTGGGGGTGGTGGGAGACATGAGTGGGGGCCTGGTGGAGGCTGCCCATGGTGGCAGGGGGGTGGGGGTGGTGGGAGACATGAGTGGGGGCCTGGTGGGGGCTGCCCATGGTGGCAGGGGGTGGGGGTGGTGGGAGACATGAGTGGGGGCCTGGTGGAGGTTGACCCTGCACTGCTGGGGGGTGGGGGTGCAGGGGGACATGAGCAGGTGTGCAGGGTAGTCCCCTGTTTTGTGGGCTGCCTGCAGGGGCCGTGGAGGGTGTACAGGGAACACCTGTGAGGACCCACCCAGCCTAATTGCGTGTGATAATTCCCGCACACCCCTGTAATACACGTACCTGGCCAAATCGCATGTGAGAATTCCCGCGCACCCCTGTAATACACGTACCCAGCCGAATCGCGTGTAGAACTTCCCGTGTACCCCTGTAATACACGTACCCAGCCAAATCGCGTGTGATAATTCCCACGTACCCCTGTAATACACGTACCCTGGCCAATCGCGTGTAGAACTTCCCACGCACCCCTGTAATACACGTACCAAGCCAAATCGCGTCTGATAATTCCCGCGCACCCCTGTAATACACGTACCTGGCCAAATCGCATGTGAGAATTCCCGCGCACCCCTGTAATACACGTACCCAGCCGAATCGCGTGTAGAACTTCCCGTGTACCCCTGTAATACACGTACCCAGCCAAATCGCGTGTGATAATTCCCACGTACCCCTGTAATACACGTACCCTGGCCAATCGCGTGTAGAACTTCCCACGCACCCCTGTAATACACGTACCAAGCCAAATCGCGTCTGATAATTCCCGCGCACCCCTGTAATACACGTACCCAGCCAAATCGCGTGTGATAATTCCTGCGTACCCCTGTGATACACGTGCCCTGGCTAATCGCGTGTAAAACTTCACGCGTACCCCTGTAATACACGTACCCTGGCTAATCGCGTGTATAACTTCACGCGTACCCCTGATATGCACGTTACCCGCTTTGCGTTCCTTGTTTGGCAGCCCTGTGGACTGGTCCAGGGTTAGCGCTGCCCTTTGCGATGATTTAGCGATTTTGATGGCTTTTCCTTGCGCGAGGGCGTTCTTGGGGGCGTTACTGGCGCTGCTGCAGGGTCGCTGCGATACTCTGCGCCACAGCTGGTTTGGGAGCCTAAAATCCATGAATACGCTGTGCGCGGAAATCGGTTTTAGCGCACGTGCCTGGCGCAGACAATCGCACGCGGACACTCTGCGCCAGCCGCTTGCGACACTTTTCTGCGAAATTCTATGAATTACCCTGTTAATGTAACAAACCAAGTGGGCGGACCAAGGTTTCTTATCATACAACGTACATCTGTGACGTCGGAACCAGTACTCCTTAGTATCATGCATGTTTGCTAAAAGATTTGTAATGCTTGATTGTAGAACCTCATCTTTTTCTTGTACTTTTTGTAGTAATTGTGTAGCTGAAATATTTTGAAAGTGGGTACCTGATTTCAATGTGTGTGCAACTCTGTAGCATAGAGTTGCTAGTTCACTTTCAAAGAGTAGGTGGAATATTATTCCACATTTTGTCTAAATCTGGAATCTTCAGAATACATTCGTAACGAGTGGTATTCTGATGCTGTTATTTGAATGGGTCTATCATCGTACCTTCCTCCTTTCCCAGTAGGAAAGAGTAGAGGAAAAGCATGTGCTTCTATAATTTTTTCCCATATGCTGATTGGCGATCCTTTGGTTTGTCGCATTTGGTATGTTTCTAGTGCATCATCTATGGTGTCATTAGAGTGTAATGATTAATTGTATAATGGTCTAAAATATTGGATACTGTAGCAGGATCTAGAGGTTCAAATTGACCAGTTTCTGCTGACTCTTGAATTATTTCAGTGGTTTCCCTCAAGTTTTCTTCAATATTAATTTCATTGGCCCTCATTACGACCCTGGCGGAAAGGGGAAAACGATGGCGGAAATGCAATACCGCCATCGAATAGCGCTCGGTGCGACTATGACCCGTCACCGCAAAGTACGAAGCCATTAGCGACACCGTAGTGAACGCCAACGCTAACTGCACCAAGCACGCGCGCGCACGCAATGCCAAACCGCAAACACCACCATGGCGCAAGGGTACGCCAATTCCGACCCTAGCGGACATGTACCTAACGCCATCAGGCATGGCGTAATGTACCATTCCGCCATGGCGAGAAGTACGGCATCGCGAATCAACCGTAAACGGCCCCACTGAGTGCCTGTACACCGCTCCCTGCCCACAAAGTACAACTCCCCGTAGGTGCAATGAAGTCACAATGCAACCATTGAAATGTACAAGTCACCCATGCATGGCAACGAACAAAAGAAACACAAGAGGGGCCAATGGGAGCTGCAGGGCACAGATGGCAGGAATACAGAAGCCATCCCAATGGACATGACCACAGTCCCCCACCAAGAAACGCACGCAAACACAGGCACCTGTGACCAGCAATATTCCGAAAATCACATCATTCCACCAGTCCACCTGGCTGACCGGCATCTGTTACACAAAACCCAATCCCCCGCCCCTGAGCATGACAACATTCAAACAGTCATATTGGCAGCCCCCATCCCTGACCTCACTGGGCTTCGTAGGCAAACGCGCCCAGCACAGTACCACGCAACTAAACCCCGAAGCTGGAACCCAATGCAGATCTCCTCACAATACATCGCCCCCCAAATAGGCATATGCCACATCACTTGCAAAGAAAAACGCTACACGGGCCAAATCAGAATAGAAATTTTATGCACATCAAAGTCACCAAGCCCATACAGCCATCAGGCCATGAACTCCAAAACACTAATCACCATTGTGGGCAGCATCCGCAAGAAATGACCAGCCACTACCTGTGTGTCGCCCTGTTCCCCCATGGTACACAGAGCCACATTCACGTACGAAAAGGCAACATGGAAGCGCACAGAACCGCAGGGCCGACCCAATGGGGAGGCACTAGTCCAGCTGAAAGGCCGAAATGTTGCTCCGAGCCACCAGTACTGCGTAAGGGCATGTGGGCCATTGGCGATCGTCCCATAAGATCGTAATGCTGCTCCACTGATTAACACGAAGCAGCAGGTGTCGGGAGTAAAATCCATCTGCAGGAGTGGCATACAGATGGCAGTGGCAAAAGGGGAGGAGATACCTGTCAACCAAAAGAAAAGAACAAGAACAGAATGGCCATCAGAACTACATTCGAACAACTCACTTCAATGATCACACGAAATCCACAGCCATATGCATGCTAGCCCACTCAAAAGGATCATCACCACCCCAAAACCACTTGCGACTCATAACCATCTATATCGAGGTGCAAACACCATCACAAACGAGTGTACCTGTGCATGCGTCTGTCAAAACAGAATCCATCAGATGGGAATGTTAACGTGCATGGACACAAGTGTCTGAGGGCGCGTCGAGACAGGGAGGGCTCAACAAGGCCAGATAGACGATGGTCCCACTATGGCAGCCCTGCATCACATAGCGTAGGGGAGGCGGATAGATCCCAAGAAGCCCTGTACATGGCAAACTCTGTATCAAATCACCTGCCCATGCATCCATTCATCATTCCCTCATCCCGGGATCAAAACGCCTGAATAATTACTCACATAACATTAGAAACATCCATTGAGTCTGTGCGTTATGCAGCCTGCTAAATCCACAGTGCCCCAGCCCGTAATTCCAGTGTTGTGAAGTAACATGTATTTGGGAACGGCCTGCCTCATCGCCCACGTAGCTATTGCGCATCCCAAACTATTCATATCAATCATTGCTCCCTCGCCATGGGCCCTGTCTCAAGGACATTGAACAATAGAACGTTACATTTGCAGTCAGACCTGTGGGCATCTCCTCGCCGCTAGCTGGAAACCGAAAGCGCCGCCCTTCGAATTCCTCATTTGCAACATCACGTCGAAAAGGCATCTGTGGCCGTTTGAAATCACTAATTATTCCATCGAGTGCGGCTGTGTGTGAAAATGGCAACTGCCTTCACCCACAAATGGGACGCCCCGCCCGTCGTTGCAACTCGGTACAGTGATGCATGAGGGCCCACCGTTACTCGAGTACTACGTTCCACTGACCCTTCACAAGTCTGTTCGCGACTGCACAGATAGTATGGGAAACAATGGGACCACAGCAGAATGAACATATCAACCAATCTTACACGGCCATCGGGTACAAATACATGATTGCAATAGCAAGATACCATTCCCCGAATTGCAGCGTTGTGCGCGGGACGTGCTCGGCCAAAGGGGAGAGCAGTTTGCACAGGTGGAATTAATCACCACAGGTGGAGGCCATACAGCCTGGAAACACATAAATTGCACAGCCAGTCTCCTCCCACAACCACACCGAAATGCTACCGGCAGGACTCGCGATGTTGGCCCTGGAGGACCTGATAGCACTGCAAGTGCTCCGACTCCAAGAAGAAGACGAACACCAACTACAACCAGCCGCACGGAGGAGACGCAGGAGGAGGAGGAGGCCAAGGCAGGGCCAGCAAGGCCCACCAGCACAGCCACTACCACCACGCAGGCAGCCCGCAATACCACGCCTCCGAGCACATCCGTTCAACCTCACTGATGAGCAGATCCACACCCTCTACCGTCTGGACCGGGACACCATAGCCGCCATTGTGGACATGACACAGGCTGACCTTGTCAGCATGATAGATAGCCCAACCGCCATCCCACCCCTACTGAAGGTGGTGTCTGTACTACACTTCCTGGCCACAGGCACCTACCAGCACACAGTCGGACAGTTGCATGGCATTTCTCAGCCACTGTTCTCACGGACACTATTGCAAGTGCTCGATGCCCTCCTGCAGCACGCAGACGACTACATCTCTCTACCACGCTCGGAGCAGGAAATTACCAACACAAAAGTGGGATTCCATGCACTTGCCGGCATACCGGGTTGCATTGGTGCCATCGACTGCACCCATGTTGAATTGGTCGTCCCACATGCCATGGAGGCCCAGTACCGCAACCGAAAACAATTTCATTCCCTGAATGTACAAATGGTGTGTGACTCCAACAGGATCATTACACATTGTTGTGCCCGATTCCCTGGATCAACCCATGATTCTATGGTCTTGAGGAACTCTACAATACCACGCTACATGGAGCGACACGCAGGGAACAGATCCTGGCTACTCGGTGAGTCTCATTACATGCATGATGATGTGGGGTATGTGAATTGGCAATGACCTGGCAGGAAGGGGGGGGGGGTGTGCGTACGTATCAATGGCATTCCACATCATAGGTTTCTCGTCCACATACAGGTGATGCTGGATATCCACTGAAGAGATGGCTCCTCACACCAGTCCGGAACCCACGGGACCAGCATGAGGAGGACTACAACCATGCCCACTCACGTACCCGTGTAGTCATAGAACAGGCATTCGGCCTACTGAAGGGCCGTTTCCGCTGCCTCAGCAGGTCTGGCGGGGCACTCCTGTACCGCCATGAGAAGGTTGCAAAGATGGTCATGGCATGTGTCATGCTCCACAACATGTGCGTACGTAGAAATGTGCCCATGCCCCCTGACGCAGAACTGCAAGCACCTGATGATGGTCATGATGAGGGTGGGGATGTGGCAGCACCTCATGGAGTCTGCGAGGCACCGGAGGCCCGTGACATTCGTCAGCATCTCATTGATGTATGCTTCTAGCACTCACGCCTGGTGGCTGATACATGGACACGGGACTCGTGGCACTGCGTGTGTCTGGGACATGCACAATATGGACTGTACGCCTATGATGGCCTAGTACACAAAGATCAATGTCCACACATCTCATTGGTTTATCGTGCACTTTTTATGGCATATGTGATGTCATGTTGAACACCCTATCGACCCGCCACCCAAGTGAGCCCAACACACCCTCTCCACCCTCCTACCTCCCCCCCGAACACCAGTGTCCAAAGATGCTCATTGTCAGTGGGCTGTCGCTATTGCAAGCCCCCTCTGCGGGTATCAGGGGCACCCCTGCCTGTGGAGCGCAGGTTCCTCCCAGATCTACGTTGGGGGCTGCCCTGGACGGAACTTGCAACGGATGATGTGTCTGCCTGCTCACGTCCATGCATGTCCCTAAGGGTTTGCGAGAGCTCAGTGAGCACACGGCGCACTGCGGCAAGTTCGGCACATACGTCTTTGGACGTCGCATGCAGTTCCCCCCTCAGGCTCTCGGTGCTTCTCTCAATTTGTGCCCTTAGCGTCTCTGTACCTCTCTCCATTTCTGCCCTAAGTGTCTCAGTTGATGTTTCTATGTCTGCCTTAGTACCCCCACATTCATCGGCATGGTCCTTGAGGAGTGTGGCCAGTTGCTGCTGTTGTTTGATCAACTGGTCGAGGGACTGTTGCCTCTGCTGGGCCATGGCCATTTGCGGGGGTGTCACAGAGGGGCTGTTGTCCTCATGTTGCCTTGCCACAGGGCTTGTGGGGGATGGCCAGTCGTCGTCTTGTGGGTGCCCCTGCGTGGTATCCTCATGTTGTACGGGATGGGACAGACAGGGGGATTGGGACAGGTCATGGATGGATCTGACTTCGGCATCCCCGTTTTCTGTGTCGGAGCATGCTGCCATCAATGGGGTGTCACCTATGGTGCTGCTGCCACCAGAGGCAGTGCCTTCTGTGGCATCCATTGGGGGGACCTGTGGTGGTGGTGTTGTGGGCATGCTGGCTGCTGGGGTGCCTGTTGATGTTCCCTCCTCTGTGCTACCACCTGATTTGTGCTGCTGCCGTGTCTTGATGCGTGCAGCTGAGGTGGAGGGTCTCTGGCCGTTGGTCTTGGCCCTCTTTGCAGGTGTGCTGGTAGGGGTGTCCTGTAGCTCGTCGTTTGGATCGGACCCTGTGGTGGAGTAAAGGAGGGCGAGGGTTAGTGATGGGTCTGTGGGAATTGGAATGGCATTGTATCACATGCTTTGGGGTGGTACCTGAGGGTGATTTGGGTCGGGGCCTTGGAGGTGCTTTGATTTGTGTGTGGAGTGAGGGTGCAGTTGTTTGGCAGCCTGCAGTTAGGGTGTGCCTGCTGCACGTGTAGTGCGTGTTTTAGGGGTTTTTAATTATTTATGTATTTATTGTGGGTTTTAACGTGCGCTATCAGGCCGATGTGTGTGGACGTTCTCCTGGACATGTGTTTCTGTTGCACTATGTGGACGCATGGTACTTCACATGGATGGACTGTGTGGATTTGGCATTGTTTTATCTGGCCCACCTACCTGAATCTTCGGATGTCTGCACTCCTTTCTCCATCCCTCCGACTCCCTCTATGCTCTCCATTCCGATGGTGGAGGCACAGATTTCTTCCCAGGGGGTCAACTTGATGGGTGATTCAGGACCTCCCCCGGTGGCTGTGGCAATGTTGCGGTTGGCAGAGAGTATGCTGCGGACGCGTATCCGCAGGTCGTCCCATCGCTTGCGGCATTGCTGTGGGGTGCGGGGTGCGGTCCCCACCGCACTTACCCGCTGTGCCACCAGAGCCCATATGGCCTTCTTGTTTGCAAGTGCCGTCCTGGTCATTTGCGTGCAGAAGACGACGGCAGCATTCTCCTGGAGGGTCTCTGTTAGCACGGTGAGTTCCTCACGGGAGAAGTGGACCTGCCGCTTGCGGTCGCACGCTTTCTTCGCTACTTTTCCCATTTTTCTTGGTTTCGCTAGGGTGGTTGACGGGTTGGGGTGTGTTTCAGGGTAGTGATTTTAGTGGTTGTGTGGTTTTAGTGTTTTTATAGGTGTACGCCGGGATGTTTCCCGTTCCGGGCCCATGTTTTAACTTCCGTTTCCGTATATTTCCGGTCACCGTACTTTCCGGTAGGCGCACACTGCGGTGACCGCTAAGAGGGGTGGCGGTATTGCACCTAGGGCGCCGTACGGCGGCGGTGTGGGCCGTTTTGGGGTCATTTCCGCCATCGCGGACTTTGCACTTCTGCCGTGGCGTGGTGCTCGTGCCCGATGGGTCGGAATGGGCCGCACTTTGCTCCTTCGTGCAATGGCGGAAACGCTATTTACGCTGTGGCGCTCCGGTCAGTCGCTTTCCGCCAGGGTCGTAATGAGGGCCATTGTAGTATTAATTATTGTCTTTTAGATATTGCAAGGCTTGTCTAACTTTATGTAAGTCTACGAGTTGTTGCCAAATTCTTTTGTCTTTTGTAGGTACACCATTTACTAAGACAATTAAAGATTGCTCTATTGGACGTTGCACTCCCAGAGTGTGCACATTTTCTTTTAGATCTAATGGTAAATAAATTGCTTTGTCATGAATGTCTTTCACTAATTCAGAGGGAGGTAATTTTGCTGTTTTTGGTTGAAGGCGTATTATTGCTTGAAATGGGTTCACTGTTTGAATTATGATGCTCTCATATAAGTTGAGTTGTTGCAGGGGTATTGGTAGTGGGAATAATTCCATGTTATTTGTGATAGCACGTGCAGGAGCTTGGTTGTTGTTTAGTTTTGTAGTGCACTAAGTGCAAAGTATTAAGGGGTCAGTTATTTCATATTTGTTTACTGCTATAAGTTAGAGAGCTAATTCAAACCATTTGGAATCTTCATTGTCTTCTATTTTGTATGTCACGTCTATAGTTTTTGTATTACTTTTATAAAAAGTTCTGCGGCAACACACACAGACATGGTTTGGTACTTCAGTAGATGTACTTTTAAATTTTAGTATTTCTTTTTTATATGTGTGTAGTAGAAGGTTGCCATCTGTACAACTGTTGCTAGTCTGTTGTAAAGCTATTGCATTTTGTAAGTGGCTTTCATTTCCAAAATATGTTCTCTGGATATGCTCTATTTCTTTGAGTAGGTCTTTGGCTGTACCATGTAGAAGATTGTTATTTAAATTGGCTAGTGATAAAGCAGGACTTTTAGCATAGTACAGTTAATAGACTAGATTTCTTATAGTTGAATGATGTGTTGATATCATTTCGATATGATGGAAGGTGCTTTTGCAAATAGGTCCTGAAATGCAGGCTAATGAATGTCCTTGTAGTCCTGTGTGTTTGCGCACTGGACAGGTATCAATATTTTGTAGTAGTTTCATTTTGATTTTGTCTTTGCCTTTCACATACTGATTGAGGAACTGGCGTAAAGATTTGAAAGATTTTTTGGCAATGTTACACATTGAGGTGCACGCCATTTGTATACTGGACGTTCGGGTTCAGCCGAATGGAGAGGTGATACTGACTTTTCTGGGGACATTTTTGTAAGCAACATTTCTTGTTGCATAATGGTATTATTACGTTTTTCACACTCTCATCCACTGCTTTGTATGGCAATTGTGTTTGTTTGCTTTTGTTTGTATGCTTCTTCATTGAAATATGGTTCTGTGCTCGTGGTGTGACTCCATTCACCTCTACAGATATTCAAGTTATTTTTGTTGACATTACATTTATTGAGAAGTCTTTTTTGTAATTTAGTAGTTCGTTTTGTTAGTGGTTTTATTCTGTTTAACACTAAAATAAATAACTTCCTTTTGAGAAGGATTGCACTGTCTATCAAAGCTTTTAAGATTCATTTTCTACGGTAGGTTTTAAGGGTTGTGCATGATTTGTCACCTGTTTTTATAAGATTCTGAAGGACTCTGTGGTGGAACATTTTTTCTAAAATACTTTTTTTTGTATGGTTACTTGCCGCTACAGCAAGATTTATAGGAACAGTGTTAGCAGTAGTGGTAGCTGAATTCTTGTTAATCACTTTCTGTTTCATTTTACATTTTGAAAGAGGAGGGAAAGTTTTTGTATTGGAAGCTTGTTTTATTTCGCTTAATGACTCTTCCTTTTGTTTGAACTTTTTGTACAAATTCTGCTAGAGATGGATGCTTATTTTGGACACTTATTTTCATTTGCTCTACTTCTGCGTTGCTTTCTATGGACTTGCTTCTTGATAGGCATTCTTTGGGGTCTGTTGAAAAAAAAAGAAGGTATGGGTTGGGCTATTCTGTAATGTATGTGTGCTGTGTGCATGACTGTCTGAGTATGATGGTAAGGATGTATGTGGTGGTGTGTGATTGTGCATTGGGCAACTACAAGTAGTTGGGAAGGCTATTCTTGTATTTGTGTGTTACAATACTGGGGTTCAGATGACAGTACAAAGTAAGCTAGTGATGAGGAGAAGCACTAATACTAAATCTAATGGTCTAGAATTAAAACAGTTTTTTGTTCTGTAATACTAACTTTCAAGGGGCTGAGTTATGTCATTTGTGCGCCGAAAAACAGGGATTTGTGCGCCATTCTGCCTGCTAATCCTTGTTTAACAAATGGAGATTTGTGGGCAGAATGGTGCACAAATCTCTGTTTTTCTGCGCACAAATTACATGAATCAATGCCACAGTGTGTTTGAGTAACAGTAACAATACTATGGTAGTATTGTACTTACTTTTTTGTTTGGAATGAGCAGGTTTCTTCTGAGTTGTTGTTTGTACTTCAGATGCTGCTGCTTTTCAAGAGAGTGGTCTTCACTGCAATTGTAAAAGAAAGAAGCTAGTAATTTTGTGTGTTTATAGCACTGATTTTAATTTGGACGTTGATTATTATGTTTATGTAGTAGTATTCTTGTTTGATAACTGAACATAGTATGTGAATGCAGTTTTCTTTGACTATGTGTAGGCTTTACATTTTACTTAAAATATGTTAGTTCAACATGCTTTGCAAATGAGTAGAATACTAAGTGTATGAAACTCACTTGGTTTGTTAAGGCTGTGTTATTGAATGTTGAGAGATAGAAGAAATAATGATATACTTATTTTGCAATTTTTATAAGATAAATGGCAGAAAGTGTATAGAAAAGCATGGCATGTATGCATTTGTGAAGGTATGGGTAATAAAGCAGAAGCATATGATGTACAGGCAGTGGTGTTATTTCAGCTGGGAGTTTTTCAATGATAGTGTCTATCTGTCTGAGTGTATGAAGATGTATGACCTTATCCTGGCTGGGTATAATTTTATAATAAACTACTAAGTGTTTTTCTACAATTTTACTGTTATTTCTCCCATCTTTTAATATAAAAATCTTTTAGATAGCGGTGTGAGTAAGAAAAAGAAATTAGATAGCAGAAATGTTTGGAAGTGACTTATAGCAGATGGGAAAATGACAGTAAGTTAATTGTATAGGTTATACAGGTTAAGTGTCAGTTACTCTGTTTATATGGATTCATAAGAGTTGTACATGTACTGTGCAGAAAATATGCATACCTGTAGTTTGTATTCATGCATGTGGATATGCATGCAGCTGCAAGTAGAAATCTTGGAGACTTGTACAGTAGTTTTTGTAGTAGGTGCTTTCCAATGATATGAGACATGTACTCAGAGTGATCAACAGTACATTTGAAGTGCTGAACTCTGATGATGGAGTTAGATATAGAGGTCTTGGATGTGATTAGTGGATGGTTGTGTGACTGCTTAGCCGTATCCATTGAGGGAATGGCACAGAAAGTGAAGTGGAAAGGGTAGAAGGGCTGTCCAAGAGTTACGCGGTCTGCGGACACCGTGGCTGTCCGCGGACAGGCCGTCCCACATCCGGGGTTTTCCAGCAAATCCAGCATGGAAAGGGGACTGTGGGGATCAGCAAATCAGGTGTTGAGTTTGTGGATTTTTGTTGAAAGAGACTGTTTGTAGTGAAGATGGC
Source organism: Ambystoma mexicanum (assembly GCF_040938575.1). Classification (NCBI taxonomy): domain Eukaryota; kingdom Metazoa; phylum Chordata; class Amphibia; order Caudata; family Ambystomatidae; genus Ambystoma; species Ambystoma mexicanum. The sequence continues at coordinate 1,322,516,240 of NC_090934.1, forward strand.
AGAGGTGGAGAAAGTCAGGGCGTTGGTACTTGGAGATATGTTTGTGCATGGTTTACAGCAGTATGCTCAATGTAGGCATGTGGAAAACAATTTTGATGTTAAAGGAGTGAAGGTCTTGTGGAGCACTGTGCCTGATTAAAATGTACAGGACATTGTACAAGTTTGTGAAGAAATGGGCAGGATGAACAGTCCCAATGTGGTAGTTTTACACTATGGTGCTTTCCATTTGGGCTATGTCAGTGCCCCTACTTTGTTGGCAGATTTGGAACACTTAGTTCAAGCAGTAATGAGCATCCTTCCAAATGCCAAAGTAATTTTTTCTGGATTAATACCTAGGGCAATATGGGACAATAGTTCTGTTTTTTGTCCGCAGCAAAACATTGCTAGGTGTGCAATCAACCGAGGCATGTGTGCCTTCATGCTTAGAATTGGTATGTTCTTCTGTAATAATGAGAATATTGATTCCAGTAATGCTGGCATTTCTTTATCTGTTATGGGAAATGCCATGCTGTTCTGGGATGTAAGGGTTGCTTTGGAGAAGGTAATGTGAAGATTTTAGGAGTGAAGTAAGAAAAAAAAAGAAAAAATGGATAATAACAGGTGTCTGTCAAGCATCTGCAAAAAAAACAAAAAAAAGGCTCTTTTCAAAGCCACCCTCAAAGGGGAAATGGGGCACACTATTTAAATTTAAATACACCATGTTTATATTTTCGATATGTCCGCGGAAATGGTGGTAGCCCGTGGACACCGCGTATTAAATACAGGGATTTTGGGGTGGAGAGGCATGCAAATGAGAATGAGCAAAGCAAGGGATTGGTCAGTAAAGTTTACTGGGTGTGTTGTGTAAGGAGAGAGTTTGTCAGAAAGTGTTTTTCCTGAGAGAAGAACAGATAGATATTGCTGTGTGTTTCAGAAAACAGATTATATGGATTTTGGGAGACTCATGGATATATTGGTTGGAGGTGCAGGCAGAACGCTGTGGAGTAGCTTCAGGTCTTGGATTCCCTCATGTGGAAGTGCACTTGCATGGATTGCGTGGAATGAAGTGGCTGGACTTGGTACCTCTCTGTGCTAGCTTGGAAACAGAGCATCATCCAGACATAATTATAATTCATTGTGGCGGGAACAGTTTAGGACACGTGTCTGGAATTTCATTGCAATTTGCAATGAAAGAAGGATTTGGGAAGGTTATGGACATGTTTCCAAATTCCCAAATAATTTTTCTCGTATTGCGCAGAGGCAAATGAGGCAGCATTCTTCTTCATTTGGTTCACAACTGGAGAAAGCAAGGCGCAATGTCAATAAGGCTGTTGGTGCCTTTCTAAGAGATGTTGGCATGTCCTCTTTTCACAATGAAAATATTATGTTTCATAGCACATACATTTTTCGCAGAGATGGAGTGCATCTTACTTATGCTCGCAATCAGATTTTTCTAAGAAATGTACATTCCCAGAGAAAAGTGCAATGGTTTTGATAGGGCAGCACCCCAAATTTTAGATGTCCGCAAACTGTCCACGGACTTCTACAAAATGCACAGGGCCCTGCTCCATTTATTACCACTTCTATTTTTTAGACTCTGAAAGGCGGCTCTGAAAAGAGCCTTTTTTGGGGGATTTTTGTTGTTTTATATTTTTTTGGGTTTTGTTTACACACGACACACTAGGAGAGGAGGGGAAAGGAGGGTAAGGAAAGGACACCAACCATGGGGATAAGAAAGGGCAGGTGGAGAGAGGAAGATGTAGGGTGGGCCTTATTTAGGTAGTGGGCAGACCTTCTCATGCTCCTTGACCGTAGTCTTGAAAGCACTCCAAAGACTCTCCCCCCTGCAGAGTACTGTGTTGCAGTACATACACAAAACTGTGACCCTCGAAAGGTAAGGGTCAACAGCATCATGGATGGCCTGTGAGGCAGCTAGAGGGATGCACTGTCCCACAGGAGTGTCTCTTGTGGTGACAGGAGCAGAAACAGAGGAGGTGGTAGAGGAACTCAACCTACTAAGTTGATCACAAGGTACAACCTTGCGAACGGCCCCACCGTGGAACGACCTTAGGTGTCGCTTCATGGATGTCGTGCCAAAGCTGTACGAACCAGGCCTCCCACGACTCAGCACCATTTTGTACTTGTTGCAGGTGACCTTGTTCGCACATGCTTTTGGTACGTCACCCTGAATGGTAAACAACCGCCACACCCAAGACTCACGGCGAGTGCTGGTAATAGGGACTTCAACTACCTCATCCTCATCATCCTCTTTATCCTCCTCCTCTACATCCTCACGCCTGTTCTCCTCTGCAGGCCCTCGCGGATGTGTTTGTGGTGGAGGGGATGGGGGTGGTGCTGAGGCAGAAGCAGCACCAGTTGGAATAACAGCATCCATGGAAGCCATCAGGTTTGATGATGCAACAGCAACAGCAAAGGCAGCAAAAGCAGGTCAATCTTCAATAGTAGGAAGACAGAATGAAGATGGGCTCTGGGGTGTGGCCTTTTATAGGGGTGCAGGTGCGGACAGATCGAACACCCTAAAAAGGTTTAAAAAGTTCCAAAATGTATGTAGAAATTGTCATAGGGTCATTGTCTGGGACATGTGTAATGGTAAATTTTTACTGTAAAATACTTTGGATTGTCTGAAAAAGAACTTTTAAAATGTTTGGTGACCCATACAGTGTCTGTAAATCAGGACACACGCTTAGCATTGGTGCGGTCACATGATGAACATGTCTGCAAAGGAAACGGGTCTCTGCCGGACACTAAATGCACAGGAACAGTCATGCGCATGCGTGCGGGTGTTCTACGGACAGTGTTTGGGTCCTCAAACTAATTAAAAGTGTGACACAAGTGAGACGGACAGTTACGGACAGGCGCGATGTTCGTAGGATTTATGGGTGTGGTGGGCATGTGCGTAGATGTTCTACAGACAGTACGGACAGGCATAGTGTCCTTAGAACACCTCCATTTGGGTTAACTGCGAACATTCCGGACACCGGGTGTGTTCTAAGGACACCTACATTTTAATTACGGACACCTCCATTTTGGTTAATTACGGACATCCCGGACACTGCGCGTGTGTTCTAAGAACAGTTCCATTTTGCTTGCGGACAGTACGGACATGTATAGTGTCCTTAGGACACCTCCATTTTGGTTAATTACAGACATCCCAGACATCGTGTGTGCTCTAAGAACAGTTCCATTTTGCTTGCAGACAATACGGACAGGTATATTGTCCTTAGGACACCTCCATTTTGGTTAATTACGGACATCCCAGACATCGCGTGTGCTCTAAGAACAGTTCCATTTTTCTTGCGGACAATACGGACAGGTATAGTGTCCTTAGGACACCTCCATTTTGGTTAATTACGGACATCCCGGACACCTGGTGTGTTCTAAGAACATTTTCACCTTGCCTGCGGACAGTACGGACAGGTATAGTGTCCTTAGAACACCCCCATTTTGGTTAATTGCAGACATCCCAGACACCCGCGCTGTCCATGGACATCCCAACTGCCTTTTAAAAATAAGACACAAAGGAATGACAACACATATAATATTTTATTATTATATACAAATATAACATTTATGAAAGAGAGGGGGAAGCAGAAACTGAGACAAATACAGGGGAATTAGGGGTTTGGAGAGGATCGATGTGAGGGGATGAAAGGATGGAAGTCTCATCATAACGTTTTCTTGGTGGTGAGGTTTGGGCATAGTTGACTGGGACATGGAGAGGTGGAACAGGTGCATGTAGGACAATTATATTTAATTTTTTCTTTTATGTAGTCCTCTACAAAATGTTTCAAAAGATTGAAATTTTCCATAAGCATATTCATTTTTTGTTCCATGCACTGTAGAGTATTTTCTAATGTCTCTTTTGCTGTGTTATTTTCAATGTTTGTATGCTCTGTTAAAAAAATATATATGTTAAGTATGTTAAGTATGTTAAGTACACATAAATTAATGATTATTAATTTTATTAATTTTGTTATTATAAGTGTCTACCATTCCAAAGTACTGGACATTTCTGTGTAAAACAAAATATTACTTTTAGTGTACCAAATATAAAAAGTTTAGAAAATATATAATGACATTTGTGATGTCATCTTTGATGTGCTGGGTGTTGGTCTTAGCAATGCACGGTGGTGGCGCGAGTTATGGTTGCTTAGCTTACCATAACTGGTGAATTTCAGGGGTTTTTCGGTTTTACTTGGAACCATAACGTCCCTTTAACAAAGTTTTTTTACTGAATTTCATAGGTTTTTAGTAGCGCAACTTAACCATAATGTCCCTTTAACAAGGTTTTTTTACTGAATATATATATATATATATATGTATATATATATATATATGCAATGCAGACCCTCCCTTTTTATTTGCCAATTTTCAATGTTTCTACCTACATCTGTTATTCAGTTCGAGCCCTTCGGTATCCACGCTTCCCCAATCAACCACTTCGCCTTCAGTCCAGGGGGTGCTGCTGGGACCGGACAGGAATTTCTTGAAAGGGGCACCTGCCAACCATCTCAGGTCACATGTGCTGTACTACTGCTCTCCATAAACTTTGCGGTCTTCCGGCTAATGGTGGAAGTCGACGAGAATCTGAGGGTCTGGATCTTAACCATTTGCAACACTACCAAAATGTGCAGTTGCAGATTTTGGCATTCTTATGCGCAGAATGGAATTGCCATAATAAATGATCTCAGGCCCAAATAACTGGACATATTCAAAGAATATGGCAAAATACTACTTTATTATCAGTTTAATAAAGAAGGGAGACCTGGTGAACAACAAATCGTAGTCTGCACATTCTCGATCACATTTTGGTTACACCAAGACTTTATACTTCGAAAGTACATCAGCTATGACATCATCCTATGTGGCAAATAATAAAACCTATTGGACGGAGGGATTGGTTAGGGGAACATATCTACTTATAGTTTCTATAAGTGTTAGTAACATCATTGGCTGCCTCTTTTCTGGCAGGCATGCCTTGAACTTCTCTCTAACTACATATAATACATATTATAACAGCATAACTGCAGCAGATTGGCCCCTGCAACAATGTATGATCACCATCGCATAGACCCTCTGATTGGTTGGCACTCCCTCCCAACCTTGGACATTCGGCTTGTTAGCAGCACGTAAGCGAAACGAAACCCAGGTGCAGAGAACAACGTCAGACTACTGCCCACTTGCCCAATTAGTCTACCTTCTCTCATCAGCAAGCCTTCAGCTAAGGCTTATTCTTTGTACTGGACCTTGCTGGATGTTTTCTTCTCTAGAATTTTATGGGGAGTTAAAGTACATTGTTATATTCAACAGGAGCTTATTAATAGGCCATGTTTTCTGGTCTTACTCCACATGTGAAGAAACCATGATTTTATTCATCTCACCTTTCTATTTAGTGCTATTTGATTTAATTATCCTGGGTGTCATGACTCTCTTTGGCCTCCGGAGACTTGGTTGCTCTGTCTCACATATGCTTTCTGCATCTTTAATTGTTCAATACTTGGCATTCACAAATGTTCGCTCATTTACTTAATCTAAGAGAAAAATGTCCTGCGTATAGTGCTTATCGTCGTTGACTCCCTTTGTACAATTCAATTGCTTCTTGCTGTGGCATCCTTGATCTCTGGCCAACAGCTATTTTTTACTCACGCATACATTACTTCCAGCGTCTATGAACTCTGCAGCCCTGGTCTCTCTCCTTCAGGCTTTTCGCTTACTCTTATTCAGTGCTGGCGCCCATCTTTTCAACATAGCCGCTTTACCTGGGTTATATGTGTCTCATCTACCTTGTGTTTCTGTGTATATACATTTACTACACATCTGGTTACTTATCTTCTGTGTATACATGGTTTCTTCTCATTTGTATGTAGGTTTACTCTTGTTTGTTCAGTTACATTTGCATTCGTTAAGTATTCTCATCTCGTTTCAGTACGTCATTGTGTCTTCTCCTTATGACATCACTTTGCACCTGTCATATTTCCTTTACAGTGCTTTGATATTCAGTGGTGTCTGCAAATCTCCTGCTACCACTTTAGTTTGAGAGTACATGTGGTACGGTTGTCTGAGTGCATAACGTCTCTCATACACCTGATGTGGTATTGAAATGATATCTGGTGTCATGCACAGTGTCTTCTTGTTCTTCATCCAGTATGCCGGAGGTGAGGGGGCGGTTTCTATCAATGACATACGTGTCTCCTCCTCTACATCACCATAGTAGTTGAAATGGAATATGCTTGCATAGTATGTCCATATGTGGCATGACATATATGTCAAAAAGAAGGGGCGAGAGCCCTGAGGTACGCCTCTCTATCCTGGGGTGGATTTGGAGGATAGTTTTGCCAGCTGTACACTTTAGCACCAATCAGAAAAGGACTTGAACTACCTCAGAGGAAAAGGCAAGATGTCAGCCATGTTTTGTAGAAGGTGGATGTAGTCCACTGTATCAAAGGCTGAGGATAGGTCAAGCTTGATCAGCTGCTGAGAGAGCTTTGGTCTGCTAGTTCTACTATGTAATCCCACACTGAGGAATGTGGGGCATATGTTCTGAGGTGTGGACAGAATCCTCTCTGGTAAGTGTCCAGTGTGTTGTTGGATTCTCTGTGGACCTGAAGTTGTGCAGCGAGGGTTTTCTCCAGAATCTTGGTGGTCCGCTGAAGCACTGCAATGAGGCCATAATTGATGAGGTATTTGATAACTAAGGATGGTTTCTGTACGTGGTATGTGACCATGCAGTGTCTGAGTAACGTTAGTACACGTCCTGCCTGTAATGAGTTATTTGATGAGTCTAGTGATGATTTTGCGCAGGATGTTGGTGTGAGCTGTGTGAGAAACTAGAAGGTGTCTCACACGCTAGTCCCCGGGGATCTGTCATCCACTTGGCCATGACACGGCCATCACGTTTGGATCCAGTTCCTGGGGTGGACAAGTGTTGGAGGATCACCTGGGTGAGGGGTCTTCGGGGAGTGGGACACCAAATAGTGAGACGCGATATCCCCTTCCCTGTAACACCCGATCCAATCCTACCAGGTAGGATATTTAGGACCTCTACCCCTTTCCCTCTTTTACAACATGAACACTTTCTCACGGACAGCCCGCTATTTGAGAAAACAGACTAACACCCGAGCAATATACCTAAGGTCCCAATACAATGGTCAGGCGAGGTCAGGCCATTACTGACCATCACACACACCTGACTTCCATTAAGCTTCACCACACGGATAAAAGTCACAGCACGAGAGCACACTCTGAATGAGGTAAAGCACACGAGGAAACAGCAGTTTCGAGAGGGCAGCTGAATGAGAGAGGAAAGATGGAAAAACAGAAGAGGATGGCAAGGAGGGAAGTTCCCATGACCTTTTTGACAAAGAACCATTATTTTCTAGAGCCCTCGAGACCTGAAAGCCTAAAACAAGGAAACCAGGCTAAAGAATCCTGCATTTTGTGCTAGGTACCCGGGGCCCTCCTGCAACAATAATCAGGGCAGGGATAATCACCAGTCGCTGTATTACCATCCTTGGCTCCAAGAACCAAATAGCGTCAGTGAAATCAGCACCAACCAGTCTGTGTTGAGGCCAAGGTTGCAAGCAGCAACACTGTATGTGGAGCTTGGAATGAACATTGTTAAAAACGCGTGTGATAAGAAGAGTAAAGTTGAACTGCTTATGAGTGACTGAACTTTAAAACCAAGATACAATACCTTTGACTAAGTGGTCTGACACTGCGTGGTTGCTCAATCGAAGATCTCTGTAAGGTATCCAGTTGAGGAGTGGCAAAAGTGAAAGTGAGATAAGGTCATATAAAGAAGCCAACGAGTAATTGTGAATCGAAGTGGTCCTGCGCCGGGGTAAGCAAAATCCTGTGCACAGTCGAAAGTCTTTGGCATTGATGAAGTAGAGAAATTTGGTCCGAGCCCACTGAAGGTTTTGTGTTAAAGTGGGTCTAAGCCCAGCGGAGCGGGACCCGGGGTGAACAGTAAGGTACCTGAGAAGATATATACTTGGTCTGAACCCGGCAGAGGGAAACCAGTTGAAGATTTTGTGTCAAAGTGGGGCTGAGCCCAGTGGAGGGGGACACGGGGTGAACAATAAATCACCAGAGAAGTTGCATATGTGAAATTCTAAGAAGAAAGCTACTTTAATGTTTTTCGTGTTACATCAGGCCCTCTGAAAAAAGAGACTTTGAATGGTAAAGAGTCTTTGGCACAGAAGGCCCTAATGTTGAAGTTCTAAACTGCATCCTCATGCTAGAGAAGCCAGAGAGTGTGCTAAGCCTGAGTGTGCCGCCTTGTCCCGTGCTGAAAACATGGGGAAGGGAAGCCAATGGCTTGAATATCTTGACATATCATTTATTGAAAACTTTTCTTTTACATAACATTGTTTCCCATTATATTTGTATTTAGAAGTTAAGATTGGCATAAGGTTTATTAGTATAGACCCTTTTATTTTGACAGACTAGACTAGGATTGAGTTATTATTATGTGATGGTCGTGGCTTGCTCCAATCTTTAGATTTAGGTTTAGATATGCGTTTTTCAAACCTAATTGAAGTTCAGTAAACACCCTTGAACTGTGATCATTTGTGTCTGTCTTACTGTTTGATACCATGCTTCCCTTACAACTGATGCAATGGCACTAGTCAGAAGTCTCCAAAGTCCTTGAACTTCTTGAGCAGCAGAAGAGGTTCAGTGATATATGCTTCAGAAAATGAGACGCTATTACTTTGTCCTCTTGACTGGGTTCTTGGGTGCGCAGATCTTTGGTTGGTAAAGGTGACTGATGATAGCTTAATGTCTGTACCTTTTCTGCGAAGGAGGAGGCCTTTTTGTAACAGAGGTTTTGCTTTTGAGGGGTGGAAGATGCCATACATTGTGGTCAGATGAATGTCTGCAACGCTATGAATTGTTTAATTCAGCTTCTGGTGGCACTTTATTTGACCAGAAAGTATTTTTAGGTTTTGATGATGGTACATTGTTCTAGAGTGTTTGAGTCCAAGAGTAATTTGTTGTAGAAAGGGTCTTCAGATAAGATTTCTAAGCTATAGTCACGGCATCTGTCAAGGAATTTTTCAGATGAGAGGATGGATGTATCATCTTGCTAGAAACTAAAATCTCTGGTGATAAGATGTGTAATGGAGAGTACAAAGTATTCCAGAGTGGCCGTGGAGTATTTAAAAACGCTTTTGAAGGATCAGGAAGGTGATAGGTGATCATTTTGTAGCAGGTGTTAGACCTCTGCTTGGATGCAGATCAGGTCATAGCTGGTGGTGTGGGCATTTATTGAGTGGAGGTATCCAGTGGTTTCATGTGGAGGCTGGGTACTCCTCCTCACCCAGTGTTTTCAATATGGGCTACGTTGTTAAAGTTGGGAAAGGAGGAGTCACATTTCTGTGATAAGAAGGATGTCCAGTTCTCTGCCTGAGATTAGGTCTTGGATGTCTCAGGCATATCTAATGGATAATCCATTAAACATGCCTGTGCCAGGGTCAGGGCTGGGACGATAACCAAGGGGCAACATGTTCATCTCGAAAGCAAGATAACGCAGAGCAACACAGGTTTGAATCCCGGTCCCACACTTAGAGTCTGGTCCCCAGTATTAAGTGTGTTATAAAAGATGAATTAATTCATCTGCTGTTGACAACACAGGAGAGCAATACATGTGCAGCACCTTTCGTACTGACATTTGTGGCTGGGGTGTTGGGTGGCCAGTTGATGGGTGACGGTGAGTGCCATAGTGTAAAGTGTCACTTCTGGAGTATTCCCTTTGTGAACAAACAACAAACACCACATAAAACCCCCTCCACCTTTTTTCTATTTGTTTCAAATAACCATTTTGCAAATAATATAGCAATCACTATCTTTAATCACTGCACAAGGGACTCCAACTTTTTGTGAAAATATAAAAGTACAAATAGTATTCATCTGCTCAGATTTATACATCTCACTTTTATAACTCATCTAGTAAAACCGACTTACAATACAAATAATGATATAAGTTGCAAAAAGTGTGCAAATGGGGTTAGATAAAGTTCCTTCCCTGCGAAATACAGTATATTTGACTCATTCACTGCATGTTTACATATGCTTATTTGGGGAATGCGAAATTGCTCTCAACATTTTTCATTTCTTAGACCTACACAACTGCAGTGAGGTATATTTATTCGACTAAAACAATTCAAATTGTCGTAGACTCTCCCTTTCCTCTGTAGTTTGAGAGAACCCAATATCCATATAATTTCCATTGGGATCATTGTTGCTTAATATCCCTACATGTTACATTTGTATAGCCAAACAAGGATGTGATAAAAAACAATGTCTGACACCGTTTCAGCCCTATTCTCAGCGATGCGCTCATCCACAGTGGTCTCCTCGTTATTAATTGCAAGGCCTTCGTCAGGACAAGAGTTGATTGTATATTCCAAGATCCAATCTCTCAATTACCCCCAGACAAGTCTTTTATTTTTTTCTATCGGGGGAGCTAAATCTTTTCTTTGTTACTGCGTGGTATATTCCTGTATTGCAGTCTTATGTGATACTGACACGAGTGTAGTTTGGGTGGTGTCTTTCATCTCTCACCACCAGTGTATCGATATCACCTGCTACATGTAGATCACTTCATGCCGGCTCCCTTGACAGTTTCGGTAGCAGAGTCTCACTCGCGTCTGCTTCCTAGCGACAAGGAAGCAGACGCGAGTGAGACGCTGCTACCGAAGAGATTGGATCTTGGAATATACAATCAACTCTTGTCCTGACGAAGGACTAGAATTAATGACGAGGAGACTGCATGGATGAGCACATCTCTGAGAATAGGGCCGAAACGCTTTGGTGTGTTCATTGTTTTTTATTACATCCTTGTTTGGCTATACAAATGGAACATGTAGGGATATTAAGCAACAATGATCCTAAAGGAAATGATATAGATATTGGGTTCTCTCAAACTACCAAGGCAAGTGAGAGTGTATGACAATTTGAATTGTTTTAGTCGAATGAATATACCTCACTGCAGTTGTGTAGGTCTGAGAAATGAAAAATGTTGCACGCAATATTGCATTCCCTATATAAGCATATGCGATTCATAAGTACGGTATTTCGCACGGAAAGCACTTTAAATCAATTTGCACACTTTGTGCACTGTATATTATTATATGTATTGTAAGTCTTTTTTACTAGATGACTTACAAAGGTGAGATGTATACATCTCAGCAAATGAATAACATTTAAAAAATATATATATATTTTCATAAAAAGTACGAGTCCGTTTTGTAGTGATTAAAGATGGTGATTTCTATAATATTCGCAAGATGGTCATTTGAAACAAGAAGAAAAAGGAGGAGGGGGCAGTATGTGGTGTTTGTTCTGATGTAATTTATCACTGCTCTACAACAAACCCCTTAGAAACAAAAAATAGTGGGATAGACCTGTGTTATACCGGTGTTCCCTTTGTGGCAAGGACAGCAATTGTATTCTTTTTGATGTTAGTTTATCTATCTGAGTCTTACCTGTTGTGCTTTCAGGGATGTGGGATACATGTTGGACTCTTACCTCGGGAGAAGACAGAGTTGTGGCTCCTCAGGAGGCTAAAGGGTCGGCATAGTGCTCGGCTTTGTCTTTGTCTGCCCTTTCTGGAAGATGCTTTAGATGGACCACATTGAACATATTCATACTCTTTCAAAACTACACAGTACAAGGGGGCTCATTACAGGTTTGGAAGTGCGGGAAAAAAGTGCAGGTAATTCCATTCCCGCCACTTTTCCCACAACATCAATTTATAGTTTTGGTGGGATTACCGGCAAACTCGTAATGAGGCCCAAGATCCTCCCAAGAGGCAGAAATGCACTTTCAGAAAATGTAAGAATCTGCAGAAATATAGGTCGACTGCCTACCCTCTGCAAAGAAAGTCAAACACAAAGTTAATGGGTTACATGTAGTCCCTTTTGTAGCAAGGTTTCTAGAATAGCATTCTGTTTCTGTACCTTCTGTGTGGCATTGCCACTTATGGCATGAATTAGTTAATCCCCGGTGTTAAAGTGTTTCCACATTATAATCCCTGTGCAGGGTAGTATAGAGTGGCTCACTTTGCCTGGGAATAATATATTAACAGGCCGGCTCAGGTTTATCTGATGCATACATGTCAACAGTATCCATTCCATTCGGGACATACTAGTCTAGTTTTGGTTGACGCTTTGTATTCTGGCATTTTTGTCCTTCATTTCCCTATTGTGAACTAAACCCTGAACTACAAATCACAGAATGCAAAGTTAAAACCATAATTGAATCAGTGTCTCTCGAATGGAATAGCTACTGTTGGCATTACCCCCACGTCCCTCTTCCTCGTCCAGGTACTTACCTCTGGGGCCCCGCTGCTGCTTTATGTAGTCTTTTTTTCTTGTGGAATAATACCTCCTTCATATCCATAATCCCCAACTAAAAATGTCCAAAGACAGGTCATGGGACCTCTCCCAACAGGCAGGGAGAGCTGGGTCATCAGTATTGTGACGAGGAAGAGTAACAAAAGGAGTAATGAAGATTGCCGGTAAGTAATCAGAGCACGTATGTGCATGGGTCTGTTCTATTTTTTATATATTTGTTTTTACAAAACTTGATACATACATTGCAGGAAGCTTGCTGCAACACGGTGCTATTGCATGGCAGCATCGTGCCTGCTGCAGTTTTCTCAAGTACATCTGACCTTCACATTTGTTTACACTATTAGGTCTTTTTTAAGCAGCATCGTTGTATTAAATACTACCAGCTGCCAAATAAGCATGCTATGGAAATACAATGCGTAGCCTGTAAAGCATACCGCGGTCAGACATAAGCAATGGAAACCTGCACTCTCGCTAAATTCATGGCCGCACACATACAGCGGATGATTTTCTCCCAGGCTCGCCCGAATCCGGTATCATCAGAGCTGGTCTTGATTCACAGCGGCCCTGGTTTCTGATGAGCGCTGGCTTTTCCGCCCTAGCTGCTCGCTTGCGCAAGGGGGAAAGAATGGCCGTGCTGAGGAGAGGGAAACTCGCAAAGTTTTGCTGATTTGCTTCCATGGGACCTTGTCTGGGGATCATCATTGTTTGAACACGTTTTTCTTTCAGGTCCCTGTCAGTTGCATATAGCAGATGTACTATCAGCAGATTCTTTCCATGATGACAGTTTTTCAGACGCACATAATTCCAGGGAGATTCCATGGAGCCGAAGCTCTTGACTCAGCACACCATTTGGAAATGTATTTTCTACTGATGAGGGGAAGGCCGGGCGGTGACCTTCAAAGCTTTTCTGGAAAACAAAATGAGTAGCCAACCGTTTTTGCTCAGTAACTCGGCCTGTTGTCAGAAGAGGATACACATTTTTCCCTCAGTTGCCTTTGCGCGTCCATAGCTCTCAACTCGCCTCCATTTTGAGGTTGTCACCCGCCTTGGACATATTTTCACTCTCCCAACACACCCGTGTCTTCCAGGGACTTAAGGGGGCACACCCACCCATGAGAGTTTTTACCAAAATTCAAAAATGCGTTAGTTCTCTGACTTCAATGGGATCACCGCCCCGCACCCACCAAGCACACCTGATTTCACCTGTCTTGTAGTGTCAATAGGGTGAGAGGTATGCACTTCTGGTTAGAAATATATAAGTGCGAAGATCTTTCTCTGGAAGAGGGCCTGCAGGCGCGAGCAAACATGATGCTGATGTACGTTTTTTTTTAATAGAAAAACATTGTTTCATCTGCTTTGCACCTGCCAAATGCGAGAATGACGACAACGTTTCCAAAACATGAGCTGGCACCATAGTGAAACGTCAACCTACACTTAATATAATGTTTAGAAAATGTACAAAATACAATCTAGTTGGTCAAAACTCAATGCGTAACTAACAAATCTAAAATGAGATATGAGTACTGTTAATACATTTGCAGTATAATCACAAATAGTTTTGGTAGCATTGCCTCTTATTTCAAAACAGGGATGTCTTTATACGGAAGCAAAAGGGGCAGGTGCACAAGTCCCCCACCTTCAGGGGGCATCCGACCTGGCTGACTGATGCAAAGAAGGCGGTGTACTTTTTTCAAACAATATAAGTAACGCATGCCTTGATAGGATGCTGCTGAGGTTCTGTGCCTGCAGCCTGGCTCGTGTTAACAACTAAGGTCTGATTTGACCAAATAATCCTGCATTATTTGTACAATGTATTACCAATAGGTTGTGTGATTGCTGTAGCACAACTTGTGTTTATCTTTCTTTGAAGAATGCAGTGATCACATGAAATAACCTTAGCTGAAATGCATACGCATCAGCTTTAGTGCAATGATGGTTTGGAAGATAGCTCAGTGTGTTAAGCAAGTGTTGCAGGGATCTGTTTACATATGCCATATCAGGTCCAGATTTTGGCAAGGATAGATTTTGCTCAAACTCGCTCTGAGGTTAATAAACTTTAGAAATCATTAGTCATGAAAACTAACAGCCCTTCAGTATGGGGCTAGTCTTGGACTTGGTTCCGCCGAACAAGGATGATGTAAACCGAACAGCCACGCCAAATGAAGGTCAGAGGGCTCATTACAAGTTCCCCGTTATCCTGCCGGTAATTCCGGTGGGATACCGGGGGACTACCGTACCTTCTCTGTCACCGATATCCTGGTATTACCAGGATATTCAGGGTGGTGGAGGCGCTGGTAAATCCATATTCCCATGCAGTACCAAAGGACTCTATGGTAATAGCAGTGCTGGTGATTGCAGCAATTGTCTGCCGGTAGGGGCCTGAACTAGCCCCACACCGGCAGACTTGAAGTTTGCGGGTCCGGAAAGGTGCTGGTACACTTTGTTAACAGAACCTTATTTCCAGACTGGCAAACTCTTGATGAGCCCCATGTGTTAGTTGAGTGTTAGTGGGGAGAGGGGATTAGGAAGGCAAATTTGAGACGGTGGAGCCAAAGCTTAAAGGCTTTTCCACCGGACAATACTGTGATCCTGGACATATCATATGGTATCGCATTGTGCTGCCTTCAGTGAAAATGTTTCAGTTCTCACATTATATTGTGCTTTTTAAGCCCATTCCTTGCTCTTTCTTGTCAGGTAGGCAATTTGTGCGCAAGGTTCTTATAGCGTTGTCAGAGGCCTTTGCCTCTCTAAACTGTAACCCTCTGTATCTCCTCTTTCCATGTCCTTCCAAGTGTATACTTGATTGTCTATTATTGTATGTCAGGGTTCTGCAACCTGTGGATTTCCAGATGTTTTGCGCTGTAGGTGTGCTCATTTGTAATCAGCACAGCCAATCATAAGTAATTATTGAAGTTGTACTGCAAAACATCTTGAGAGCTGCAGGTTCGAGTCCCCTGTTCTAAGATTATCCATATTATTGCACCCTTTTACGGTATCTCCTAGTAGTGTACTCCTTTGCTTGACAGCTGGATTTGCGCTATATACAAATTAGTGCATATCTCTCCATTCTTCCAATTGGTCTCTGGTTGTTGTATTAACCAGCTTGTTAGATGCCATAGCTCTTTCGAGAGGTTTTTCCTTTTTCGCCTTTATTTCTTACTGGTTTTCTTGTTTATTTCAAGAAGACTTTCCTCTTCATCCAATAGCACCGGTTCCACATTCAAAGTTACGTCCTTCTCCATCACACATTGATTTAGCACTGCTAGTCTTTTTACCGTACAACACTGTTTCCTTCTCAACATAACTTATGGTTCTATGCTCTCCACTGAGCAATTTTTTAACTCCCTCGCGCACCACTCCTGTATATTCTCTCAGCCTTTTTTGGCTCCTTCTATTACCAACTGCTGCTCCAGATCTTCTACGGTCTGTCCCAATGACTCCAATTTTGCTGTCATTACATTGTAATGTTGAAAAAAAATTTCGTCAAATTTACCTAATGTCTCTCCCCGTAAGTGCCAAGGACGAGTATGCTCGTCCTATGCTACGCCTGCATAACTTCAAGAGAATTCTTGTTGCAAATTGCAGCGTTGAAATCGACTGTTGTAGACCTTTCATTGAAGTGGGTTCTTCCACAGATTGAATTGTGGCTGTGTTCACAAGTTAGACGATTTTGACAGTCTTGGCAATCTGGACTGACCAGGTTGGAGATCTACAAGGGCATTCCTACACTCCTCGTTCAACTCTTCCTTGTTCAATTTCACTAGCAGTTTTTAAGAGAGTAACATAACTCCAAAAGGAAGTTACTGTCAACCATTAACGACTTGTCACTTCCGTTGATCTTTTCCTATATTATTTTGTGTTCTTGATTTTTCTAGTTTAGCGAAGTAAACTGTGATTTTCTTATTCTTATTCTCATTTCCTAAATGATCCTTTTCATTCTCTGCCATTACTGCTAAACTAGTTTGAGCATTTTGTTTTTTGTTTTGCTTATTTCCACCACTCTTGACTCTTGGATTTCTCCAAGCATAGTTCATCCCAATGTTGTCCAAACATGGTCTTCTTGATGGCATTATGAGTCAGTTTATTTCACAATTAATTTGTATATATATATACGAACCACAGCAGGCCACCTGTAACGGCCCTTTAACACTTCCAAACTTCAATTAGCCACAGTCAATTAAACTTTGTAAAAGGCTCAGCGAAACGCACGTTTTATCTTTGAATAATTCGACTGTAAAATACAGTAATAGCACAAACGGCTTTAGTGTCTCAGCGCACTCACGACCCAAAAGCTTCCACAAGGAGACCCAATTCATTGTGGAACAGAGCGGCATAAAAATCAAAGAGGAGTGGACGGAGAAGGAAAGGGAGAAAGGGTCCCAGCATTGGCTAGTAAGCGTGCCAAAATATCAGCCCCACCACCACATACATTGGCAGTGAACTCTCAATACCAGGACACCAAATCCTTAAGCCAAAATCCTTAATCAGGATATCAAGGAGCACCGCTACTGCACAGTCAGTGTTCACCTCCCTACAGCCCACCCCCAGAGACCATTTTATGGTTGTCATTTGTAGACAAAGCACAAAAAACACCAACTGCAAACATTCACTTGGCTCCTCCTGTTCGTCTCTCAAGGCGCCCCGACGTCAGTGCTCCTGCTTCACCACACCACGCAGGTCAAGACCAAGTCAGGCATGGCCCTGAGCCCGGGTCGTGGGGCACACAGCTGGTCTCACCCAAATTCCGCTTCACACTCAGCTCATCCATTAGTTCACTCGCACGACGCACAACACGAGGAACTGAAGGACACTAAAGGAAGGGCCCAAGCAACACAACCATACGTGTATCTAGGCGCACTGAGATTCAATGCACACTCAGCCGCTTCCGACACACACTTTTAGGCCAAGATAGCCAAACATTCACAAATAATTGTGCTTTGTCGTATGTCAAAAAATGGGAAACATTGTGCAGAACTTGCACAGTAGGGTCCAATCCCAACTTTGCCACTTAAAAAAAGTGTTTTATTCTGGGCAACTGATTTAATCTCATGGCGCCTCATTACGATTACAGTGGTGTGGGAAAAATGGTGGTAATTCAGTGGTAACTGTTATCGCTGCATTACCACACTGTCGTACTACAACTTTGGTGGTAACATGGAGGATTTTCTTCTAGCAAAATGCTGTAGGTAAATCCTCCACCTTACCGGCTGTAACGCTCACCTGGTATCCACGGGGACATCACTCAGCCTGTTCTGACCTCTTACGACCTCAAACCCTTCCCTGGAGTTTACTCGACTGGAAACTGGGCCTGAAACACAGGATTGGTAGAGTTTAACTCCCTATTGTCTCTGTGTGCTTGAACCCCTTCTTCCCCGGGGTCCAGCCCTTCCCTTTGATCCACAGCTCACCTTGTTTTCTTGGAAAGTGTGCTCTCCATCCTGCTTTCAGCGCAGGGGCGCGTTGATTGATGCTGGCTCGCTGCTGCCTAGTTACTTCACTGGCAAGGGTCTGACAGGTAAGTATAATGAGTCTTTTGAACAGTTCTCTAACTTCGTTCTTTCCTTCCTTAGATGATGGCCGGCGTCCAGGGATGGTGACGTGCTGCTGAGATGAGTAGCGCTGAAGGTGAGTGAGAGCTCGATGCGCGATGCAACCCTTTCGTATTTGTATTGAACCGAGTTATTTTTCTGTGTCTTTTAGGTGCCGCAACGTTTTCAACATGGATGCCGGTTATGAAGAAGAAATGCGGTGAGTAAGCGCGGTATGCGGTGCCTCTAGATGTTTCCACGCTAACCTGGAGTGTCTTTTCCCTCTTGAAGATGGATGAGAAGTTCCGGAGACAGAGTTCCCCCAGAGCAGCTTGGATTCAGGTAAGCGTTTGAAGCTCGTACAATCTTTAAAAATAAGCGAAGATTTGCTGAATGTTTACTAATGCCTTTTTTCTGTTCTTTTCCCTTTTCCTTAGGAAGCGGCGTGCCGGAATGGGAATGACACCGCCGAAGATGCCCGCAGAACAGAAGAAGCGATGAATGATGGGCAGAAGCGCCGTAAGGTAAGGCTGTTCCTAAAGGTGTTCTTGCAGGAGCTGAGCGCAGAAGAAAGATGCAGGGCTACTGGAGACCGGTCCGAACACGGTGAGTGTCACGCTGCAGGTGCAGAAATCACAAAGCATGTTTCTCAGCCTGGGCGTGGCTTAAATAGTCTCTGGGTATCCCAGGTGTCTCTGGTTTGAACCACACCCAAAAGACTAGACTGCACATGCAGTTCTGGCAACCGAAATATGTGGGGGCATCCATCTTGTCTCCATCTATGCACTACAAGTCCAATCCCCAATGTTATCCTATGGGAGTGAGTGAGTCTGGTGCCACAAGCGCCAAGTCTGACTCCAAGTGGGTTTTAGGAGGGATGGAGAGGCCCTTGAGGGCCATGTAGTTAATCGTGGCCTGGCTCCAGCCTGACATCTTGGAGGGCTGGGGACATGAGGGGCAGGAATAATGACACCGGCCCCAAAACAGCAGAATTGAAAGGATTACTGCAGTGGTAATTCCACCAAATCCCCATGTGGATTGCACATACAACTCAAATGCAAATCTTTTTCTCCAGGAAATTGTAATAATACGGGTGAAACCAGGTATGCAGTTGTCCTGACAGCCTTGCAAAATGTCTGTCTTGGGTTGACAAAGCTATGTATAAAATAGCACCGCCCTCATAGACAAAGACAATTTCCTGGAGAAAAAGATTTGCATTTGAGTTAATTTGCATACCTACAATTCCTTGCTGTTGTGTGTCAGAACTGGAGGTGAACTTCCAGCGATGGCTACTAGGTGGCGTTGTTGAATGTGTGACTTGGCTCAAATGAACTTTCCTACTTTCATATTTCAGGTGAAAGGGTTATTTTCAAACCTTTTTAAACCCCCCATAACATTCTTTGTGTTGTGAAAACATGACCAAATACTCCAACCACAGCACTGTCAGGAATATACTGCACTGATGATGATAAAGGTGAAACCAGATATGTAGTTGTCCTGACAGCCTTTCAAAATCTCTGTCTTGGGTTGACAGAGCTGTGTATAAAAAAGCACTGCCCTCATAGACAAAGACAATTTCCTGGAGAAAAAGGTTTGTAGTTGAATTAATTTGCATACCACAATGCCTTGCTATTGTGGCTCAGAACTGGAGGTGAATTTGCAGTGATGGGTGGCATTGTGGAATGTGTGACTTGGCTCAAATGAACTTTCCTACATTTACATTTCAGGAGAACATTTTTTTTAAACACCTTTTTAATCCCACCATAACTTGTGTTGTGGAGATATATATATTTCAACCCTATATATGTAAACCGTGTTGGAATATACATCAACAGACCCTTATTCAGCAATGGACAATTATATGTTGCATTGTCATGATGTCGCTCAAACACAGGTAAATGAATCTGTTTCTAAGTACATCCCATGTTTCCTTTTTTCCAAGTTCTGTTACTTAACAAATAAACCCAGTAGACAATTAACCAAAAGGGGGGTGCGACCGAAGCGGGCACAGAGGGGCAAGTGAAGGAGCCCTTAGTGGAGTAGTTGTATGAGGCGGGCAAGCCGTCGAGTTCAACTCACAGCCATCGCCGGGGGTGAGCGAAGCAAGCCCCTCAGGGCATTGGCCCTAGTATATATAAAACCGAGTTACATAGGAAATCTCAAAAATGAATTTCTGATAATGTTTGACCAATGCAACGGATTTGGCTGAATTTTTGCCCAAAAAAAGTTTGTCACTCCCCCCAAGCATTTTTGGGTTGTGCCATTTTCCCCGATAACCACAGGTATAAAGACTACAAAATAATAACAAGGGTATAACCAAGGGTATTTGTAGTTCACAGCCGCAGTTATAGAAAATAAGTGAAAAAAAGGTCTCTATATTTTTACAGCTACAGTAACATAGGAAGTGACTCCCATCCATGAAGTAAGCGGGACCCTTAGCTTCAAAGCGAGGAAGGCCCCCCCCTCCTCAGGCAATGTTTCCTAATAAATGAGCACATATTAACAGATCTCTTAGAGCAACATAGCCTGAGGGGGCCGGACCCTTGCAGTGCCAGTGATGGTTACTGCACGGATGGGAAACTGAATGAATGTGGGACAGTACACAGTGCCAGATGACGTGTGTTTTCTTCGTTTTTAATAACACACTAAGGCAACACATGATTTCCGCATAATTCTTTTTAAAACTGTGCTACTCTCAGTCCTCGAAATTATTGCACTCTAAATTTCAAACTGCCATGAGGCCTACATGAAAAGAGCAGTTATCTCTGGGTAAGGAGCTGCTAATAGATGGCGAATTTTGAAATCTTTTTTAATATTGCCATTTTGGTTTATCATGTGATCTGGTTACTTTCCAAGTCTGGTCTACAAAACATATTATTCATTTTAGTTCATGAAAGTCAAACATTCACAAATAATTGTGCCTTGCTGTATGAAAAAAACCTGGAAAACATTGGGCATCATTACGAGTTGGGCAGTAAATGGTAATATTGGTGGTAACTCTGTTGCCGACAACTTTCCACTATACCAAATTATATCTTACAGAAATGTTGGCAGTAATATCTCTTGCAGAGTTACCTCAGCAGAATTACCTCTGGTGGTAACTCAGACAAAAATTGGCAGAATCAGAGTCAGAGGTAATTCCGTGGGTAGAATTACCTCCAAAAAACAAAAACTTGTTTCCCCCATATTACAAGCAAAGAAACTGCAGAATTACCTAAAAAAAATCCGAGGTAATTCTACAAAAAATATACCACAATTACCTCCACCAGAAAGGTGTCACAAATGCATACAGGTGTCACATATCAAGGGCGAGGTGCACCAGATCCAGTCAGGTGGAGTATCAAGGCCCACTCCCACCCCCAACATACATCCAAACAACATGCTGCCACAAGCAGAGGTAGATTACACGCTCCACAACCTGCTACTCTAAACTGAGCTACAGCAGCATGCTGACCACAGAAGGGAATGAGACAGGCCCAGCCAAGGCATAGGAGACACATGCAGCAGAGGGCACAAATTCCATGTGTCCGACCATCCCCTCATGGACAGGCAATTAGTCACCTTATACAGACTGGACCATCCAACCATCGCCGACCTGCTCACCCTGACACAGGCACAACTGCAGAGTGCCATTTCCATCCGATCAGCCACCCTCCCCCTACTGAAGCTTGTATCCGTCCTACATTTCTGTGGCACAGGTGCCTTCCAACACACAGTAGGGTCACTGCATGGCATGTCTTAGCCCATATTTTCAAAGGTGCTGGACCAAGTCCTGGATGCCCTAATGATGCCCTAATGATGCATGCACACCTGCACATCTCCATGTCCATCACCCAGACACAGGTGCATGCAGCAAAGTCAAGGTTCTGCAGCATAGCACATTTGCCCAACACAATTGCGGCATTTGACTGCACCCATGTGGTGTTGGTACCACCCCAGACAACTGAACAGGCATAGCGCAACCAGAAACAATACCACTCTATGAAAGTGTAGATGACCTGTGATGCTGATCTCACCATCAGTCACTGCTGTGTCCGATATCCTGGGGCGACACATGATGCACTGATTCTGTGCAACAGCACCCTGCCTGCGTACATGGAGAGGCACAGAAGATAGCACACCTGGCTTGTGGGTAAGTAGCACTCAGACCTGACTGCCAAAAGCACTGACATGCACCTGTGGCACGTAGGTAGTAGCGAAGTGAATGAACCACAAGTACCATGATACAACAACAATGATACCCAGAATAGGCCAGGCACCCTGACTGACCCACCCCAAGACACAGACTTGACACATGTAATGAATCGGGGCATCCAGCCATGCAAGGCAACACCACCCAATCAGGTCAACGTTAATCCCATGTAAGCATTTCCATCTACCCTACATGGCGTAGTGCCACACCATAGCTGACCAGTGCATTGCCAATGTCACATCATTGACAGACTACACATGACTGCTGACTCCCACAATGCATATGACTGCAAGGTAGCCGCGTTGACCATGTCCCAACAACCCTGATGCACACAAGGTGCCCTGTGCCCATCCACTGAGACATGCACATAGGAGTATGCACATCAGGACCATGCACTTGTACCACAGACAACACACCACCATGTCTCACACAGTCTATTCATGTATTGCAGGTGACGCTGGATAACCGCAGCTGCCATGGATAATGACCCCCGTGCGAAACCCTGCTACACCACTGGAGATGGCCTATAATGATGCACAGAAGAGAACAAGATCATGCATTAAGAGGCCATTTGGCCTTCTGAAATCACAGTTCAGGTGGCTACATTACACAGGCGGTGCATTGATGTACAGCCCCGAAAATAAAAGTAGGGAAAATCATAGTAGTCGGCGCCATGCTGCACAACATGTGCCTACACAGGAACGTAGCAATGCCTGCAGATGAGAACAATAACTCCCCTAGCTCTGATGAGGAAGAGGCTGGAGGAGTGGACTGGGAACCCCAGGCCCTACGTGGGGAAGCAAAGGAAGGGCGGATGGTCCGCCAGAAGCTCATAGAAAATTATTTTTGACTCCAGAGACATGGCACCCATACATACAATGAATGCATCTGTCTAAATTGCATTACATTGATATTACCAATATGAAGAAGAATCAAGTGTGTTTAATACTGGGTAGAAGGCAACAACATCCCCAGCAACTACCACCCTCCACCCCATCCCCAACAAGAACGACCACCCCCACCTCCATCCCCAACAAGAACAACCACCCCCACCCCATCCCCAACAACAACTACCGCCCCCAACAACAAATAGCACTCAGATTAGTGCTTGTGCTTATCCCCCTTGTCTGATGACCTTGCAGCATTTGCGGCATGCCGTTGTGAACCCCTGGGCAGGGTGCTTTGCATTGATCCCTCAGTAGGGGTAGCGGACTGTGAGCTCCTCTGCATGCTCCCCCATAGATGTTCCAGGCTCAGATTTGTGGCTCTGGACATGGTCTCATGTGAGGAGGACATTTGTTCAGCCAGCTCACGGACCCTCTGGCTGGTGAGACACAGGCTTGCATTGCATGTGCTCCTGCATAGACGGTTGATTGACTCCGACAACCGTCTCAAGCCCCCTGGATGCAGTCACGCATGGTCTCGGCATTCCCAAAATGTTCCTGTGCAATGCTGGGCATTTCTGCCTACCTCTGTTCCATCCGGTCTAGACGGTCCCAGAAGGCCTGGGGTGTGGGGGCAGGCACTGGCTGTGGTGTTAGCATTTGGACATGTTCCTTGTGCTGGGCATGATGCTGATCATCCCTGGCCTGATCGTCTGATGAATCCTCTGCATAGCGCAGGGCACAGGGGACATCATGCTGGGATGGTGTTGTGTGTAGTGGTGAGAGGCTGCGTAGTGGGGAGGACTCAGGCGAAAACAATTCCGGATGGCGGAATGTAGGTGGCTGGATGCAGGGGAGGCACCCTCATACTGGTATACATCTGTGCCTGCAGTCGCCTGCTGTTATTGCTGGCTGTCATCCTCAGCCTGACCCACCTGTGCGTCCGCTTTCGGACCCGATGTAGCACAGAGCTGGCTTCTTCTTGACGGTACAGATTGCACACCTGGGGTCTGTGTTGGCTCCATGGCCTTGTCCGTCTGGACGGCATGAGTGTCTGCCGTGGCCTGGTGGACTGGTGCTTCCTCTTGGATAGCACACTCCCGCTCGCCTTGGCCTGGCAGCTTGCTGCCAGTGGTTGTTGCTGGTGTCGTGGATGATACAGCCTCCTGGAACATTTCCTGGGTGTCTTGAGTTCCTGTTGGGACAAATTGACATGTGCGTTATCAAATTGTTGCTGATGTGCTTTGGAAAACAACATAGACTGTCACTTGTGCAATGCCGTCACTGTGTGTTGGGCCTCCTGAGGGGGCTGGCATCATCTGTCGGCCTCTGTGTACATGGCATACATTGCGTATGGAAAGCCAGGTGAGTTGGACTACTAGATTAGGAGGCGCATCGAAAGGATTAGTTGGGCTATGGGCTGTCCTGTGCAGTGGTGCGTCTGGACTGTTGGTGGCAGGTATCTGGTGATGCAGTCAGGTGGATGGAGTGCATTTGGTTGTGTGTGTTCAGGTGGGCATGTTGTCAAACATGTACTCTTCAGTGTGTCTGTACGTGGGCCATGGTAGCCGAGGGGCTTGTGGCTGCGACGCAACTATCAACTGTTCTGTATCCATGGGCAGGGACAAGTTGCATGGTTGCATGGTGACTAGGTTGGCTGTGCATGGGTGTCATATGAGGGGGGGTCCGGTGGTCACTGGTTGCTGTCAATGAGGCCTGGAGCCTCACATGGATGGTGATTTCTTTCTGACTGCAGGTTTGTGCAGTTATCCTTGCATGTGTCACTGTGGTACACACCAGATTCAGCTTGGCTGCTGGCTCCTAGCTTTGCCATGCCCACACCCTGGATCCCGGCCATGTGCAGTATCCCACTGACCATCTCCTCCCACGGTGTCAGTAGCAGGGGTTCTACTGTGCCACCTCCATTGGCAGCGGTCTGCCGGCAGTGATTTGAGATGAGGGTTGTGACCCCGGCCTTGAGGTCATTACACCTCTTCTTCATGACCTCTACATCACGTTGGATGTTCCCTACGCTCAACACCTTCTCCCTGATTTCAGCCCATATGTTGTTCTTGTGCGGTTGGCTGGTATTCCTGTGCGATGCCCCATATAGCTCATCAGAGTTGGCAACCACTTGCTCTGCTAACACTGTGAGCTCATAGTCGCAGAATTTTGGCTTCTGCTGCCTCATATCGGGCACTCTGCCTTTTACCCTTTCCTGTGGAAATGTTTGGTCTTAGCTGGGTGTCTGGATGGCACTCCTATCTCGAGATATTGGATGGATTGGATTTTTCAAAATGGCAACCATGGACCTTCCTTTTATATCGATGCTGAATTTCCGCACGCAGAATTGCGGCAGGCAGAATTTGCATGGCCCGTCATGGCAGTAACTGTAATTCCACCATTTTTTTTTACAGATTTTCGTCATGCCACAGAACTTTCAGTGTTAACTCTGCTAGGCGGAATGACTGTTACCGCCATTGGTTTGTGTGCACGCCCACCAGGTTGTAATTCGGCGGGAACCGCAGCGATACATGGCGGTAAAATCTTGCACAGTGGATTTACCACCTATTTACTGCGCAACTCTTAATGAGGCCCCTTGTGGTTCATATTACCACACAAGTGCAGGTATTTCTTGGATTACTCATTGAAACATCAGTTACAAACTGCAGTAGGGCCAGCTGGTGTGGAGGCTGAATAGTCCCATGTGGGTGTGGCATGGAGTATGGCGCGTTGTAGCTAATGGCAGGATGCTGAAAGAAGATAACGAGAAGGTAATGGCTATCTGCCAGTACACACAGATCCTGGTGCTAGACCATGAATACATTAACATGAGTTTGCAGGTCTTGTTCCTCCAGCAGCAAAGTGTTCATGTTTCCTCTCTGGCGTCTGAAATGTGCTTGGCTAAAATGATGGCTTTTGTTAAATTGTTTTTCTGGCCAGTGTGGGTGCCTTGGATGGGAAAGAGGAGCTTGTATCATTCCAAGACTGCTGTATGCATGTTTAGTTACAATGTGAGTTTTAGAAGCCAACAGTTACAAAGGTTGGAAGGGATAGATAGCGTTAAGTAGGATTGTTCCAGAATTTAGGGTGTAGCTGGAGTAAGACAAAGTATTTCAGGATGAAGAGAGCAGAACAGCAGTTGGCAGGTACATAACTAGGGTTACCATGGCCTGACATGCTAAAAGGATATTTAGAACATGCAGCAGGTTGGGGGAGGAGTTGCAGGAAGTCCTTATATAGGGTTGTGCTGGCTAGCTGTGGGGTACTGAGTTAGGGGTTTTAAGCATAAGGTTGAGGTAAAGGTTCAAATTCAGTGCTGCCACGGGGGTGCACTTATTAGCTGCAGGAGTGATGGGGAAAGTGGATGGGGCATCCTTGGAAGGGGGGACATCATTGACAGGTGCAACATGTAATTTATGCGCTTTGTGCAGGTGCAGCTAGAGAAGTCCGGGGGGAACAGTGGGAGTGGAGGCACCCGGGAGGGACCCCGGGGGCAGGGGCACGAGTTAGAATTAATTTTATAGCATGATATGAACCACCGAACAACCATCTTGAGGTATAGGCAGCTGTTAAGTAAACCACTTGGGTTTTCACACTGACAGGCCCTGTGCTTTGTGCAGGTGCAGCTAGAGAAGTCCGGGGGGAACAGTGGGAGTGGAGACACCCGGGAGGGACCCCGGGGGGCAGGGGCACGAGTTAGAATTAATTTTATAGCATGATATGAACCACTGAACAACCATCTTGAGGTATAGGCAGCAGGTAAGTAAACCGCTTTGGTTTTCACACTGACAGGCCCTGCTTTCTGGGCAGACATGAATTTCTCAAGCACTCAGCTACAGCAGTGTGTTGGAGAAATGTTGCAAGCGGATTGTTCCCAGGGGACTGTAGTTGCTGGGAGATGGCTCCAGCTGATACTTGTGAGGGACAGCGAGCCAGGCACCTTGGCTCTCGCTGGCAAAGGAAGGAATTTAGCTAGTAAATACAGGCAAATAGGAGCTAAATCACAGAGGGGAAATCTGTTTTAAATCGCCCCTTGGCAGGTGGGCATGGGAAGAGGGCTGTGGGGCAAGGGGATGAGCCGGGAGTTGACAAATCATGGATTCGGTGTCCCTAAAGTGCAACAATGTCTTGTGTCCTTGCTGATGTCCACAGGGCACCTTCTTGGTTGGATGCCGTTTGAATGTCTCCTCACCGCCAAACTCAGGTTGTTTTGTGTGTCCTATGAGAACTGAACACTGGCAGATTAATAAAGTACTAGCGGTCAGCATAATTATGTAATGCTTTGTCTCATAATTGTGGGGCGGTGTGGGAAGGTTTGTGATGCCACAATGGGTGGTATTACACAGAGGGGGTCAATCATGAGTGGGTAACATATAGGTAGCCATAGGGAACTGATTTAGTCCCGCCACTAAGCTTCGTAGGATATTTTAACATTTGTTGCAACCTTTGCTCATGCTAATAGTGTGAAAACCTATAAAAGGGTCAGCCGCAGTCGGCGGCGCTGACAGCTACCTTCGTTTGGTTCTGTTCCACTCTTCTGTTTGAATTGTGCTCTCCCAGCTGTGTCTGGACTCACAATAAATTGTGTGAATTCCTGCTTGGTATACGCTCCTTTTTGGGTTACTTTGTTGTTGCAGTGATTACATGCCTTTGGAGGACCGCTGATTCAAGTTGGCAGGCGTAGGATGCATTATATTGATGCTTTGTTAGAAAGCAGCCTTTTCTTTGGCACAATTGATGATCAAACACGTTCTTCCGACGAAACAATCCCAAAATCATAGCTTGTGCAGCTATGGCAAAATTGCTATTGCCTGCCATTTCAAACTATGACAAGCTTTAATATTTTAGATGATAAGTAGAGCTGCCTTTATTAGTATGTGCTGTTAGGTGGCGCTTTAACTGAAACTATTGCATTAGAGTACAGATTGGCAGGAATGGCATATGAGGAGGGGCACAAAGTTGTACGTTTTGTTTGGTTATTAGCCTACCCATTGTTTGCCCATGGCCATGGTAATCCCTATGGTCATCCCACCCAGTTTCTACCACGCTCCACCCAAGACACCTCCTCCTGTGACCTCTGAGCTATCTTTAACAAAGCCTTACTATCATACTTTGCTCCCAAAGTGTCTGCCAGGGTTTTATCAAAGCAGTCTCCTGAGAGTTATTTTCTTAATTGGAGTTGTAAACGCGCTACTGGTGTAAAATAAATGTTGTTAACCAGGTCTAGCTTCAGCCCCTGTTTTTATAAGCACTATGCATGTCCTTCACTGATGTCCTGTTAAAAACATCATTGCCAAAGCCAACAGTTTTAGGCTTGTGAATAAGTATTAGGCATTTGCCAGGCACTGCTATTAGAGGCCCATATACTTGCACCATTTTGCAGCGCCTGCCATTGGTAGCCAGTTAATAATGCCAACATTGAAGTCAAAACTGTTGGCACTGCCAATTCTGGCTTATTCTGCAGTAGAAAAGCAATTTATTTTTAGATGCGATCATTGTAACAGCCATCCAACTGAAACAATGTGGCATGTTGACTGACTGTCAACACTCCTGCACATTCACATGGCGGGCATACTTGCCAGAGTCATGCCCTTGTGGGTGTTGTTTACCGATGAGCTTCGTAGAAAGGCAGTAGCTACATATTTCCACCTGGAATGTCACATTCCCGGAAAGGTAACATTAGTAACTGGCACAAGACAAGACAGTTCTCTCTAAGATAAAAGCATTGCTTTACTTGACTGTAGAATGGAGCAATTGCCAAAATACCTGTATTCTGTAATCCAAGACAACTAATATTAGCTTATATTTCTCAATATTTTGTGTAATTTTAATAATCACACTGATCTGTATTAGCTATCAAATATATCTTCCTATGGTGTTTCTTCTTACAGATGTGACTATATTCGGTTTCTTACACCAGTAATGCTTGATGGCTTTAGAGGAGTATACACTTTTTTAATGCAAAACTAGTCAATCCGTTCTTTAATTTTCTAGTTTTTCCCATTTTGTAATGCAACTAAAGGAACTAGTTTCCTTTCAGCATTCACCCCCTAAATAAGTGCAGCTTTGGAAAATAATTTACAAACAATTTTACAAACGTGATTGTTTGGGGATAAATCCCCAATCTGTTATATGTACATGCACTGCAAAGGACAGTGAGTGTTAGTTCTCTTTAAATTAAATCATAAAGGATAGGCAAATGTATTGATAGCAGCAACCCTATTTAATACCCTGCGTGCAAACAGAGATAATTAAACCTTCACCGAGCGGGCGTCAGATACTGGTCATTGCGGAGGCACCCGTGAAACCTGCAAGAGGAGGGGTGTTTATTTATTCATATTATAGGGCAGCAGTCGCCGCCCTATAGTTAAGGTAACACAGAGTTACATAGGAAATCAAAGAAATGAATTGCAATAACTTTATAACTTTTGACTTGTGCAGCTGATTTGCCCGAAATTTTGCAAAAAAAAGTTATTGAGAAAACAAAAAAACGTAGTTACGGCCTAGACCCCATTAATTTTCCTATAGACAAAAATGGTACATTTTTGCCAGACCGCACAGCCAAAACCGCTGGACAAATTTGGACCAGGCTTGAAACAACTTGGGCACGAAGCGTTGATTCACGATCCTTTTGTGGTGTGCGGTTATTCCATCCAGTACTTTTTAAAATATTTGATGGAAAAGAGGGTGCCCCCTTTACTAAAATAAATAGCTTTATCTCAGGAAAATTTAGAAGAATCCCTTTTTTTGAAATGAAACGGCCACCATCTTTTTTTTTTCTCAGTGCTAGAGATGTGGCTATACCCTCGATTAGTCGCAAACAAAAAGCTGGAAAATGCCATTTCCTGGTGAAAAATCAGGGAAATGCCTTTAGGATAGAGATGTGATGGAGTTAATATGACACCAAGGTAACTTTGCAGCACAAAGCTTTCCTGTAATCTTGGCTATTGGACAGAATAGCCGCAAATAGCTGACATTTCATAGCAAACTGCATCACAGAAACAGCGAGTGCTGTGTGGGGAATAGATGAGGACAGGGGTGGGGAGAAGGCTATCAGAGGAGTGGGCGGAGAGCGGGCACACATTAGGGGAGCACTTGATGAGGGACTGGGAGGGCAGGGAAGCATCTTTGGGTTTCACTGTTTTCCCTGAGAACCGCGGGTATAAGCACTACAAAAATATAACTGGGGGTGTAGCCGAGGGTATTTGTAGTTTATAGCCGCGGTTATAGAAAATAAGTGAAAACAATATATATGTATATTTTCCCAGCTACAGTGATGTCGGGGTGAAAAATCATGAACCAAAAAAGTGATGTGTTGAAGGTTTCGAATTAATCTGAATCTTTTTACTTGACATCTATGATAGATGTCCAGTAAAAAATGTCATGTCGGCCTTCTAGGACTCTCAGCACCAATTGCAAACTGTTTGGCATTTTTAGCAATTTTTCTTTTAAGTATGCTCTACAATGCAACATTTAAACCCATTATTTTACACACTTGATAGGGTCCCCCCCCCCGGGCCACACTTGATAGGTTCGGGGTCCCACACTGCTCTTGGTTGCTATGGCATTATTGGGGGAAATATTTATGCCCCTCCGCTTAAAAATTCACCATCCGCCACTGGCCCTCGAACCGTGTTGGGAACGGGTGGGGGAGCCCAGGGACTGTGGTGGTAGCAGGATGGGCGGGAGCCATAGGATAGTAGTCTGAGCAGGGTGGGGAGAGCCCAGGGTCTGTGATGGGGTGGGAAGAGCCCAGGGACTGGGAAGCAGTGGGATGAGGGAGCGCAGCAACTGTGATGGGAGCAGGTAGGGGAGTCCAGGGACTATACTGGGAGTAGGGTGCGGTGACGGCGCGCAATGGTTCATAGCCATTTGTACATACTGTCCATTTGGTATTTTTGGGGGGGCCCAAATTTTGCTCTAGGTGGCCCAGGCCCAAAAAGTTTAAAGACACTGACTTAAATCAACCTGGCCTGAGGGGGCCTGCCCCTTCTTTGCTTCAAAACTAAGCAGTGTCAGTCTTGGTTACTCCACAGATGGGAGACGGTCCACAGTCCAGAATGCAATGTGTTTTCTTAGTTTAAAACATCTCATAACACAATAAGACAACAGACAGCATCCACATTTTAATTTTTTTAAGCCGTGCCACTGTCAGTCCTTGAAAGTATTGCACTCTAAAATTCAAGTTGCCATGAGGCTCACATGAAAAGAGCTTCTATCTCTGTGTAGGGAGCTACTAATACATGGAGAATATTTAATTTTTTAATATTGCGATATTGGTTTATCATGTGATTTGGGTACTTTCCAAGTCCGGTCTACAAAATTGATTTTTAATTTAAGTTCAAGAAAGCCAAACATTCACAAACAATTGTGCCTTGCTGTATGTCAAAAACTGAGGAATACTGTGCAGAAATTGCAGAATAGGGTCAAATCTCAACTTTATTCTGGGCAACTGATTTAATCTCATAGCGCCTCATTACGATTACGCCGGTGTGGGAGAAAACAATGGTAATGCAGTGGAAACTCTGTTATGACTGTATTACTGATGCATTACCGCTGCATTACCACACGACCATACTACAACGTGGGTGGTAAGGTGGAGGATTTTCCTCCAGCAATATGCTAGAGGTAAATCCTCCACCTTACCTGCCAAAAACAGCAAAATCAAAAGAATTACTATCAGCGGTAATTCCGCTAAAATCCCAACAGAGTCCTATGGAGTCCAAAAAAGTGGGATTTACATTGCGTACCACCACTTGTAATCCTGCGGTAAATCTGTGGGATCAAATGACCGTAAAGCTAGTTCAGCTTGGCAGTATTTCAGCAGATTTACCACCAAAATTCTTCCAAACTTGCAACGAGGCCTATACTGCGAAAAAACTGCCAAGATTGCCAGTCCCTGATTTCAAAATGTCAGTGTCAGAAAATTGGTGGGGGCAATGCGTGTGGGGTGGCAGGCATCCTGGGCGGCCATGAACTTCATTTCCTAGGCACCCCGAGAATCGCGTGGCTTGGCACGCTCAATGCAGCCGCTATGCATTTAAGCCGCTGCCCGCCTGTACCAGGTGCAGATTATTGAGAACCATGGCACGGGTATTGTATTGTATTGTATTGTATTTATTAAGTTTATATAGCGCTTAACGCCAAAGCGCTGCACATTTTAACAACAGGGTACATTTAACGATAACAAATTAACAGTAACAGTAGAAGCAAATTACAGTTTTGAATCAGACCAACAAAACAATATGTAGAGAAATTAGAGAGAAGGGAAGGGGAGAGTAGTGGAGTAGAACTGGGAGGAAGAGGGAGGGATGGGTAGGAGGAGGAGGATGGGAACGGGAGGGGCGAAGGGGGTGTGGATGGGGTGGAGGGGGAGTGGAGGGAGATGAATATGGGGAAGAGGGAAAGGGTGGGAGAGGGGGAGCGATAAGGGGAGTGGTATCATGGCGGGGAATGGAGAAGGAGAGATTTAAGGGACATGCGGAATGAGGAAAAGGTAGGAATAGAGTGGATTGAGAGAGGTAAGAAGTTCCAGTGGAGGGGAGCTAGGAGTTGGAAGGAGCGGAAACAGGAGGAGGCACAATGGGAAGGAGGAACAGTGAGAAGGAAGTGGTCAGCGGAGCGAAGGGAACGAGAGGGAGTGTAGAAAGAGAGAAGGGAAGAGAGATAAGGGGGAGCGAGATCATGGAGAGATTTGAAGACTAAGCAGAGAAAGTGAAATTTAAGTTGGGAGTGAAAGGGAAGCCAGCCAAGGGAGGAAAGGGAAGCAGAGATGGAGTCTCGGGAGGTGAGGAGACAGAGGGTACGGATGGCAGAATGGTAGACAGATTTGAGGGGGGCGAGATGTGAAGTAGGTAGACCAAAGAGTAAGGAGGAGCAGTAGAAGAGGCGAGAGAAGATAAGGGAGGAGATTAAAAGATTAGTGGCATGGAAAGTAAGAGAGGGGCGGACTTTTTGCGAATATTATAGAGGTGGTAGCGACAGGCACGAGAGGTGAGACAGGTATGATGGGAAAAAGTGAGAGAGGAGTCAAAGTGAATGCCTAAATTGCGAGCGTGGGGGGAGAAAATAAGATTAGAGGGGGGGAAATGAATGAAAGGAGGAGGAGTGGGAGGGGGAAGGGAGTTGGATGGGAAGAAAACTACCCCAGTTTTGTCCGAGTTAAGGGAAAGAAAGCGAGAAGACATCCAGTTTTTAATGGCAGTAAGACAGGAAGAGAGTTTAAGGTGGAGGTCAGGAGAAAAGGAAGAGAAGGAAAGAAAGAGCTGCGTGTCATCAGCATAGAAATGGTGAGAGATGCCAAATGAAGAGATAACAGGGGAAAGGAGGGAGGTGTAGAGTGAGAATAGGAAAGGGCCAAGCACCGAGCCTTGGGGTACTCCGTATTAGAGAGGCTGGGTAGGAGAGGAGCGGCCTCCCCAGGAAACAGTAAAAGAGTGGGAGGAGAGGTAAGAGGATAGCCAGTTGAGTACACAGCCTTTAAATCCAAAGGAAGAGAGAGTGTTGAGAAGAAGGGGGTGATCGACAGTGCTGAAGGAAGCAGAGAGATCAAGAAGAATAAGGACAGAGGATTGCTTAGAGTGTCGAGCAGCGAGGAGGGAGTTAAGGATGTAAGTGAGGGCTGTTTCAGGAGAGTTTTTAGGGCGGAAGCCAGATTGAGAAGGGGGAAGGAGAGAGAGATTAGTGACAAAGGTTTAGAGCTGAGAGTAGGTGAGGCACTTAAGAAGTTTAGGGAGGAATGGGAGAAGTGAGATAGGACAGAAGTTGGAGGTGATCAGGGGATCAGCAGAAGGTTTCTTCAGAATCGAAATGATAGTGGCATGCTTGCCAGCAGTGGGGAAGGTGGCTGAGGAAAGGCAGGTGTTGAAGAAGGAAGTTAGGTAGGAGGATAAGAAGAGGGTAGATGATAGGAATAAGAAGGGAGGGGAAAGGGTCAGTTGGAGCAGACGAGGGGTGGGCTTTGGAGAGGAGGATGGAGACGTCAGAAGGGGAGACAGTGGAGAAGTCAGTCATGCAGGTTGAGGGGAAGAAGGGAGAAGGGGGAAGGGGGGAGTAAGAGGAGGAATTGATTTTTTGCCGAAGGGCAAGAATCTTGGAGGAGAAGAAGTTAGCAAAGTCAGAGGGAGAAAGGGTGGAGGAGGTTGAAGGATCAGGGGTTGGGGGGTTGGGGGAGAGAGAAGACGCAAGAGAGTTTGGAAGATGCGGCGGGGGTGGGAGGCTTGGGATTGAAGAAGGTTAGAGTAGTAGGAGCGTTTTGCCGAGGAGAGGCAAGAGTCATAAAGGGAGTGGTAAGAGAAGTAGGAGGTTTGGTTGGAAAGTGAGGGAGATTTGAGCCAGAGTCTCTAAAGACGTCAGAGGAGACGTCGCATGGAGAGGAGTTGAGGAAAGAGCCATGGTTGAGAGGGTTTCCGGGTCGGACGGAAGAAGGAAAGGGGGTGGAGTAGATCGAGTGAGGAGGAGATAGAAGAGGAGAGAGTAGAAAGTGCGTCATTGGTCAATAGTGAAGCAAAATCTTGGAGAGGGGAGAGAAGAAGAGCAAGTTTCGAGAAAAGGAGGGATCAAAGCTACGAAGGCCACGTTGTGAAAAGATAGAAGGGGACGGCTTAGGAAAAGAAGGAAGGGCAAGGGGAGTAAGGGAGAAGGAGAGTAAAGCATGATCAGAGTGATAGAGAGGAAGTGGAGAGACAGTAGAAGAGGGGTAGGAAGAGTTGAGCCAGAGGAGTGAGTAGGATAGGAAGGAAGAGGGGAAAGAAGGTAGGAGTCGAGGATGGATGAAGGGGGAGAGGAGTGAGGGGGAGAAGGGCAGTGAAGATTAAAGTCGCCGAGTACAGTTAGAGGAGGGGAAGAGGGAGAGATGAGACAAAGGAGGTGATCGAGGTCATCATAGAAGGACGAGAGAGGGCCAAGGGGTCGATATATGATTAGAAAGGAGATGGGGTGAAGAGAGGAGAAGGATTTGTAAAGAAACTCAAAAGAGGGGAAAGAAGGAAGAGATGGAGAGGAAAGGTATTTGGGGTGGAAGAGGAGGCCAAGACCTACGCCGCGGCCAGTAGGTCGAGAAATATGAGAGAAGGAGGAAGAAGAGGTGGTTAGGGAATCAGGAACTGCAGTGTTGTGAGGAGGGATCCATGTTTCATTAAGGCAGAGGAAATGAAGGTTGAGACGGAGGAACATGTCTACAACTGCTGTGGTCTTATTACAGAGGGATCTAGCGTTCCAGAGAGCAATGTTGATGAGGGAGCAGGGTTGGACAGTGGGTGGGTGGAGAAGATTAGTACGGTGAGAGAGAGTAGGAGTAGTACAGGAAGAGGGGGGAGGGGATTAAAGAGGGGAATGGACATTAGGAGGAGGGAGAAGGAGAGTAGGAGAGGACCAGGCAGGCAGAGAGGGGGAGGAGGGTGGGGGGAAAGGTAAGGAGGACAGTGGGGAATAGTTATGGCCAAAAGCATTACCGAGAGGGAGAGACAGGGAGGAGAGGGATAAAGAGGTAGGGAAGGGAAGGTGGGTGTAGAAGGAGAAGGAAGGAGGAGGGAGAAGGTGTAATGGGAAGTCTAATAAGAAGGGGGAAAGAAACTAAGGATAGTGCTGGAGGAGTATTTGAGCGAGGGAGAAGTTAAAGGTGGAAGAGCGCTGAGAAGGGGAAGGTTGGCAAATAGGTCCTTAGAGGAGCAGGCGTGGAGGGCCTGGATGGCTCTTTGTGGTAGGCGCAGACCAATGTGGACACTTTGTGGAGGCACAGTCCAGGATGGTGGAGGGGACAATGGATAACCTGCCTGTGGAGGAGGGTGGGCAGTGACCCTGTGGTTCAGAGAACCGGTTGCAGAGGAGGGGTGGTAGATACAGGGAGCCGGGACCCGGAAGGCAGACAGTTCATTGAGGTCCAGAGAGCTGGCAGATGAGGGCTTGAAGGTAAAGAGGTCCGGAGGCCGCACTGGGGGGCCGAGTTGGGTTCAGCTGAGGTGGGGCACTCTGTGGAATGGGCTTGCCTGTGAACAGTACAGTGAGGACCAGAGAGCTGGCAGAAGAGGGGCTGGTAGGTACAGAGGTCCGGAGGCCATACTGGGGGACCGAGTTGGGTTCAGCTGAGGTGGGGCACTCTGCGGAATGGACCTGCCTGTGGAGGAGGGCGGGCAGTCACCTAGTGGTTCAGAGAGCAGGTTGCCGAGGAGGGCTGGTAGATACAGGGACACTGGGGCTGGTATGAGGACAGATCAGTGAGGACTAGAGACCCGGTAGTTGAGGGGCTAGTTGGGGCAGAGGTCAGGAGGGCGCACTGGGGGGCCGAGTTGGGTTCAGCAGAGGTGGGGCACTCTGCGGAATGGACGCCCCGGCCTGTGGAGGAGGAGGGGGGCAGTGAGTCAGAGGTCCAGAGAGTCGGGAAATGTGGAGAGCAGAGGTAGGCAGTGAGGACCAGAGTGCCCGCGCAGGAACTGTGGAGATCAGCCGAAGATGGGCCCTCAGTGGCAAGGGAGCCCCGGTGAGTGGGGGAAGGCAGGTAAAGACAGGGTAGATTGGAGAGCTGGTTGCAGAGGAAGGCTGAAGGGATCCGCTGGTGAGGGGCTTCCAAGGGGTCACAGTGGAAAGGACGCCAGGGCCTGTGAAGTGCAAGCGCAGGAACTGTGCAGGAAGAGGCGCTGAAGGGTAGATGCAGTGTTGGATCAAGGCAGCCAGGGCAGGCATCGGCCAGCACAGGAGAGGGAGGTAAGGACCCAGGCCATGTGGCAGTGACGAGGAGAGGCTCCGGTGCAGTAGAGCAATCTACAATCTTGTCCGGGCAGCCGCACAGGGCTCCCGCACTAAAGCTAAGTACTTGCTCTGCAACGAACCCTTGCATTTCTTTTGTGATTAACGCACACGCGGGAAATAGCTACAGATGTTGTCTTCCAGTGCTTGTGTTCATTGACTTACATTGCGTATGGATCAGGAAATGGCATATTGTTTTGGAACGCCATGGTTCAGGACTGCAGAAAGTACTGTGGAGTTTAACACATTGCTAAGTTAGAGAGCGTGGAAGTAAAACACACGAACAAGACAGCGTGGGCAGAGCTAGTGTGTTTGCTGGCAATATGTTATATGTTTGTTTTTGTCTCTTTATGCAACACTTTGCCTATCAGGCCATGAGTCATTTGAAAATTCATGTGGGGAGAACCCTGGTTGTTTGTTCCATTACGCTTGCCATGTCCTTCATGTTGGTTCAGCTCCCCCACATGTTTGCATCCCGTTTGATGTCTTAGTCTAGCTAAGGTCAACTATTCATGTTGAATGGGTAATGCATGTTTAGATTATGAGTACAGGTATGTCAGGTTATGCTGCAGGCAGGTTAGGCAACACCAGGTTATGTCAAATTATAGATATGTGTTACGTGGTATCAAGGTGTGGTTTTTCCTAAACTCCCCTACCCATCCAATTGTGTTACCCTAACCCTCTACCCGGTTTTCCTAATTCCCCCTTTCCTATCTACAACCTCTCCCTAATCCCTCTTCCTCCCCATTGGCTGCCACGTGGTCACCTCTGCTTCTACCATCAGGACCGTGTGCCAACCACGATGGGAGAGTCGATCCCATTTGGCTTCTGTGGTTCGGAAGAGAGTGTTGATAGTCTCCCTTATGGTCTTGACAGTCAGACCCTAAAAGGGATTTAGTTCTCTCTTAACATAAACCTTACTCATGGCTTAACTGGTTACAGTGCTACTTCATATGCAAACATGCTTGCTATTGGTTCATTACACCACACAACATCAGATGTTCCTTGGATTACACATTGCAACACTGGTTGCAAATGGCTGGGGCCCAGCTGGTGTGGAGGCAGATTAGTCCCATGTAGGTGTGACATGGAGTATGGTGCGTTGTAGCTTATGACAGGATGCTGAAAGAAGCTAACAAGAGGTAACGGCTACCTGCCAGTACACAGGGAACCTGATGCTAGACCATGAAGACATTAACATGAGTTTGCTGGTCTTGTTTCAGCAGCAAAGGGTTCATATTTCCTTTCTGGGAACTGAAATGTGCTTGGCTAAAATTATGGCTTTTGTTGAAAAGTTTTTATGGCCAGTGTGGGTGCCTTGGATGGGAAAGGGGAGCTTGTATCATCCCCAGATAGATGTATGCAAGTTTAGTTACAATGTGAGTTTTAAGAGCCAACAGTTTTAAAGGTTGGAAGGGATAGATATCCTTAAGTAGGAATGTTCCAGAAATTAAGGGGTAGCTGGAGTAAGACATGAAGAAC
Source organism: Ambystoma mexicanum (assembly GCF_040938575.1). NCBI lineage: Eukaryota > Metazoa > Chordata > Amphibia > Caudata > Ambystomatidae > Ambystoma > Ambystoma mexicanum. Next base: position 1,322,554,431 of record NC_090934.1, read on the forward strand.
CTATGTTCTTGTGCTTCAGATGGTTTGTGATTTGTGTTGGAAATCAGTTTAAAGAATGATCACTTGGTTTGCACTTTTCTACTTGAGTATATATTTTTTGTCTTCAGTTTCAAAAATATAAAGTGTTACTTCACATTATAAGGGCTTTTTTTCCCCTCAATTTGTAATTTTTAACACAACATCCTCAACACGCGTTTCCCCATGACAATCAAATGGTTCATCAGGAGGGTTGGTTTAACCTTCATCTAGATGTATAAAACAAAATGTATGTAAATTTACATCACTGATTGCCCTTAATTTACAAAATAATAAGAATATTGCTGTACATTAATAGGAAGAGGCAAGAAATTAATTTAAGTAAACATCGAAATGATGCAAAAGGAAGTCTGACGCAAAACATTGGTATTGCTAGTTGTTAGACTACTCACAAATTGCGTTCTTGTCCTTACACTGTACATTAGAATAGAAACTTGTCCTTTGGGTAATATAGCTTGACAATGACGGGATGGTTCCTGTCTGTGATCGATGTCTTGTTGTGAAGATAACTTGATTTGCCTGTCAATATTTCAACAGTATTTTAGGGAGTTTCTGGCTTAAGGAGCAAACTATTCTGATTGCTGTAAGGTATTCCTCTCTATATGGTAATTGCAAGTTATCTTCTTTGAATTAGATTGTGCTCCTTTTCGGGAAATCTAGGCTTCGCCATGTTAACCACGATCATTTTTCAGGGATATTCAAGATGGCCACCTATTTATGACAGCGCGATGACGCAGCACATTTTTGACATTGCTGCATCATCGCGTCATCCCCCATCTTCGATTGGTCATTCCTTGAGGTTGAATCTTGATATTTAGCGATTCTATTGCCCATTTGTGTTGAATTTGAAATTGTTAAAAGTGCCATTTTGGCTATGTTCTAATATTGGGGTCCACTTCCTTATATTTGCACCATTAAAAGAATTGCACACTTATGATTCTGCTACTTTTTCAAAAATAAAATGAAAATCTTGTACCCAAATTTGGGGTTAAAATCTACTAAGTACCATGCCTTACCTGAACATGAAACATGCAGTAATGAATAATTCTTAATTATAAATGTTCATAGAAAGTGGTTCATTTCATTATCATAATTTAGGCTGGTAAAACAACAGCCCTCTAAACATATCCATCTTGCTTCTTGTTGTCTTAGTATTTTCTCCAGGTTTCCTCCTCTGGCTGGCATGCTGACTTTTTCAATTCCAAAGAATTTAACAGTTTCAATTTTCTCTTGTCCATGATCTTGGAAAAAGTGTTTTGCCAGAGGGTACTTAGTATCTTTTTGTTTTAGGGACCTCAAGTGTTCTGAAATCCTTATTTTTAATGGTCGGATTGTGCTTCCTATGTACAGTTTTTGACATGTGCATTGAATGCCATAGATTATGTGTTTTGAGTTGCAATTTATAAAATGTCTGATTTTGTATTCTTGGCCATTTGGCATTGTTATTTTGGTTTTGCCATTTTCAGAAAAGGGACACACTGCACAAGTTCCACATTTATAATTGCCTTTCAAGTTAGCAGACTTCCAAAGTTGTGGTATCCCTCCAAGTGTTTTGTTGAGTTGGAAATGGGATGGGCACAGCACATTTTTCTGATTTTTCGCTTTGCGATATACAATACATGGGGTGTCATTCAGATGCTCTGTGAGGTCTTCATCAGCTTTTAGTATTGACCAATGGTGGGATAAGATTTTTTTGAGGCGATATGCTTCCGAGTTGTCCGTTTTGATGAATCTGACTTGGTTTTAAGTAGCTGATTTGCGTGTCGCTTTGTTTTGCATTAGCTCTGTTCTGGTTCTGTGCATAGTTTTTTGGTATGCTTTATCAAGACTCTTACTGTCATAGCCCCTGGCTTGAAATTTCTGTTTTGCTTTTGCTGCATGTTTTTACAATTCTGTGTTTTGAGTACAATTCCTTTTAATTCTTAAGAATTCTCCATAGGGTATGTTTGCCATTATATGTTTTGGGTGATTACTGGTAGTTTATAGAGTGATATTTCCATCTGTGGGTTTCACATAGAGGGTTGACTGGATGATGTTATCTTCAATATAGAGCTCCAAATGTAGAAATTGACTTCTGTTTATACTTTCTTGCACAGTGAGTTTCAGATTGTACTTGTTGGTGTTGAGGCATTTGTGATATTCCTCCAAACTCTCTTTTGTACCATTCCAGATAACCAAAATATCATCAATGAACTGGCCCCAATATATGATTTTATTTTGTTCAGTGAAAAATGAGTGCTGCCAGGCATGCTGGAGTTCATAATGGCCCATGTATAAGTTGGCGTACGTTGGAGCAAATTTAGCTCCCATGGCCGTTCCTTGCTTTTGTTTAAATAGTTGGTTATTGAACATGAAGATATTATTGTGAAGTGTGAAGTTTAACATTCTATTATCATGAAGTTTTGTTGATGTAGGATATTGACTGGGTTTTAAAAAAATGGTAGTTGGTGTTGATTCCTTTGCTATGTAAAATGCTGGTGTACAGCGATGTGACATTGAATGTTACCAATCTGTAATTTGGCTCCCAGTTGATAGATTCTAACTGCTGTATCACGTGTTTAGTGTCCTGTATGAAGGAAGCTAGTCCGGATGCAAGCTTTTGGAGATGTTTGTCAATATATTCTGATATCAGTTCAGTTAATGAGCCAATTCCATTTATGATTGGTCTTGTTTATGGCAGATTTTTATAACCCTTGTGGATTTTTGGAATAAAATAAATCGTTGCTATGATGGGATGTTGCTTTGTCATGTAGTCGCTTTCATCTTTAGAAAGTAGGCCTTGGTTAAGCCAGTGGATGTTCATGGTGTGCCATTCTTCAATAAGGGCCGGTAGTGGATTTTCTGATAATTTCTCGTAGCAGCTTGTGTCATTTAAGTGGTATTTAACTAGGGTTACCATGTCTTGACAAGCCAAATGTATATTTAGGACATGGAGCCGGTTGGGGGCACTGGTGTAACAGGGGCCCTCGCAGCCCCCACGATGCGGGGGGCCCTGCGACCACATGTTCACCAAGGGGGCCCCACTTGGAGTAAAAAATATGTTTTTTTTTTTTACATTTTCTTTTTGAATTCACTCTGCATTTCTAAAGAAATGATTTCTGTAACAGAAATAATTTCTTTATGAAGGCAGAGTGAATACAAAAAGTCCGGTGGCTTGAGGCCTCCATGTCATTGGGTGGGGGAAGCCCTGTGACTTCAAAAATAAGTAGTTTATTTTTGAAGTCACTCTGCCTTCATAAAGAAATTAATTACCGTTATGGTTCAGTCCTTAACGGAAATAATTTCTTTATGAAGTCAGAGTGACTTCAAAAAGAAACAATGGGCCTCATTAGGAGCATGGCAGTAGCCGTGCCTGTATGGCAGGCACGGCTACCGCCATGCTCGCTACCGGCACCGCCTCCCGCGATTGGGCAATAACCGGGCCATTACAAGATGAATGGGCGGGTAATTGCCCATTCGCGGGTGGCGGTATTGCCGGGCTCCCGATCCCCATTCTGCCCAAAAGGGCAGAATGGGGGTGGGGAGCATGATTGCGTCGGCACCGTTGATAACGGTGCTGGCGCAATTACAAGTTATGCTCGCGGGTGCCACACAGCCTGCCATGTAAGACCTGGTGGGCTGTCAGGAACCCGCGAGCAGAACTTGTAATGCAGCGGGACGGTATGAACGGTGCTGGTGCCTTACCGGTACTGTTCATACCGTCACCGCCAGGGTCCTAATAAGGCCCAATGTATTTTTGAAGTATTATGGCTTCCCTCAACCCATGACGTGTGCGTGTGTGAGTGAGTGTATGGTGAAAGAGTGCACACAAATGTATGGGTGGCTGGGTATGCGTGTGTGCGTGTACAGTGAAAGGATGCAAACTGAAGTGTATGGGTGGCTGCTTGGGTGTGCCTGTATGGTGAAAGTGTCCACACTTAAATGTATAGGTGACGGTCTGTTTGAGGGTATTTTGAAAGGGTGCACACTTAAATGTATAGGTGCCAGCCTGTGTGCGTGTACGGTGAAAGGATGCACACTTAAATGTATGGGTAGGTGCCTGTGTGGTGAAAGGTTGCACACTTAAATGTACGGGTGGCTGCCTGGGTGTGCCTGTATGGTGAAAGGGTGCACACTTAAATATATGGATGGCTGGGTGTGCATGTGTATATTTGGTTAATGGTGTGTGTGCTTGCGTTCAGGGGCGCAACAAAACCTACATTTCAGGGGGGCTAACTTTTCAAATGTTGGGAGAGGTGCTAACTTCACGTGTGGTGGGGAGGAGCAAACTTATTTGTGTGGGGGCATCTAACTTCTTTATGCATTTTAATGAGACTATTCTAGTACAGCTTCAATGTTACAAGCAGTTAACTCTCTCCTTTAGGTCTGAAAGCACCCACTTATGGACTGCTGTGAGAATGACTGGTCTCCTGTTTCCGCTCTACCCTTCCAATCACTCCCCTGGCATGCAAGTACTAAACCCACATCACAATTTCAATTGCTTACAAAATTGGCATTTGACTGCAGGTACTAGCAGTGAAATGATGTACATTAGTAATTGCCGGGCTGGGCCCCTGTTAATGGCAAAACCCAGGTGCTGTTTAACATCTGTGTCCTTTTCTGTCCGGCAACTGCTCTGAAGGTCAGCCAGGTCAAGTCAACATAGCCCACAATTTCAGTGGGGGTGGTGGGAGTGCTGAAGCCCAGTCAGCTCAATGGTGTTGCACCACTACTTGTGTTTAATGCCTTGTTTAATTATTGGTAATCTTCTTTACACCTAGCCCTATTCTTCCTCATCCCAGTACTTGTGTATGAGGTAGTACTTGTGTATGAGGCACTATGCCTCATACACAAGTACTGGGATAAGGTAGAGGTACATGAAGGTAATGACTTGGCTACCTGTAATCTTCATTACTCCTAGTCCCACTCTTCCTCCAGTACTTACCAGTGAGGCAAGGAGCCTCATACGTAAGCACTGGGCCAAGGAAGAGGGACATGGAGGTAATTCTGGGCTAATGAGCTGATTTTGGAGGTTGAGGTAGGGGATGGGAGGGAGAAGGGATGTGTGTGGGGGGGGTTGTGCAATAAATCATAATGGTTGTCCATGTCCATGCTAAGCAGGCATGATATGTGGTATTAGTGGCTAGAGAGACATTTTGGTGCAGCAAGTCTAGTCATTCCTCAGTTTGGTATGACTTTTTTTAACTGGCCATTTCTGATAAAGCAGTCCTGCTAAGTGTAATTACCTGGCTAGACTGGCATTTGCGTTCTGCCAGTTTAGCCGTTTCTTACTGCAGCACTGTATATTTTTCTGGGTATCTGTGATAAAATGATATGTTATATTATGATAAGTCATATATAACGCACCTGTACACAAGTGTTTATAGGCACGACAAGACAAGAGAAGGAAAACTGAGGGAGGACAAGGCAAATTATCTTACTAAGCCTTGTGTCATTCAGATCGTGCAAGTGCGAGAACGAGAAGTGCAAGGGGAAAGGGAGGGGGAAGTGCAAGGGAGAGGGGAGGGGAAAACAGGGCAGCAATGCTCTGAGTAAGTGCCACCAGGGCAGCGCGGCTCTAGGTAGTGCAAGGAGAACAGGGGACTGTAGGGTTACAGTTACAGCCCCTAACTGCGTGGTAGGCCTGGAGGCAGTGCAAGGGTGACTGATCAAGAAAGAGCCTGGACTCAGTGAGACATAGGGAAGCCAAGCAACCAGTTGGTACAGCGGACAGGTAGGTCAGCAGGGGAGGGAGAGGGAGAAGGCAGAGGAGAAGAGGAACGTTTTGAGCTACTTACGGAACTTCAGGTGGTCCGGCTCAAGTTTGGGAGGGTCAGGGAGGCCATTTCAGAGGGAGCCGCCTGCAGGGGAGAAGGATCTACCCCCCCACTCTCTGCCTGGAGAAGTATCTAACCCTTAAGGCTCGAGAAGGGAGGTATTTTGGAAAATAGCGTTGGATGTAGTGCAGATACCAGCCCCATAAAGCCTTGTGGACAATGAAAAGGGTCTTGAACTTGATCCTTGCAGCCACCAAGAGCCAGTGGAGAGATTTCATGGCTGGAGAGATACAGTCCCTGGGCTTGAGTCCAAGGATACGTCTTGCAGTCCTGTTCTGCATTAGTTGCAGAGGGTGGAGAGTAGAGGAAGGCAGATTGAGAAAGTGGTTGTTGCAGTAGTCCAGCCTAGAGAGAACCAGGGCTCTGGAGACTGTGAGCTTCTGGGAGAAAGTGAGAAATGGAAGATTCCCTTTGAGGAGGTGCAGCTGGTAGTGGGATTTCTTGGCGACGTCCGAGATGTGAGGAGAGAAAGAGAGAGTGGAGATGAAGATGACACCAGGAATGAGCGAGAGAGGAGAGTAGGCTGAGGGGAGCCTGAAGGAAAGCTGAGTGTCATCCGCATAACACTGTAAGTTAGAGGAGAAGGTAGAGATCAGGTGGGTCAAAGGGGCCAAGTAGAGGTTGAAAAACCAGGGTGAGAGTATAGAGCCCTGGAGAACGCCACATGTAGAGAGAGGTGGCGGAGTGAAAGGGACAAAGTTGGACCTGGGAGGGGCGGTCCAAGAGGAAGGAGGTCAGCTACTCCAGGGCCTGATCCATGATGCCCAGGTTCTCACGGAGTCAATTGATCAGGATGGTGTGGTTGACTGTGTCGAAAGCAGAGGAAAGCTCCAGATTGATGAGGACAGAAGGAATGCTGGAATCAAGGTTAGAGATCAGATCTTCACAGGTGTTCAGGAGAGCAGTTTCCGTGCCTCTGGCAGCTCTTAAGCCAGACTGATGGTCATAGAGACAACCAACAGATTCAGCGTGGAGTGTGAGCTGGCAGTTGGCCAGCTTTTCCAAGAATTTGGGAGAGGGGAAAGTTCCAGTGGCAAAAGAATGATTACAGAATCGCCCCAAGGCTGGATCGTGTCAATGTGATCCTTGATGGTTCTGGAGGAGCAGGCGAGCACCTGTTTCGACGACACTTCCATAGATGGGACTTGTCTAGAAAACTTGTCAGGTGTTAGAGAGAAAGAAGAGAAAGGAGGAGGAGAGGGAGCGAGGGCCAAATGGGGCCGAGAGAGGAAGAGGGAGAGGAAGAGGAGATAGTGGACAGGATGTCCTGAGTTTTAGCAGAGAAACGGGAGGCCAAAGCCGTACAGAGGGCCTGTTGAGGGAACAGGAGAGGTAGAAACCGCAACAGGATTGGCCAGTTCCTTGCAGATTTTTAAGAGTTTGGTGTGTTGTTAGAGGCCGTAGAGACGCAGGATTGAATGTGTGCTCTCTTCTTGATGAGTCTTATTGCTTCGACTGGCATTTTGGCGCAACCAGCCTAGGTATGTCTTAATGTTACTGTAATGTTATTATGTGTCTACACTGGTCTACATTGTGCAGCCAGTTGGACATGTTTTTGTTGTGGCATGGCATTTTTAATAGCAAAGCATTAATGTTCATGTGCACTGTTGGTGACTTGCATGTTTTGGATTGCTGTTACCCTACACAACAATAGAAAACACTGTGGCTTTTTAGTAATTTTTTCTAGGAAGGTGTGCTGTATATTGCTTTAAAACACATATTTATATCTTTCTCCTAGTGCAGTGTGGGGCATACCCCTTCAGCAACACGTTTGTGCGTATTGCGCAAACGTGGTAATCTAGGGTGGCCCAGAGTGTGGCACGACTCGTTATTTGTTGCTGAGTTGGGGGGGGCTCAGCATGGCTAGCAGGGGGGTCCACAGAGTTTGTGTTACGCCACTGGTTGGGGGAGGAGTTGCAAGAGGCCCTTGTGAGGGGTTGTGCTGGCTGGCTATGGGGTACTGAGTTAGGGAAATGTATGCATACGGTGTTAGGCGTAGGGTGCATTATATTGACGCTTTGTAATAAATAAATGAGGCTGCTACACGGGAGTCCCCACAGGGGTGTTACTCAGCAGGAGGACCTCATGGGGAGGCAGCAGCCTTTTGAGAGTGGTGACCATTCTGGGAAAATGCAGTGCCCCTTTGACCCTCCCGCCTTCCCTTTAAAATCCTCCAATTCCACACTACCTAATGCCCCCATGTATTTTTGCAATATATGCCAAGCAAGAACTACTGGGATGAAGAAGAGGCCAGGAATAATGAACATCATTGACAGGAATGAACACACACTCGCTAGTCTTTTGAATGATCCTATTGGTCAGCTGTCATTCAAAATCAGAGAGGGAAGAGACAGATGGCGTCTTTGTTTTCAGCTCGGCACGAGACGAGAACTTGGCAAGATACATGACGACCAGCAGAGCAGACAAGGAGATGGTGACCGGGGAAGAGGCGCACTCACGGAAGGCCCATGAAGCAGAAGGCAGACTGGAGAAGAACAGTGCAGAGAAACCACAGCAGAACTGCAGAGGAGATGCGCGGAAGACTGGCAAAGGCCCCGTTGAGCCAGTCAAGCAGCCCAAGCTCCTGGGTGACCCGCTAACAACCAGAGGGTGATTGCCTAGAGCCTGCAGCTACTAGGGTGGCTAATCCCAGGGTTGGGGGGACCCAGACGGTGCATGAGACCAGAAGCAGAGCACAGAAAGAATCTTCACTGGGGCAGAGTAACCAAGAGAAGGGGGTCTGGGGCCCATATTGGGAAAGCATATCCCAAACAATAATAAAGAGGAATACGAATTTTGCATATACAACTGGTACTCATGGACCTTGGCAGGGGTTGAAGAGAAATGTGACAAAGAGAACTGTGAGAATAACTAAGGAAAGGGGGTCTGGGACCTATGCTGGGGAAATGGACCCCAAACAGTAATAAAGAAGAATACAAAGCTTGCATGTAGATGTGGCACTCAGAGATGCTGGCAGGAGAGTAAACCAAGGCTGTGGTTGGAAGTGAAAAGGGGGAGAGAGAGAACTTTGCAAACGTTATGAAAACATCCTCAAGATTACAAGGGGATGAGAAAGGAAGCAATCAAACAGACATGAACATTATTGATCCAATAAAATCATCCCGAAGAGCACAAGGGGGTGAAAGGGACCTCGTACAATACAATACGAGCTTGGAAAACTTTATGAAAACACCCAGAAGAGTACAAGGGGATAAAAAAGGAAACATACAAATAATATAAGCCCAATGAGAACATCCCGACGAGCACAAAGGGGTGAGAAAGACAACTTATAATACCTTACAAATTGTATGAAGCCAACCTACATGTCCCAAGGGACACAAGAGAATAGCAACCAAGACATACAGTCAGATAAGAACATTGGAAGTTCACCTAGGTAGGACAGTACCTGACAGGAGAGCAGACCAGGCCTGTCCAAGTGGACACTAGGTAACAAAGGGACAGGGATCTCGCCAAACCAAATGAACAGGGTCTGCAACCCAGATGAAAGAGGGCAATGCCCAACAATGGAGTACATAAAGGTTGAAAACCCACATCAACAGTAGACGAATTACAAGCAGTAGGCAGGAGCCCAAAACACAAATATAAAAAAAAAGTTAAACTTGTGGAAGTCAAATCTGGCAGGCGAGTAAACCAGTTTTGATATCCTATTGGAGAAGTCTACAGTGAGGTCTGGCAGGCTAGTGAACCAGACCTGACAAGAGACTGGGAACGATCATTTATGTGCTACAAACTGGGGGAAGAAGAATTCCATAGAGGATCTTTAAGGAAAGTTGTTTTTGCAAATAGAAGGAACCAAGAGCCCAGGAAGTGGTCTCCGGCAGGAGACCGGGGAACTGGGTTACATTTAAGTTAACTGAACTTATGAACCATGAACCTTTGAAATGTATATACTGTTGACAGAAGAACTGCACTTGGGTGTCAACATCCGGAATGGAGAGGCCTCCTTCTGGAAACAAGAAACACCCACTTTTCCTTTATTTAGAAAGAAAGTGTAAGGGACGTAAATAGGATTAGACACAGGAGGGTGGGCATTTTTGTTTGACGGACATCCTGACAGAGTCCATAGTATTCTTTGGTTGAGGCAGGGCAACCTCTCTTAGTGGTTAGGGATGGTTAGGCCTTTACCCAACCCCCTTCCCTGTTACTTTGAATAAAAAGCTTGTAAACCACAAAAAAGCAACATGTGTGTCGTTTTCCTTCTTCTGCACCCTTACACTACCCATTGATTGCTCATGGCCATGGTAATTCCTATGGCTATCTCACCCAGTTCCTACCCCTCCCCACACACAATACCTCATCCTAGGACCTATTTGAGCTAGCTTTACTCAAGCCTTACTATCAAACTTAGCACTCAATGTGCGTGCCAGTGTTTTTTTCAAAGCAGTCTTCTGAGAGTTCATTTCTTAATTGGAGTTGTAAACGTGCTACTGGTGTAATAAAAATGTCTTAACCAGGTCTGGCTTTAGCCTTCCTATTTAAAAGCACAATGCGTGTCCTGCATTTAAATCCTGTTAAAAACAAGCATTGCCAAAGCTTCCGTTTTGGCTTGTGTATAAGTATTAGGCATTTGCCAGGCACTGCTATTAGATGCCCAGGTATTTGAACCATTTTGCACCTGCTGCCATCAGTAGCTAGTTAATACCACTATGGTAGTGCCTGGCAAGTGGCTTTTCCATGCCTACACAAAAGTCAAAACTGTTGGCATTGCCAATTCTTGTTTATTCTGCAGTAGAGAAAACATTTATTTTTAGAATGCGATCTTTATAACAGACATGCAAGTGAAATAATGTGGCATGTTGACAGACTGGTCAACACTCGTGCAAATTCTCATGACGGGCATATTTGCCAGAGTCATGCCCTTGTGGTTGTTTACCGTTGAGCTTCGTAGAAGGTAGCTACATATTTCCATCTGGAATGCCACATTCCCGGAAAGGTAACGTTAGCAACTGGCACAAGAAAAGACAGTTCTCTCTAAGATAAAAGCATTGCTTTACTTGACTGTAGAATGGAGCAATTGCCAAAATACCTGTATTCGATTGGCTCAGACAACGAATATTAGCATGTATTTCCTCATCCTTTCTGTAATTTTAATAATCACATTAATTTGTATTATCCATCAAATATTTATTCCTGTGGTGTTTCTTCTTACGCTCGTGAATATTTTATGTTTCTTACAATAGTAATGCTTAATTGCTTTAGATGAGTGCGCACTTTGGGCCTCATTACGAGTTGGGTGGTATCCCGGCAGTAAATCTGCCGGAATACCGCCCAACGCAATTAACGTTACAGCCAGTTGGTCCGGTGGTATTACCGCCGGATCACAATTGGTGGTGGCGGTGTAAGTCCACTTTTTTGGAGTACATAGGACTCAATGGGGCAATATTGGCACATTTACCGCCCATATTCAGCGCAATTACTGCAGTGCAGTTACAACTGCGGTAATTGCGCTGCAGTAGTTGCTCTGAAAATGGGTGGAAAATCAGCGTATTCACCTCCAGCACAGAGCTGGAGGGCAATCCTACAACTTTCCCCCATGATCGTGATTGGGCAGTGTGGTGATGTGGCAGTAACGCTATTACTGCTGCATTTTTACTGCACCGCCCAACTTTGATGAGGCCCATATGCAAAACTAGTCAAACCCTTCTTTCATTTTTTCTTTTTTCCCATTTTGTAATGCAACTAAAGGAATTAATTTCTCCTCGGCATTCACCCCCTAAATAAGTGCAGCTTTAGAAAACATTTTCCAAAGTTGTGCAAGCGTGTGTTTAAAAAAAAATGCCCATAGATTCAAATCCCCATTCTGTTACATTTACATGGACTGCAGAAGACAGTCAGCCCCATTATGAGTTTGGCAGTAAGTGATAAATTGGCAGTAACTCAGTTATTGACAACTTTACCAAATTACGATTTCGGGCCTGGAGTGCTAGGATTTGCCTCCAGGAAAATCCTGGCAGTAAATCCTCAAACTCATCGCCGAACAATTCTGCCGCAGTAATTCCGTCAAAAAAGCCCCATTGAGTCCGATGGACTCAAATTAAATGTGGAATTACACCACCACCACCACTGGCTGAAATTCCGCCAGACCAAGTGGCGGTAACAGTAATTTGTTTGGTCGGCATTGCGGTGGATTTACCGCCAGGATACAGCCCAACATGTAATGAGGTTGAAGACTTCCCTTTAAATTGAATCATAAAGGGTAGGCAAACTTATTTATATCAGCAACCCAGTTTAAGAACCCTGCATGCTAATAGCAATAATAACCCCCCACCCAGCGGGCATCACAAACTGGTAATGGTGGAGGGGCGCGGTGTTACTGGCCTGGGGAGCCTGCAAGAGGGGGGTATTATTGCTATAACAATAAACATGAAACCACTCATTTCTTTTTTTTTATTCTAGAACTGGTGGTTGGAGTGATGGCAGCTTGAGAGCTCAGCTTCTGCCCTGGACACTCTGCTGATATACCATGGAAGACTCAGTTGAGATGGTGGACCCTACTGCCCCCAGGCGGGGGGGGGATGACGATGAAGGAAATGAACCAGCTGATATTTTGGATGGCGACTCCCAACCTTCTAAGAGAGTCGGAGAGGAAAGTCTGGTGGGTTCTGTGATGAATCTGCAGAGTCATCCCTGATTTTTCAGTGATGTTCTCCTCCCACTTGGGCATGGAATGGCAGCCGCTACCTGATCCTGACCCTCGGTGTGGTACTATGACGGAGGATCATGTGGCTGGGGACGACTGCCGGGAGGAGGTGATGACTCCATTAGGAGAGACGCAGTATACCCACCCCCCTCTTGTGAGGAAAACCCTATGAAAACTGTACTTCTAATGACATACTGTCATTCCAGTCAGAAGTCCATTCATTCCTCACACATACACCCAACATCTCCTATCTCTAAAGTTTTTTCAAATAAAAACCCTAACCAATATTCCTTCGGGAATCCTAGAAATCCCATGGACTTCAACTCCCATAAAGCCTCAAGTACTGAGACGGAAGACGGAGTCAATGTAGACTGAAAGAAACACAAAGTTCACCATGCAGACTAGTTGTTATGATGCAGCACGAGTGCGCAGGACATTTGAAAATGGTGCCCGCTCTTGGGAAGACGCAGAGCCAAATAAGAAGGCAGAACCGAAGAAGGAAGTGGTACGGGAGCGGACTGTCCTGAAGAACGCAGGCATTGCCAAGCAGATGTTTGTAATTACTTACCGGTGTGGCAAGAGGCAAAAAGAGATGCAGTGGACACCGTTCGAGGGCCAGCAGAGGAATGGCAGCAGCAGCAAAGCTGGCGTAGCTGCGGTCATGCTGAGAAGCAGAAGTCTTACCGGCGGAGGAAGGCCTGCAGTGCGTGGGAGGCAGTTCTAGAGGGGAGGCCTCATCGCAGCAATGTGCCATGGTTCGGGAACGCTGCAAGACACTGGTGAGTCTGCCAGAACCATTATGGGCCCCGGGGCATTCCGACAGGCATGTAAGCCATTAAGAAACTTTAAAACAAAAAGGAACATTTGAATACCGACCAAGTAAAATACAGAACTTGTACATTCCTCATGTATGAGATGTCAATGTGGGGAAAGTTGGAGCAAGTATTACCATAAGCAAATAAATACGAATTAACATATTTAAAGGCAGAACTTGAACAAGCCCCATGAATGAGATGTCAATGTGGGGAAAGTTGGAACAAGTACTACCTAAGGCCTATGACAAAGAAGCACAGTGAAGTAATAAAACTGTGCTATACTGAAGGACAGTAAAACCTAGATCTAAGAAGCTGAAGAAAGGAAGCCCTGGCAAGCAGAGCACCAGGCTCTTGAAAATAATTAAGTACTTTAAACTTGTAGGAGGATTCCTGGCAGGGGAGTATACCAGGAGATCGTCGAAGGTACAGAAAAAAACTATTTTTTTAAAGAGACCTTTTTGCCATCTTGAGAAACTGTTGTGTGAAGGAGACATTATTGCAATCCTTAAGGAACTATTGTTTGAAAAAGGCACTTTGCCATTGTACCTGAAATATCCAGAGGAAGGGAACCACCCTCTGGATCCAAGGGTTTCTCCTTGGAATAGACTATTTTCTTTTGGAATGATCTACTTGTTTTGATTGTGGACACTTCTTTGGCTAAAAGTAGTTCAGAGACATTTTCCTTACCCTTTTAGTTGTTTCTTTTTAGTGTGAGGGTCAGATTAATATGTTTTGGACATAAGGACAGTTTATATCATTTTGACAACTTGACACAGACTGATCTTTAGTTTTAGTTTCCTAGGTGGGGAAACCCTCTTTACAATAGGGACACAGAGGCCTTTATCCAGCCTTTTTATTTGAATAAAGATGTATTTCATTGAAAATGTTACAATTGTGTGTCTGCCTCTCATTTCTGACCCCTCACAGTTCCCACCCAGAGGGTTAATTTGCAGAAGATTTTCTGACTGAAATTATGGATGGTGCTGTTTTGTCCATTGGAAAGATTAAGCAGACAGTACTGGAAATGAAGAAAGATCAATCTCTGATTAAATAAAAAGCATACAGCTTTGGAAACTAGAGTCTCTGGATTTAAACTGACAATGCTTTTGGAATGCTGCAAATAAGAAAATCCCTGAGCAAGAAAACTATTCTAGGAGGTCTGTCTGACCTAAGGATTACTGGTTTTCTAGAAGGTGTAGAAAATGGCCGCCCTGTAGATTATTTACAAACATTTCTACCTAAATTGTTGGATCTTCCATCAGAAAAAATGCTGGAGCAGGCATTTCGTACACTTGCTCCAAAGCCCAGAGCTGGTCAACCCCGCTGTGCCTTGATAGTAACATTTTTAAGGATCCCTTTAAAGGAAATGCTGTTGAAAAAAGCCAGGGAGCTTGGAGAACTGAAATGGGGAGAAAGACAAACTCATTAGCTTTTTAATGATTACAGCAAGGAGATTATTGCGCAGAGAAAACTATTCCTGGATTCAAAGAAACTGGCCAGTCAAACGTGTTACTTATTACATGGTTTACCCTGCGATGCTCAGGATTGCAATGTATGGGACTAGGCACTCTTTCTCAGACCACATCAAGGCATATTCCTTTTTGGAATCACTGCAACCTGACGGTGGTAAGTCTTCACAATTACAGATCTCTTAGCACATTAGCACAGATACATAATTTTTTTGAGCATGCGCTGTTCTGGTCGTGAGTTTGTGGACACTTTGAGTTTCCATCTTGTTATTGTTTTGTCTTTTCATTGGGATTTGAATGGCTAAAGGGGTGAGGGCGAAAAGAAGAAAGCAGGCAGAGAACATGGCAACATCTTTTTTTGCAGAATCAAATTGCCTCGCGTGCAGTTATACATTACCCATGGGCGAGTTAAGGGTTCTTTCCTCTGCATGGTCTCGTTGTACACTGCTCCTGCTGCTGTGCTGGTCATGGTGTCTAAGGTTGGAATGCAGCAAGGGTCTTTGCAGGGTTTGACCGGGAGGACGCTGTCTCAACTCTGCCCAGCTGTAAAGTTCCTGGACGTTCCAACGCTGCAGCGATCCGGATTGACTTCGGTCTCTCGCTCCCCGACACACGGTTTGCTAAGGGGAGACCCTCACCTGTGACGGATATTAGTGTACGGCAAATGGCTACTGCGGATTACATGAACCTGCATCTTATAACTTTTCCGAGGAATTGCAACAGCGCATTTAAAGATATATATGGAAATATCTGACTGACTGACTGAAAAATGTTGCCCACATGTACATTTGTTTAAAAATGTTTTTACAACATGGATCTGGATTAGATGTTAATAACCAGGGAGTGTGGCATAATGGATGTCTCATTGAAAGTTAGTAATGGCATAGTTTGACCCTCTATTTGGAGTGCTGTTATATTTCCAGATAATGCACTTTGCATGGTTGTGTTACACCGAACATTTTACATCGCTTATTTTGTCTTAGAGTGGTTTGATGTGCTGACTCTTGTAAGTTAATTTACACAATGTTTGGGGTTTATGACTGCATTTATATTCACTTAATGTTTTGTTCTTTGACATAGCACTTTCGCATTAAGGTTTGACTTAGTGTTTTTTCTTAGGTTCATTTTTATGTGTTTTTGGTGGTGCAAGCTTTCTTGCTATATGTTTGCATATTCACTAACTTGATTTGCTTCTGTCATTGCTATTTTGATTGAGGTTGTGTGTTGATTGCTCACTTGCCATCCTAGTTGGGCTGTTCAGTTTGTGTGGCATATGGGGTTGTTTTCTTTTTTTTAGTCTAGTTATATATAAAGATGAGTATTCCTGTTTTCTTTTCTGTTCCATCTTGTTTCTCCCTATCGGTTCTACTTTTTTTCTTATTGTGCTGTGTTACTTGTGCGCAGTTATTAAGGAGACTCTTAGTAAGTCTTTGATGCAATATGTTGTATGAACTCTATTTTAGCGGGATGGCTGCTAGCTTGTGTTTTTTTTTAGTTGTTATGTTAAGGGTATTAATAACCCAATTAAAAGGAGACAAGCACTTACTTTTTTAACAAGAAAAAGACAGATATCGTTTTTTTGCAGGCGACTCATCTCAAGTTCGATCAGGTGGACTACCTCTTGTGAAAGAGTGTTTGAGTACCTTTGCAAGTAACTCTGTGGGAGTCTCTATATTGCTTAAGAGGAACCTGAGATACACGGTTGAGTGTGCGGATATTGACTCAGATGGGAGATATGTGGTGCTTAAATTACATGTGGAGAACAGATGCTTGGTGCTCATGAATAGTTACGAGCCCAATCTGACACAGGCTGATTTTCTCAAGAAACTGGATGCCGTACTGGACATACTGGGTGATCTAGAGATTGTGATTGGGGGGCATGTTAATACTACCCTAGATGTGAAGATGGCCACACAAGTACAACTGGTTCCTGTGCCGAGGCAAGAGCCAGAAAGGGACTTCTAGATCTTATGAATAAGTGGGACTTGCATGATTTGTGGCGGGATTTGAACCCGGGCAGCAGGCAATTTACCTTTCCTTTCGACACTGCATGGAACCTCTTCGTGGATCAACCTTTTTCTGTGCAGCGTGGGTCTTTGTGGGGATGTTTGCAATACTACTATTAATGATGTTGTGATCTCTGACCACACTTCAATTGAGTTGGCTCTGGATGGTTCTGTAGGTGGGTTGAAATTGTGGAGGCAATGGCGCTTGAACACGCAGCTGCTTTCGGACTTAGATTGTGTTAGACGTATTGATAGTGAAATCTCCTTGTTTTGATGGCATCAGGAGTCAGTGGGCGCTATTTCTGTAGTCTGGGACGCTTGGAAGGCCACGCTACATGGTATAGTGATCAGCTTTGCCTCTTAGAAGAAGAGGCAAAGGGAGAAAGAACTGATTAGAGAATGAGTGCAAATTCTTGAGGAAGGCTAGTATGGAAAAGGTGGCTCCCTGGCTCCTCACCACCCACCACAAGTCCTCCAGTGAGCAAGCATCAATTTTTCTACCATCATCCTAAAAAAGTAACCCCTCCTGGGCTGATTACAACGAGCAGGGCGCTCGCAACAAATAAACGAAAAAAACGTTTCCTGAAGAAGGCTTGTAATGCTGAATGAAAATCACCTTGGTGTTGAGTGGATGCATTTCGCTTCTTGGCAAGTGTGTGCCACTACTGCTTTTCCTTTGTTTGGCCATTCCAAGATGGCCACCCATAAGAAGAGCACTGGAGTGCCGTGTGTGTTCAATCAGAGGGCCTAGGATTGGCTGAACCCTTCATCTTCTGGACCTATCACATAGTGGGCAGACTTGGCTGGCCCACTACTGAAGACCCCACTTTGGCTCCAGCGCCAGGCTTCCACTCTCTTGTCCCCACTTTCGAAGAAGGGTACTATGGAAGAGGGGGCTCCCTGGCTCTCCTCCCCCCCCACACAACACAAGTCCTCTGGTGAGCAAGCAGCAATTTTTTTAACCATCAACCAAAAACAGTAACCCCTCCTGGGCTGATTACGAGTGGCGCGCTCGCAACAGAAACACAAGAAAAACGTTTTTATTATGTATTATTTCCCAAAGAAGGCTTATTATGCTGAATGAAAATCACCTTGGTGTTCAGTGGCTGCATTTCGCTTGTTGGCAAGTGTGTGCCACTACTGTTTTTCCTTTGTTTGGCCATTCCAAGATGGCCAACCACAACAAGAGCACTGGAGTGCCTTTTGTGTTCAATCAGAGGGCCTAGGATTGGCTGAGCCCTTAATCTTCTGAGCCTGTCACATAGCCGGCAGGATTGGCCGTCCCACTACCAAAGGCCATACTCCTAAGGCTCCTGCCCGGGACTGTCTGGGCATTTGGGCCGCTCTACTTGTTCTCTAACCATCAATTTGCATCTTGAGGCTATGGAATAACCCCCTCAGCTATCACGTAAGTGTGGACTGTTGCTCTATGGCTTGCAGCATCCTCCGGACTCTGCCTGTGCCACTCCTGACAATCCCTCTAATCTATCTCAGAAGGCACCTCTTCTTTTTTTCATCAAGCACCAGGCCATAACACTTCTTCCCTCCTGGGTTTACACTTCCACTGCCTACACCCCTGTACAGTGCTGCTATACCTGTTGACCAAAAATAAAAATCGAATTTAGCTGTGTTCACATCCAGCATTGGTTTTGAGGCTGTTTTAAAAATCGAATTAGCTGTGTTCACATCCTGCATTGGTTTTGCTGCTGTTTTAAAAATCGAATTTAGCTGTGTCACATCCTGCATTTGTTTTGCTGCTGTTTCTAAAATCGTTTTTAGGTGTCTGTACATCCTGCTTTTCATGGGAATGTGCTGATTGGTCACTCCCTCTGCCCTCTGTTCTTGTCTGTTGTCTGTTCCCTGACCCTATTAATTAACAAGTGTCTCTCCCTATCCTGTTTGTGTCTCCCTGTATGCTTGCTCCCTCCTTGCCTACCTCCTCCCACGTACCTCAACTGCTCTGCCTGGTTAAGTGTACCACACTGTGTGCCCCTCACTATGTCACTTTCTATCTCCCCCATCTTCTCTAACTGTTTCTCCATCTCCTATCCTTCACCTCTTACTATGTCTGGCAGGAAGAAACCCAAGAAGGACATACTGGCCTCCAACATAGGCCTTCCTATCGCTGGCACCTACGTCAGTGCTTCCGCCAAAGAGACTCTCATCAACATCCCCTTTGTTGTTCCTTCTCCCGACCTATGGACTCTCCATATGGCTGCTCTTCCTCACACATCAATGGTGGCACCCGCTGGGAGGCCATTCTTGCCACCTTTTCCACCTCCAGGGCCATCATATATGTCTATCGAAATGGTACCATCCTGGTACAAGGGCCTCAACCCAACCTCTTACTTTTTGATAGGCTCCTTCCTCGCCTTATCAACTTTCCTCTTTCCTCCTCACAGGCTCTGTTGCCACCTGCTCCTACGGCTGCCCAGGCTCCTTTGCCAACTATTCCCACCTTAGCTACTTTACCTCCTACCAACCTCACCACTTCCCTCACAACTCCCCCCTTTTCGCTTTCAACTGTACAGGCTCCCTTGCCTACTCACACCACACTGCCAACCTCGTCAGCCTCTTCCACCCTGCTGCCCTGGCCCATTGCCACCGCATCTGGAGCTCCCTTGCCACCTGCAGCCCCTCACCGACTGGCTCCCTTGCCTGCACCCTCTGCATTGACACCCTTGTTATCCTTGCCTTCTCCTACCTCTATCTCTCAGGCACTATTGCCGCTTACGGGGGGACCTCTGTCCCCTGCACCCACCCTGTAAGTCTTTCAAAAGTGGCAACCTGTTACATTTTGCCACAATAAACTCTGGCTCAGCTGTCAAGCACAACTCTGACATCTGCAACCTTCTTGAACTCCTGCACCTTGATGTTTTTGCTCTTACTGAGACATGGCTTAAGGACAGCTCTGTCATGAGTTTTGACACACTTCTCCCTGAAGGCTAAAAGATCCTCTCCGTGCCCAGGCCCAACAGGCCAGTAGCTGGAGTAGCCTTGATCTTTCCAGTGTGTCCCTGTTTCCATTATTCCCACTCAGGTCTATTCCTCCTTTGAATGCCTGGTCTGCAGGCTCTCTCTCCCTCTCACCTGTTGCCTCTCTTACTCTGGCCACCTTCTATCGGCTGGCAGGCCAGTTCACCCTTTTCCTCTCAGAATGGGCTGACATGGCCTCTGCTCTCCTCTCCTCCTCTTCCCAACTCCCCCTGCTGGGCGTTCTTATTTATTTATTTGTATTTGTTTATTTTTACCATGCCATAGCCTGCAGGCATCAGGGCCCTCAACAGACAACATAATCAGTTACAGCTCAGGAAGTAAGAGTAAAGGCTACTCAAACAGCACTGTTTTAAGATTTTTACGGAAAGTGTTGTATCTTTCCTCAGATCTCATACATATGGTTAGCTTGTTCCAGCTACTAGATGCTTTAACTGGGAACGATCTACACTTTCCTCCGGTTCATTTAATTTTAGAAACAACGAGAAGGTGTGCATCGCTTGAGCGTAGTGTTCCGTTTGGAGAGTATATTATCAGGTTTTGTTTTAGATAGTCTGGTGCTTCTCCATGGAAGCATTTATGCGTCAAGGCCAGAAACTTAAACTGAATCCGTTTCTCTACCGGCAGCCAGTGAAGTTTCTTTCTATATTGTGAGATATGCTCTCTCCTTGTGGCATTAAAGATTATTCTGATAGCATCATTTTGTATAGTTTGTAACTTTTGAATATTACTCTTAATGGCTCCACACAGTAGGGCGTTAGAATAGTCCAACTGGGGCATGATAATAGCCCTAACCAGAGTTTCATAATTCTTATGTGACACTAGTGGGTTGATTTGCCTCAGTACTTTTCATAGGCTTGGTTCAGCTTATTTCTGGCTTGGCTGGTCCCAAAAATCATCAGCTCTGTCTTCGAGCGGTTTAAACAACATCCGATTTTCCATCATCCATTCCTGGATGACCCTGTAGATGTGATTGAGGGTTTTAGAGTCTTTTCCATGCTCACCACTGAGCTCCATAATAAGTGGAAAGTCATTGCAAAGGAGTTTTATGTATATGTTGAAAAGAACTGGTGAAATGCAAGCCCCCTGTGGCACTCCATATTTGATGGCAATGGGGTCTGAGCAAGTTGTGTATATCCTTGAGGTTCTTTCACTCAGGAAAGAGCGTATCCAATCTTTGGTATAGCTTAAGCATTTGCCAGTGTCAGTCAACATATCTAATAATCTAGCGTGATCTAGGAGGTCAAACGCTGTTGAAAGATCCAATAAAATGGGTAAGCCTGTTTTTCCCTCATCCATTGTTCCTTGCATTTGCGTCTTTAGGTCAAGCAAAGCGCTTTCCGTCCCGTGATTTTTCCGGAATCCTGACTGTTTGGGGTGGAAAATAGCTGCAGAATCAAAATATGCCTGTAATTGGATAGTGGCTACCTTATCCAATATCTTTAGTAGGTATGGGGTGTTGGTTATGGGACGTAGATTTGTAGGATCTTTGTTACTAAGTCCAGGTTTCTTGTCAATAGGAGTAACAGCTACCTCCTTAATAGACATAGGAACATGTCTGTGAGTAAAGGAGGCGTTTATAAAACTAGTGCAGAAAAGGGCAAAGATGCTAATATTTCTAAGAATGATCGTTGTCAGAAGAAGGCGCCCTATGTAGGAGGTGGGCTTGATGTTGTTTAGCATTTTAGTATGATATAATATGATAGTTTATTTATATAGCGCCTATACACAATGTGTTTCAAAGTGCTTTAAGGCAAGGGAGGGAACCAGGGAAAATACAATGACATTCTTAAAGGCCATGAACAATAAGGATGTGAAATTAACTATCGTACTCAGCCTGGCGACATTTCAGATAGTGCAAGAGCTAAGACATAGATAACGAAGGGTGCGGGAGAGTGGGAAGGAATTGAAAACAGGCGACTAACGTACTAGGCCTGACAACATTTCTGGTAGAGCCGCAGAAAAACAAAAGGTGAGGGAGAGGGGTGCAGAAAGGGGGAGAAACAAAACAAGCAACTATTGTACTAAGCCTGACGGCATTTCAGATAGTGCTGGAGGGGAGGGGGGACAAATAAGGGGAGGAGGGAGGAGACAGACGAGGTTGCTACCATACTAGGTTCAGAGACAATTCTGATAGAGTAAGTGCATAGAAGAAAGTAAGGGGAGGAGGGGAGGAGATAGGAAAATGGAGAAGGGAGAGGAGGAGAGAACAGAGAGTCAGCAGTCAAAAAGAGTGGAGAAGCAAGAGGGGAGAGCGAATACAATTGCAGAAGTCAGTAGTAACACATCATGTTGCAAGCCAGGATACAAGAGGAATATGGGAACAGCAAGATGCAGGGCCACGATGAGTACACGATGCAAAGGAAGTCCAGCATGAGAGTTGAGAGTAGTAGCATCAATGGTCATGGTCTGAAAACCAAAGGTAGACAAGGTATGTGTAGATTGGGTTTTAGTTTTCGTGCCTTGTTCTGGCAGTGCCTTCACGATACCTTGGGAATTTTTAATTTTATCACAGGCTAGTTGAACTTTATCGTGCAAGGCTTTTTGCACCTTTTCACAGTCATCCTTACTAGGGTTAATATCTTGAGTCAGGGCGGTAGGTTTTCCCCAGTTTTTATATAGTTCAAAGAGATTTTTTGTATTGTTTCCCACGTGTTCAATTTGGGCATCACAGTAGTTTATTTTTTACCTCAAGGATCTTTGCTTTGTATATTCTTTCCTTGGATTTCCATTTGTCTTTATTTTCAGCACTCTGCGCCCGGCTTGTCTTTTTTCTTGTTTTAGGATTTTTAACTCTGGGGTAAACCAGTTGTGCTGATTTGGGCGGCCACTGATTATTTTGCTTTTTAATGGGGCTTTGTTGTCTAAAAGAGCAGGGATATGTTGGTTTTAAATTTCTACCCAGCAGTCAGGGGCGTCTGAGTCCATCGATTTAATCATGATGCTTTGCATGCAGATTGCTTGGTCTTTTGCCTCAAGTTTGTTATAATTTCTGTTGCTGACATTCTTAAGTGGTTCGCGAATAAGTTTGGTATGTCTGGGCAGACTAAGCGTACATTCTACTTTGTAGTGGTCAGACCAAATACAGGGGTCTGTGATAAGATTACATAAGGTGATATTTCGGATTGCTACCCAATCCAGTATGTGGTCGCCTATATGAGTTTGCTTGACATTGTGGATTGTAACACCTACATTGCAGAGTTGTTGCTCCAGCTCAAGGGCTTATTTGTCCTTGGCATCCCCTTTCCACCTGTTTAAGTCTCCAAGGAGGATGGTGGATGAGTTTGGGCAGTTGGTGGGGTTTAGTAGGTAGTTTAAGTCTTCATTAAATTACAACATATCTTATGGTGGTATATAGATGATAAATATGTTTATGCAAGAGTTATTGGTTGGAGTTATTTTGGCATGAAGTGCAAGTTCCATTTGAGACTCGAAAATACCTATTTCTTTCCTACTTATTATAGCGACTCCGCCTCCTTTACCTTAACATCCATCTTGACTCTCTGGACTCTTCATCACCTTCCCGCAACCTGTGTGACTCCATTTCTATTTCCATTCTGCCCTCTGGTCCTATGCACATTGCTGGCCACACCTTGGATGCTCTCATCTCCACAGACATCTCACTCTCTATTCCTCCCACTACCTCACTCTCATGGACTGTTCACATCTCCACAGACATCACAGTCTCTATTCCTCTCACTACCTCACTCTCATGGACTGAGCATTCTCTTCTATCTTCTCACATGAAGGTCTCTTCTCCTTTAGCGATGGCGCACCCTACAGCACCTCCTGCCTTCAAGGACCTCTGACCCATGAACAGAGTGCCAGTGGCTGCCTTTGCCTCCACCTACTCTCCTCCTTCTACTCCTGTGGTACGACTCCTATCTGGCTGCACTTAAATGCAATTTCAGAGCAGTGGAACGGAAATGGAGATCTTCAGGTGCACCCTCTGACAAACTGCCTTCCGCCTTCTTGAAAGGCAATATAGGCTCTGCATCAGCTCCAAGAAAAGAGTCTACATTCAAACCTGCATCTTGCAGCATCTAACAACATGGCCGCACTTTTCAAAGTCTGCAAGGAACTGGCCAACCCTTCAGCCTCCGCATCCTCTGCTGCACCCACCGAGGCCCTTTGCTCGGCCTTGGCCGCACATTTCACCAGCAAAACACAGGACGTCCTGTCCTCTCTCCCTTCTGCTCCACCTCCTGCACCAACATCTCTTGGGTGCCCCTCGGTTGCCCCCACACCTCCCCCTCTTCTCTCCTCTGTCTCCCCTGTCACACCGGATGAGGTCTCAAGACAAGTACGGTCTATGAAAGCATCTTCCAGACAGGTGGACCCCTGCCCCTCCAAAACCATCAAGGACAATATTGACACTCTTGCTCCAGCCTTGGCCGGCCTCTGCAACCTCTCTTTCGACACTGGAGTTATCCCCTCTCCTCTCAAGCGCTCTCTTGTGCAACCTCTGCTCAAAAAACACTCTGCTGACACATCTATTCTGGCAAACTATTGCCCGATCTCCATCACTGCTTCCCTGGGAAAACCCCTGGAGAAGCTGGCTATAACTCAATTTACCCTCCAGACTGAATCTGTTGGTTGTCTCCATGACCATCAGTCTGGCTTTAGAGCATCCAGAGGCATGGAAACTGCTCTTCTGAACACCGGTGACGACCTGCTCCTAAATTCTGACTCTAACACTCCCTCCGTCCTCATTCTTCTCGACCTCTCTTCTGCTTTCTATACGGTAAACCACAACATCCTGATCTCCCGCCTCTGTGATACCTTGGCATCAAAGATCAGGCCCTGGAGTGGCTCACCTCCTTTCTCTCTGATAGGCCCACCCAGGTGGAACTTGGGTCCTTTCTCTCCTCTATCACTCTCTCTACTTGTGGCGTTCCCCAGGGATCTAACCTATGCCTCTGGTTCTTCAATATCTACATGGCCCCCTTGGCCTACAGGATCTCTACCTTTACCTCTACCTTTCAGCGTTATGTGGACGACACACAGCTTTATTGTAGGCTACCCTCAGCCTCCTCCTCCTCCTTGCTTATCCCTGACTGTCTATCCACAATTCAGTCTTGGTGTGCCACTAATGATCACTGCCTGAATGCCAGTAAGACAGAGATCATCCTCATTGGGACCCCTACTCCCGCTTTCCCAATTTCACTCTGGCCTGCCTCCCTTGGCCCTTTGGACTCACCTATCAATGAGGCAAAAAATCTAGGGGTGATCTTTGACTCCACTCTCTCCTTCTCTTCTCACATCTCAGACATCTCCAAAAAGTCCCATTACCAAATGCACCTACTCAGAGGCATTCTACCGTTTCTCACTTTCCCCCAGAGGCTTACCACCTTGAGAGCCCTGGTTCTCTCTCGCTGGACTATTGCAACAGCCCCTTTCACAATCTTCCTACTTGTACTCTCCATCCTCTACAACTCATCCAGAACCGAACCGCAAGACTTATCCTTGACCTCAAGCCCAGGGACTGCATTTCTACGGCCCTGAAATCCCTCCACTAGCTCCCTGTGGCTGCAAGGAAGAAGTTAAAGACCCTCTGCATAATCCTCAAGGCTTTCTAGGTCGGGGGCCAGCACTATCTACAACGCTCCCTTCCTACATACTCTACCTCTAGAGTCCTCCGCTCGTCCTCCTCCAACTCTCTGTGAGTGAGCTGCTTTCACAGACAGAGATTTGGGGGTAGATCTTTATCCTCTGCAGGTGCCTCCCTCTGGAACATCCTCCCTCCCTCTCTCTGTCTTGAGGCGGGGCACCTTAAGTTCCAGAAACTCCTCAAGACCTTCCTCTTCACCTCCTTCTCTCTCCCTCTCCCCAGCTAACCTCTGTTCTCACCACCCTCCATCCGCCTTCTTCTCCCTAACTCTGTTCAGTTTTTGGTGACAAGTTGCCTGGTTCACCTCCAGAGCCTTACAGGTCCCAGGCTGCCCCGCCAGTCTTTTGCATTTGCACTATGTTTAGCACTACTGCACTTTCAGCTTCCGCTCCATGAGCGGGGCAACCGCTCTGCACTTAACCCAGGGCCCTGCTGGACTGGATGCTTTTGTTCCCCCAGCCCCCTTCCTCGCACCTCCTAAATATACTGGGACTAGTAAGTTTGTCTCTCCTGTTCCCCCGCTTTTTTTTGCCCCCCCCTCCCTAGCTTGGTCCCAACTGTAACACCTCATGCACTTGCCCTTGTGAGAAATGCCGTCAGGCCTAGTATGCTCATTTTTTCCTGTTAGAACATTCAGAAACTTCAAGGCCTAAGAATTATTACTCTATTCTCTTGTTCCCTTTCCACCTTGAAGCGGTTTGAAGCACTCCACCTATGTATAAGCGCTGTATAAATGAACAATTACAATTTCAATTTAGCAACGAGCGTTACAATGGTCTCCCAACTGTGGATAACATGTCTACTATGTTGGATGCCAAAAGCTCACTGAAATATGAATTACTCTCCAAGGTAGAGAAAGATTTATTCTACACTAGGCAGGCTTTCTGGGAGCATGGTGTGAGGTCTGGCACATTGTTGGTGAACCAACTAAAACTAAAGGAGAAGGGAAAGCGAGTCCATGTACTTCGGGTGTCCATGCTTCTCCCTTGTGCTTCTATATCATCTGCACCTTTATATAGTTAAGTCTGTCCGGAGCACGGTATAAATGTTCAAAATCAAAATCAAGTGTATTTAGACAGTTCTATGCCTCTTTATACACTAATGATGGGCATATTTCTGGTTTAGAGATTAGTGAGTATTTTGTACAATAGAAATGCCTAGTTTGGATGAGCAAGATAAGATGTGGTAAATGCCCTGGAACGGATGGGCCTCTGATAGACTTCTAAAGAACTTTTTGTCATGTCCTTGCCCCCTTTCTAGTGCAACTATATATGGAGATTGTACGCACTGAGACAGTTACTGAATCTATGCAATCTGAGATAATCACAGTTATCCCTAAAACGGGCAAAGATAATTCCAATTGTGAAATCTTCCACCCTACGTTGCTTTTGAATGTGGCTGTTAAATTCTTGGCAAAAATCTTTGCAAGAAGGCTAAATGGTTTACTCCCAAAGTTGGTTCATAAAAATCAGACAGGTTTTGTTTACAATAGGAACAGTTACATTAACTTGCAGGAACTGTTGGATGTCATTTATCTCACAGTGCCTATGCAGCTGTCAGTATTGACGCAGAGAAGGCATTTGACAGGGTGAATTGGGAATACCTTTGCCATGTTTTGATCAAAGTAAACTGTGGTCAACCTTTCCTGCAACTCTTTAAGACTTTACATAGCGGAGGAAGAGCTGCTTTGGCAGTTAATGGTTGTATGTAGGAGTATTTTGACATCCATAAAGGGACACTCCTGGGCTGCCCTTTCTCACCTATGTTATTTGACTTGTTTATAGAACGGCTGGCTGTTGTGCTTAGGGCTCACCCGGATAGAAGCGGCATTGCATTTGGAAATTGTATTTCAAAGGTGCTCTTGTATGCAGATGACCTTTTAGTGTTGATCTCAGATCCAGGACGCTCCTTTCAGGAGTTGATGTCGTTACAGATGTTTGGAAGTATTTCAGATAACAAGGTCAATGGGCCTCATTACGACCCTGGCGGTAGCCGTGCCGGTAAAAACAGCACGGCTGCGACTAGGGTCTTTTTTTTTCTAGCGGCTGTCAATGGGGAATTACTGGGGCATTACAGCCCCGGCGGTCCTGATAATTCCCCATAGCTGAGCGCCGGGGAAAATGACTCCCCATTCCCATTCGACTCCCATAATACATCTTTCCTATGTATTTGATTGCTTTGTTGCTCTAAGGCCAGGGTCTCAAACCAGTAGATCATGTACCACTGGTAGCTTGCAGGGCTTTCCGAGTAGCTCTTTGCATCAGACACCAAAATGAGCACAGTGTGTTTATTTTGGTGTCTGAAGTCCCTGTTCTCTTCCCCTAATCACCCCCTCCCCTCTTACTGCAAAGCAAACAGTAAAAAGCTGTGTGTACGGTGAACAGAGGGGCTGCATCTGGGCTTGAAGGGCTCGTATCAACAAGGGGATAACTATCACTAAGAAAAGAAAATGTGAAATGTGTACTGTGGCCCTTGTCCCCAACAGGTGCAAATGATGGCTGATTAGAAGGGGAAGGGATGCTTAAATCGGCATGCCATGTGAAAAAAAGCTGGGGCTGTGATCGTTTCAGTCTCACTGTTTCTATAGATTTATTTTGGTTAGCATTACTTTGTATGCTGGTAACTGTAGGCTTTCAATCACAATGGGGAAAAGAAAGCCAAAGCTGTAGAGTGCGTGTGTGTGTGTGTGTGTTTGTATATATATATATATAAACAAAAAGAAAGACAAATTGGCTCATTACGGGTCTAACGGTAACCGCGGCATAAACCATAAACAGTTACCGGTACCTAGCTTCCCGGTAACACTGGGACATTACAAGTCCCGGCAGACCGGAAGCTAGGTGCCGGTAATATGTTGTTCCCCCTTCCCCTAGAGTCCCATAGAATGGGGACCACGGAAACACTGGCACCGGTAATAACGGTGCTGGTGCTCCGTGAAAGTCTGTGGGCGGTGCCAGTCCACCCGGGAAATCAGACATGCCTGGTGGGCGGGCACCCGCCCACCAGACTTGTACTTTGCCGGTTCGGAAACACTGGTGCCGGTAAACTAACCAGCACCATTGGTCATCATTACGACCCAGGCGGTAAGTTACCGTCTGGGTCGTACCCTTACCACCATGGTGTAAACTACGTTTACACCATGGTGGATGGCGGATTTACCGCCCCATTCCAAGGTGAGTGGGGCGGTAAATCCCCATTTCCCATTTTACCCTTCCCCATTCCCATTTTTGCCCCATAGGGCATAATGGGAGTGGGGAAGGCGCTAATTACGCCACCGTAAATTACGGTGGCGTAATTAGCACCATGGTCCCTTAGCGCCATGGATTTTAACGCCTGCAAAAAGCAGGCGTTAATATCACCATGGCGCTAAGGGTCCTTGTAATCAGGCGTTAAGGGTCGGCGCCGTTTACGGCACCGTTAACCCCTTAACGCCTGATTCTTAATGAGGATTGTTTCCGGACCAGCAACGTTGTAATAAGCCCCAGTCTGTGTGTGTCCCAGCTTGCACGAAAAAAGGTACATCTAGTGTTATGAGTTGCGGTTTATGGTAAAACTGCATTTTTATTTTTATTTGAAGATTCTGAGTTCTCTGTTTTAAGGCAGTAGTACCCCAATTGTACTAAAGGTTAAGATGGAATTTGCCATGATAGGGAGGAGCTCACCTCTATGCATGTCCCAATACAGAAATTGAAGCACTAATGGCAATTTAACATTTAAATAAATGTCGAAAACTACTAGCTACACTACATTCTGGTGCTTTTCCACCCAAATGTATACAACTAAACAGGAATGTGATATGACATTCGCTTTTCTGTGGTGTCTCACAGGGGTCGGCGCTGTCCCCTTTTCTGTTTAACGTCTACATTAGAACTCTTTTGTGTCTCATTCAGTCTCATGAGTTTCGTTACTATTCTTACGCTGACGACACCCAAATCCTGGTCTTCCTTCACCTCACTCAATCGGATACAGCTATCCGGTTGAGGAAGTGTCTTAAAGATCTGGGGGCATGGATGTCGACAAATTGGCTGAAGTTAAATGGCAGCAAGACCGAGGTCTTGGTCATTGGGACTACCTCTCCCTATCTGTTTTGGACTGCCGATTTCTGGCCTGTATCTCTTGGCCCTCTCCCTATGCCTGTCTTGTTAGTTAGGAACCTAGGCGTTAATATCTCTGCCTCTCTTTCCATGGACGAGCAGGGTGTGGCGGTCTTCAAAATGGGCCATTTTAAGCTCTGCATTCTTCGAAAAAGGTCCTTCCTTTTATTCCTGTAAAGTGTCAGGCCACAGTTGTGGCAGCACTGGTCCTGAGGGTGCTAGATTATTGCAATTCTTTATATCTGGCTCAGCCCCGCTATCTGATCAACAGATTTTGTTTAAGTCCTTATGTATTGTCCATCGTGCCTTTTACGGCCTAGGGGCAGAATATCCGCAGGCAAAATTTCTGCACTATGGGCCTCATTTCGAGTTTGGAGGTAGCCATGGCGCTAGTAGCGCAATGGCTGCCTCCAAAATCGGTCTGACTCCGGTCTGGTGAAGGGAGTAATTACCGGTCCAGTCCGAGGTCGGCGGGACCGGTAATTCCCCATTCACCAGAGCCATTCCCCATTCCCATTTGGGCCCCCATAGGGCTCAATGGGAAGGGGGAAGGCGGCAATAACGGTACCGCAAATTGCGGTACCGTTATTGACCCCGGTATCCCTTTGCGGGTCCCGTCCATAACGCCTGGTTTTACCAGCCGTTATGGATGGGACCCGCAAAGGGACCTCGGAATAGGGCGCAAAGGGATTACCGGCACCAGTGTCATTACCGGTGCCGGTATCCCTTTGCGCCCAGGTTGTAATGACCCCCTATGTGTCTACTCGCCCCCTTCGCTCTCAGTCTGCTCTTCTGGTTGTTGGACCTCGGATTAGACTACCATGAACTGGTGGTGAGCTTTCTTGTTGATGGCTGCAAAAGCCTGAAAATGTCCTCCCCTTTGCTCTTCGGGGGACTGCTGATCACCTCACTTTTCATTGGTTATTGAAAACCTTATTGTTCTAAACTGCCCTGATATTTTACTGTAAATTCTTTCACGCCGCCAGCTTCATGATGCCTTTGGGCGTACGTGTGCTTAATACATTCTAATAACATAACATTATATGTGCCATCAATGCCAGGACATTAAAACATGATTTGAGCGTTCTGTTTCAGCCTATGTTTTACGAAACCCAAGTATGAATGAAGTAATTAGGTTAGAAATCTGAGCAGTGGTTTGTATGTGTATATTTTGATATGCATAGGATTCATATAGTATAAACCTAGTTACTAAGTAACAGAGCACTATATAAACCAGAGTCGAGAATACAGGATGAGAACATTGAGGAGAGCCATTGGGTGGGAAGACTATTAATTGGGTAGATTCCACATTGGCTATGTACACAAACTGGGGGATCTACAGAGATCTGGGGGCAACCTGTATGCTTATGTCCAATTCTGGCATGGGATTTTCAGCCTTTCAGTACTCGGTTGAAATGGTGCAATTTATGAACACTGTTTTTTCTAATAATGGAGTAAAACACCATACAATGTACAAGTAATTCTCTAGCACATGAACAATTCCAATAGATGCCTGGTCACCAACAATATGCAGGATATGCCGACCCTCCCACTATAAAAGACCTGTTTATGCCTTTGCAAACAATATGTAATTATTGTCATTTTACACCATTTTTGTGATGCTAGAGCTCTCGCCATGTCTAAGAAAGCTGTATGTGCAAGCCGGACATGGCCCATTGGTCATGCACCAGAATTACCTGCATGATTCCTGCAGGGAGAGGCAGCAAGCCTGTGAGCTGTTCTGTGTGATACTGCCTCCTTTATAAAGAGCGATGGGTGGGAGGTTGCCTTCGTTACAAGCAAACTCTTTTTGTCCAAAATGTTAATATAACGATTCATATATTGTCTGGTTGGGTTGTTATATGATTCATGCACGTTTTAAGTCATCGCTATAAAAATTAATGTTATTTAAGTCCCATGATTTACACTTTTTTTTGCATATAGCTTGATCACATGGTTTCCCCGTGTTCACTTTTTCAATCTTGCAATTACTTTTCACAGAAACCTTTAAGGGTCGTCCACATAGTAGGCTTTGGCTCATGGATGCAATTTTAGAGGGGGGACAGCAGTGTTTGTCCCCCCCCAATTTTCATGGTACACCATTTTGTCCCCATTCATTTGGCTAGGGCACCTTTTCTTCAGATGTCATGTCCCCCCCAACATGTTCAGCAAAGTTACTCCACTGCTTTGGCTTCCTTTTCCTTGGCTGAACTCTGTGACCTGGCATGTGCACAATTAGCATGAATTGGGGATATGATAAACCAGCAGTGGATTGCAGGGCCGGTCTTTGTGTCAGGCGGTTCAGGCAGTTGCCTGATGTGTCAGTCTGTAGGGGGCACCTCACCAGCAGTCTGAGAGGGGGCGCTGCACCAGCAGTCTGAGAGTCCTTATCTATTAATGCTGTTTGTCACTTGTGTTGTGTACATGTACGTTTTTACAAAAAATGCACCAGACCCATTGTGACTAAGTGCATGCAAAGAATCTCTCTGAAATTCAATTTCGTGCTCTCATGCAAAGCCAGGCACGGGCCACCATGTCGATTTGTATTGATGCTACTAAGCAAGCAGTCTCGGGCAGGAAATAGCAACATTTGTTGCTTTCACTTCCCCTGGTGGCGCCAGCCAGGCCCCAGGCCTGGCCGCACTGTACATGCATTTGTGCACTGACACAGGGGGTTGATTGATTGGGCAGCAAGCCCTCATGTGACCCTGTGTCAGTTGCCGGAGGATGAATCGGGATCAAGGCAGAAGAAGGTAGGAAGGTGCCCAGCCAGGAGAAGCCCAGCTACAGAGCCTAGAAGCCACCTTGTGCAAGGCCGGCTGCCACTGTGCCAAGATTGGCATAACGCAGTTAACCGTTATAATGGGTAAGTACTCCTTAACGTTACCTTTCAAATGCTGATATTAAAATACTGCATCAGCCTCCATCAGCCACTTAGAAAAAGGTTAGCTGCGAGCCTGTGACTTCTCACAATGCACAAGTGTTCTCTTCATATGTGACACCTTCAATATTGAAATTCATTGGTGGACAAGTTTTCACCCTGAATAATATTAAAGTATTAGGGTAAAAAGAAATCTTAATTTAATTTTCTGCTGATTTGATGGATCGGACTGTAACCTGATAAGGGGCTTCATTACGAGTTTGGGGGTAGCCATGGCCTCAATAAGGGCATGACTACCCCCAAATTCGGGTCCGGGTTCCTTGCATGGGGAAATACCGGGCCATTCCGACCTAGGAGGGCCTGGTATTTCCCCATTCAAGGAACCCGGACCCGGTACATCCCCATTCCCATTGAGCCCTCAGAGGGCTCAATGGGAATGGGGAGCATGCTAACAACGGGCCCGTTAATGACGGGCCCGTTGTTAGCATGCTGGCCCGCTCGCGGGACCCGCTAAGGACATCTGGTAAAACCAGGCGCCCTGAGCGGGTCCCGTGAGCGGACCTCGTAATGAGGCAGTATGGGGTTAATGGCACCGGCAGCTCTACTGGCGCCATTAACCCCATACCGCCAGGGTTGTAATGAGGCCCAAGGTAATGAAAAGGCAACCTTATGTTGTATGCAGTGTTGCCATGTACTGATTGTGCACAGTGCAGTACTGATGTTTCAGTTACGTTCTAAGTTTTGACTGGATGCACACAAGAACAGTGTTTGTAAAACAGTTTGAGTTCGTAGACCTACTGTTCATGGACACAACATCAGTCCTGCTTGAATTGCGTGTGGGTAGAGGTGGCACGTGTCCAGTGAGCTAAAGCCATAGCACCCAATAAAAGTCCATCGGGGTCATTACGAGTTTGAAGGTAGCCATGGTGCTATTAGCTATTAAGAACCAGCCGTCCTTAGCGGGACCCGCTAAGGGACCTCGGAATGCGGCGGTAAGGGGTTAACGGCACTGGCATCCTTACCGGCGCCGTTAACCCCTTACCGCCGCACTCGTAATGAGGCCCCATATCTGGGTGTGGCATCTTTTAGAAGGGCCCAGGTGCCGTAGTGCTCTGAAGGCTTAATGATCACAGGCATTTTCTAAGGAGCATGTTGTCTGTGGGATGTTGGTCCAACATATGCAAAGGTTATCTCTCCAGGACACCTGAAAACTAAGGATAATGCTTGAAAATTATAAACTGTTTGATTAGCTGCTGAATGCATAGAGAACTAGGGTCTTGCAGTCAGGACTCCACATGAGTCCTTGGACTTGAACGTGATCCAAATGCTGTGACCTGGAGTAGTGAAACAATCAGAACGTCTACAAAAGGATAATGTCTTGGGTCCAGGCACCTTTGCTTTTGTAACGTGGGTACCATTCGCGCACTCCCACCTACAGAGAAGGAAACAAGCAGCCTCTTCTAAAGGGTAGGAGAACGGGAAAGGGATTAATTTCCAGCAGCTGCGAGCAACCTTGTAATGATATATTTTGAAAACCTCCAAGTTGTTGTTAGTGTCTATAAACACTGTTCAGGTGATATTGGGGCTTAAATATTTGATCTTTCTTTTTGACGTAACAAGTTGGG
Source organism: Ambystoma mexicanum (assembly GCF_040938575.1). Lineage (NCBI taxonomy): Eukaryota > Metazoa > Chordata > Amphibia > Caudata > Ambystomatidae > Ambystoma > Ambystoma mexicanum. The sequence goes on from NC_090934.1 coordinate 1,322,588,439, forward strand.
ACTTCTGTGCCGAGGCCTTCGGAATGAGGGGTTTATTATTGGCCGTTTTATGTGATATTTTATTACGTCCAGTTTTACTGTCATTACAAGAAACTGATGTTTGTTGGAGCCTCCTCCTGGTTGTGTTGGTACGGGCAACTGGAACAACAACGCTAATGAACGCTGGAGTGTCTATGCAAAGGTTTATTCATTGGCTGTTTAATCTGTAATAGGAATGCCCATTTACTTACTGCCATTTACATACTGCAGCACATAGCCCCATTTGTTCTCTCTTGAACTACACACCCGTGGTGGAGTGCATTCATATTAGAGCTCTGAGTCTGGCCCAAGGCGTGAGTGCGGCTTTGTGACTAAGTGCAGACTTGCTTTACACACTTCTATAAAAGAATACCATCTAGCTAGAGTCACATTCCACAAACAAAAATTAGAGCAAATCTTCCTTAATTAAATGCGCTAAAGTAAATAAATATTTTGGTCGTTCAAATTGGGCCACATCAAATGGGGCAAGAAGAAGAATCCTGCACTTATTCCATCATAAGTGAATGAGCAACGGAGGCAAACAGGTACAATTTCACCTAACTCTACATGTTGCTTCGTTCTTAGAATCTCTAGGTTAAGACATGAATTGCCTTGCACAGCACCCACGTCTCATTGGACACTCAGCTAACACAGAAAATGCATTTAAAAAACCTCAAGGCTCATTAAAATTCATCACATGTTGAAAAGGAGAAAATGAATAAAAATAAAAACATGTAATGGCCAAAATGCAAAGAAAAAGAAGCATTATCTCTCAGAAGACTGCTATGAAAACCCCCTGCAGGCCCCTGACAGAAGCAAGTCTGATGTTACTGCTGGACAGTGCTAAATCAAAGAGATACATTTCGGGTGGGGAGGGGAATGTATTTGTGGGTATTAATACAGGCACTAGCATAGCTATGGGCGGTCACTGGGGTGTAAAACAAACACAAGCTGTACGTCTCTCCTCAGATCTCCTCTATTTCCATTCTTCAATTACCATGGCAATGATTCTATCTTATAGTTACACTATTAGTGCCACCGAATAGTTAGAAATGACTGGGTAATCATTGCCTGCATGGGATGGGTGTGTTGCTAATCAATGCATATGGAAGTGTCTTGGATATCCAGACGTTGGACATATACTCATGAATCTTTTAGTTGTGCTATTTTACATAAATATCATCAGACTCATTTCAATATTCCTAACTAGCAAGTGTCCTCACACCATTTGTGGCATGTTGAGTCATTCCCAATGCTTTGGCCAACACTACTTCGAATGCTGAGACTTGTATATATATATTGGGGACAATGAAACTGCAAGTCTTGGATTACAAAATAGACTGAAAAGCCAGCCCACTCCCATAGTGTCACATATGACACAGGAGTTCTGCAGCTGTTGCTCTGGTGATATACTTTTGGCGTGTAAGGTTTGACGAGAGAAAGCATTTTGCACATAGAGAATTGTTTGCCACTCTCTGAGGGAGGTGGCTGGCCCACCGCTCTCCATGGGTGCATGGAACCCGGTGCAGTACCTTTGCCAGGCTACCATCGGGCTGGCAGCCTGGCATAGTGGCATACTCCTCAGTGCCTCTCACTTCCACCCCCTGTGCTGCTTCTGCAGGGCCTGACCAGCCTGGGTAGGTCCCAGTGGAAGCCTGTGACTTTTCTCAGTCGCTACCTCTAGGCCTAGGGGATGATCCTCTCTCTTTTCGGCTCTTTCCTTCTCAACGCTGACTGCGGCAGGTATGTATACCACGACAGTGCATGTTTGCATTGCATAGCAGTACTTGTGCCCCATTTAGTTTAAATGTCCACGTTCAACAAGTGTAATTCTAAACATACAATGTTTTTTGTTGTCATTTTTGGGGATGGGGCCCCAAAGATGCTTCCTGCCTGGGATGCAATCTGGTGTAAAACCGGCCCTGGTGGATTGTATTTGTTGACAAAACACAACGTGGTGTATGCTGAATTTTTTTAAATCTGGATAACACATTGGTTGAAATACTCCTCAGATTTTTATACATGCAGCCTGAAAAGAAACAAATAAACTACCCTTGTTGAAATCCTGGATGGAGATTCAGGTGCAATATCCAACAAATGGCAAAAGATGTACCATTCCCTTCTAGAGTGGGAAACAGATTTTGTTCTTTCAGCGTAAAAAATAAATGTGCACCTTTTTTTTTCCCCACTTTATTTTTATTGAAAGATTGCAACAAAAGAAAAACAAATCCCCCAAAACGCAGAACCACCCAACAACTGAATCCCCTTCACCCCATATCCCTCCACCCTATCCCTCCCAACTACCCCCCCGAAACTATGGGTAAACTAGGCTCCTACAAATCCTCAGTGCTGGAAACTAAGAGCATGGACTGAAGAAGAAACACATCTGTACTTTTAGGCCCAGTTAGCGGCAGGGTCTCTGCGTACATCCAAGCACAATGCCACTGGTACAAGCATCTGCAAACCCTCCCCGGCTACATGACATATAAAACTACAAAACAGTTCATAGTCTCAAGGCTTCACAGTCCACACTGAGTATAACCGCAGTCCAATCCTGCAAAAAAGATTACATAGAATCATTGACAATAGCAGAGATTTTCTCATACTCAAAAATAGCGATCAACTTGGTAAGCCATTCCTTCTTGGAGAGCGCCAGAGGACTCTTCCACTTCTGAGCCAAGGCCAATCTCCCCGCTCTCAACATGGCCCCCACTACCTTTGAGAAGGAACCAACCTCCGTATCCGGAAAGGGAGTGCCCAAAAGACCCTCGAGTGGGTGCAGGGAAGGACATGTTCCCAAGATATCTTTAATCCAGCTAAGAACCTCTGCCCAGTATGAGCGAATAATCAGGCACTTCCACCACATGTGAAACCAGGTACCTTTGTTGGAACACAATCTGGGACACCATGGGGACGCTTCCACAAACATCTTGGAAAGGGCTAACGGGGGACGATGCCAAGAGTACAAAACCTTAAAATTATGCTCTGTGGCCGCCGTGTACAGCCCCCCAGGAAGCACAGACCGAAACACTGCCTGCCAAGTTCGGTCGTCCAGGGACAAGCCCAACCGCTCCTCCCAGACACGTTTGAAAGACTGCCTTCCTGTTAGATTAGAAGAAATAAGCACTTTATAGATTTTGGAAAGGGATCCTTTCCTAGACTTTGCTTCTGAAAAAACACTCTCAAACGGGGTTAATGAGCGTGACAAGTCGGTCACCCACCGCGCCTGGGTAGAGATACCCTTTAGCCTCAGGTACTCAAAGACCGTGAGCGGCTTGCTCTCAAACACCTCCGCCATTTGGTCAAATTCCATAAGGAACCCTTATGAAACAACTGAGCAGCCCTCTCCAGCCCCTGATCAGACCAAGACTGCGTTTCCCGGAAACCCTTCCTGTCCAGCTCAATCGGGGGACCCCACAAGGATTACAGGGGGGGGAAGGCCAAGAAGAAAGAAGCCTATTGTCCTTAGAGAGCTTCCAGACTGACCACATAACAGCAAGAACTGGGTGCGACTTAACAGGCCCTGGAATAGAGCTCGGGGGGGCCCACAAAAGGTCCTAACTTTCCTTGGATGAACTTGAACATCTTCCACATACGTCCAATATGTTCGTAGATTGTCCCTCAGGTGCTCCAGCATAACTCAGAGCTGAGCTGCTTAAAATACCCTCGAAAGTACGGGAAACCAAAACCCCCAAGGGACTTGGGAAGGGTCAAGGTAGCCAAGCTTATTCTGGGTCTCCTCCCATCCAAAATAAAACGAAAGACGCAAGACTGCAAAGAGGCAAAGAAGGACTCCAGCACCAGACAGTGAAGGGACATGAAGAGATAGAGAAGCCGCGGGAGAATATTCATCTTAACCACCACCATTCGCCCAAACCATGAAAGAGTCAAGGGGGCCCACCTTAAGAGATCGCCCTAGATTTTTGCCTGAAGGGGAGGAAAGATTAGCTCAACCACCTTACCTAGGTCTCTGGGAATATTAACACCCAAATATCTGGTAGATTCCTGCTCCACACGCACCCCATATACTTTCTCCCTTCCCTCGATTTCAAGATCCACCCCCCATCGGCATAATACATGACTTAGACAAATTGACCTTTAACCCGGATAAAGACCCAAAACGACGAATAAGACCCAACAGCCGTGGAAGAGCCACGCAGAGATTTGTCAGATACACTAAAATATCATCCGCAAACAAGGACAATTTGAATTCATGGTCTCCACAAAGTACCCCCGAAAGTCCCCCATCAGCCCTGATTGCAATGGCAAAAGGCTCCATTGCCAACGCATATAACAAAGGGGAGAGGGGACACCCCGGCCGAGTGCCATGGGAGAGCGAGAACCCCACGGACAAGCAGCCATTAACCAACACCCTAGCAGAGGGACGATTGTACAACGCAGCGATCCACGTACACAAATTGACCCCAAAGCCCATTTTCCGCAATACCCTCTCCATATAAAGCCATTCAACACGGTCGAAGGCCTTCTCAGAGTCCAGCGACAAGAGATAGGCCTCCAGATCCCGCTTCAAAGCCTCACACATAAGCCCCATAGTCTTTCTCACATTGTCCGACCCCTGGCGGTCAGGGATGAATCCGACCTGGTCGCCGTGGACCAGGGAGGGAAGAAACCTAGACAACCTATTCGCCAAAAGTTTGGCCAGAATCTTAACATCAACGTTAAGAAGAGAGATGGGTCTATAGTAAATGTGCATCTTTAATGCACAGTGCCCAAGTTATAGTGATGAAAAAAAGTAAAAGTGAGAGGCATTTTGTAATAATGTATGCACAAATAATTTTCTCAAAGGAATTCTGAGATCCTTAAAGTAGGTAAACTAAACGCTGAAATGCAAATGCTGTTACAGATGCATCCTTCAAAGTTGCTAATTATTTGATGAAAAACAAATACACTTTAATAGATGGTGTAACTGTGTAGGGTGCAGTGACTCCCATGGCTGATCTGTTGAAAGAGATTTTAAAAACTGTCCGGAATATATGTATACCCTGTCAGAAGCAAGGGTGCCACAAATTCTCCAGCACTGGAAAACCTCTTCATGACCCAGCATGCATTTGCAAACACTGTCTATAAACCCAAGATCACTAAATGGTACTTGTATATAGATGACGGTCTAATGATATGGCAAGTTGATTCAGAACAACGGACTAGTTTTGTAGAACACCTAAACACCAACACCTTTGGAATTCAAATATCCTGCACCTCAAGCCCTTTGCAAATCGACTTCCTGGATATCAGAATCAGAGTCACAACACACGAATTGGAAACAGAAACTTATAGAAAGCCAATGGAGGTCAACTCTGTTCTTCACGTCACCAGTTGTCACAGATTGCAAGCCAGCATGTCTGGGTCCAGAGCACTGTACATTATGCAATCTCTCTTTGCAATGCCCTTCCCTTATTCAACAAACTGAAAAAGCTCATGAAACATTGGGCCTCATTACACGTTGTGCGCTAAAAATCGTAATTTACCGGCATGCGCTATTAACGTGTCCGCCTTGGCAAGAGGCCACTAATAGCGTACCATTACGAGTATGCGGACACGAGCATAGCGCCATGCCGCTAATGACCGTACCACCATGCCGCTAAAGACCCCAAAAAGACCCTTAGCGGCACCGATGAAAGCGCTGATAGCACTTCCGACCTCCCGCAACATGCAAACAGCGGTCACCGTTAAATAGCGGAACCGGAAATAGCGTCATCGCACAGGAACGGGAAGGAGCACGGTGGCCATCTTTAAAAACTCAATCCATTGCCATCCTCTGCCCCTGGACCTGTTTTGAGAATTTTGCTATTCGAAAACCACAAGGATACCCTTGCCATCCCTAAGGCTATTAAAAAAACAACCGACCGCCAGCGCAAGGAAAAGTTCACCAACGAAGAGATAACAATGCTCACTGAGACCCTTGCAGGGAATACCGACGTGGTATTTGCGAACGATATGCGGCCTGAGACCCTGATCCGCAAGAAGGCAATCTGGGCAGAGGTTGCCCTGAAAGTGAGTGCAATGGGCACCACCACCCGCACTGTCCGGGAGTGCAGAAAGCGGTGGGATGATCTCCGCCTCTGGGTCCGAAGCATCCTTTCTGCGAACCGCAACATGGCCACAGGAGGTGGAGCCGATTCACCGATAAAATTAAAAGAGTGGAAGGAGACCTGCAGCAACACGATTGGTGTTGAATCGATTGAGGGAGTCGGGAGCATGGAGCATGGTGTGGCAACTACATCAGATGGAGGTGAGTGTACACATGAAAGTATGCACTGTGAATTTTGAGGTCCCCCCCAAATGTGAGCCCAGATTTACCTCATGGATGCGCAAACATCCATACATGCATACAACCCTGGCCATGTCAGTGTCAAAACCAAACACACACACATGCACGCATCACCAGAGACAAGTGCCACACCCAACCATGCATGGATGACCCACTCAACTGACACATCACCTGCATCCCTACCAATGAAGTCCCAATGCTCACAACAGCATGATTAACGTATTCTGCATGAAGTACATTGAACCGTCACCAATGCCATCCCCCTCTTTGTCCCCGAAAGGCTCACATACAGACAGTGAAGAACCTGGCACTGCAACTCAGGCACCCCCTGCCATGAAAAAACCAAGGCCACAGGACACAGGGGACACCCCCACTACATCAAGGGGCAAAGGGCGAAGAGTTCCCATGCAGAGGGCCAAACATCGGCAGAGCGCCACTGCTACCATACCACTGTCCACACCAGCAACAACTGCCCCACCTTCAGAAGTGAACCACCCACCACAGATTCCAGCCACAGAGGGCCCACCCTCTGCTGCCACAAGTTCCACAGGTGAGGCGGCAGCCACAGCGCCGATCTCAGATGTGGAGGACCCAATGGAAATGCACACCCCAACCCCCCAGGAACCCCAGAGGCAACTCCACAGCAAACACCTGGGTCCAGTGTCCATGGCCAGTCTGGCGAGGACAACATGAGAGGGTCCAGTAGCCCACCAGTGGCTTCACCAGATGTCCTGGTTGCAGAAGAAGGCGCAGCAGCCACACCACGAGAACGCCACAGTGCCCTTGACCTGGCCAGCATCAGGCAGCGCCAAGAGGACATAACTGTGCTGGTTGGGCAGCATGTTGAAGAGGCTGCCCGTCTCAGGGGGGAGATAACAGAGACTGCCAGGCACTCAAGGGAGGCGATTGAAGCCTGTACAAACAGGCTGTGTGGGAAGATTGGCCAACTCAGGCAGGTCCTCACGCGTATAGCGGACGCGATGGACCGCCAGTTCCCACCACCACCACCGGGACAGACAGCCACATCATCATCCGCTAGTTCGAGGCAGACAAGCCCCCTCCGCCGCTCCACGCGCACCACCAGGCGCACGTCAACCCAGCCTCCTAATGCTGGTGGTGGCAATGGGGAATAGGGACTGCAGGGTCAACCTTCCACGTGTGCAGCTGGACAACAACATTGTGCCAGACACATAAGGGACTGTTGTGGGGGGAGGGGGGAAGAGTGTTTCGGGACTGTTGTAGGGGGAAGGCGGAAGGGTGTTTCGGGACTGTTGTGGGGGAGGGGGGAAGGGTGTTTCGGGACTGTTGTGGGGGGAGGGGGGAAGGGTGTTTCAGGACTGTTGTGGGGGGAGGGGGAAGGGTGGTGGGATGATTGGGGACATGCACTTATACTTTTTGAAATTCCTTAATACACTGGTGATTAATCAAAACACAGGCTTGGACTTCTTCATTGTGTATGTGTACTTTATTGGTGACAGGGTCTATTGTGCGCTTCAACACAGACACCAGTGCATTACTAACCATATCCATCGTACAGAGTGAAACCATGTTACTCAGAAAATGTGGTTGATCAGATGCTGTCTCACATCACGTCCCTCCTGGCCATCGTCTCTTGCATGACCTGCATCCCCGTCACCTCCGTCCTCATCACCATCATCATCCTCATCAGGTGGTTGCATTTGAACATCAGGGGGCAGTGGCACATTCCGTCTGATACACATATTGTGCAGCATGACACATGCCATGGTGATCTTGGCCACCTTCTCATGGCCGTACAGGAGAGCGCCACCGACCTGCTATGCACCTAAACCGTGTCTTCAAAAGGCCAAATGTCTGCTCAATCATGACATGGGTACGGGTATGTGCACGATTGTAGTCCTCTTCATGCCGGTTCTGTGGGTTCCGTACAGGGGTAAGGAGCCACCTCTTCAGGCGATAGCTGGCATTGCCTGTATGGGCGGAAGAATGGGGACCTGTTACTGTTCACCTCTGGAGCGGCATGTACATGTCACACAAATCAACTTTGCATTCTGATTGAGATCCACGACTACCAGCATGCATGCAGACGATCTGTGTGACTGCAATGTGCAAAGGTGTGCTTGACCCTGCAAGTGGACATGCCCGATTCATGCCTCCGACAGCAATTGACATATCCTGGGTGAGGCCAGGTCTTAGGTGTCCCTGAGCCCAGGCATATTTGGTACCACACTGCTAGTGTACTACCATTCCGACATTGATGTTGCCATGCTGTGTAGCATCACTTCACTGGTGCTATAGGTGCGTGGTTCAATGCTATGGGTAGGGGTGATCCCTTTGCATGCATTCAAGGGCACATTTCTGTATTGATGTTGTGCTGCGCTAATACTGTATTACCATCTTGACGCCATGTTGCTGATTTGTGTATTATGTGGTGTGGCATGATGTGCAATGTGGATGTGGATGGACATCATATCCATGATGTGATGGATTATATTCGTAGACCTGGATTGTTCTCTATGTTGTATAGCTTATAATTGCATGCGGGTTCTTCTCAAGTGCATTGCAGCCTTCCCTGATGGACATTGGCGTACATCTGTATGTCCATTTGTCCTACGGACGACAGGCTACACCCAGTTGGAGTATGTATGTCTCCCCCCCAATCCCCAATCACACCCAGTTGGAGTATGTGTCCCTCCCCTCCAATCACACCCAGTTGGAGTATGTATCTCTCCCCCCCAATCACACCCAGTTGGAGTATGTATCTCTCCCCCCCTATCACACCCAGTTGGAGTATGTATCTCTCCCCCGCCAATCACACTGCCATGTGCTTGCCCTGCTACTCACCAAGTAGCCACGAACGTTGTCCGGCTTGTCGCTCCATGTAGCGTGGTATAGTTGAGTTCCGCAGGACCATGGAATCATGGTTTGATCCGGGAAATCGGACACAACAATGTGTGATTATCTTGTTAGCGTCACATACCATTTGGACATTGATGGAGTGGAATTGCTTCCTGTTTCGGTAGACTACTTCATTGTGATGTGGGACCACCAATTCCACATGGGTACAGTCGATGGCCCCAATGCAATTTGGGATGCCTGCCAGTGAATAGAAGCCAACTTTGGTGTCTGCGATCTCCTGGGCAGTCCGTGGCATGAATATGTGTTCAGGTGCATGCTTCAGGAGGGCATTGAGTACCTGGTTCAGCGCGTGTGAGAATACTGGTTGTGAGATGCCATGCATCTGCCCCACTGTATGCTGGTAGGTGCCTGTGGCCAGGAAGTGGAGCACAGTCACCACCTTAAGTAGAGGGGGGACGGCAGTTCTGATGTCTATGAGGCTCACAATGTCGTCATGCATCATGTCCATGATGCTGGTGATGGTATCCCGGTCCAGACGGTACAGGTTTTGTATCTGCTCAGGGGTTAGGTTAAATGGACTGGCTCGGATCCTGGGGATTGGTGGATGCCTCTGTGGTGTGACTAGGTGCCCTGGTGGTGCTTGCTGCGCCTGTCTTGCCCTCCTCCTCCTCCTCCTGCGTCTCCTCTGTGCTGCCTGTTGTTGTTGGTGCTGCACTGCAATCATGTCCTCCAGCCCATGTAATGCTGCTAGTATTGGAACCATCTTGGTGTGGGAAGGGGTGTGTGAAGGGGTGTGGTGTGCTCCTTTTGTGCTGCCACAGTCTCCATTGCCTCCACCTGTGCTGATTGTGTCCACCTGTGGCAGGTGCGAACACTGCTCAGTTCTTTTAACGGGTGGTTCGCGATGCCGGTATTAGCGCCATGCCGGTAAGGGGTTTTTGGGGCTTTACCATGCCGCTATTTGCATGTCCGCATGGCTTGTGAGGGTGTGCTATTAGCGGCATGGCGCTATTTACGGGATGAAGGGTCGCGGGCCCGTGAACTAGCTGCTAATAGCAGTAATCCGGGTCATAATTGGCATGGGGATTTAACGATAGCAGTATTCCCTTACGGGTAACGTTAATCCCTTAGCGCACAACGAGTAATGAGGCCCATTGTCCCTAATCTGTGATACCATCCCACAGTAGTGACAGCATAGTGAATGGCATATATATGTATTTGTTATGGCAAATGGAACAGCCCTTTGTAGACACAGACTCAAAGCTAGTGCTTAAGAAGGTTACCTGGCACGCCCATCTCTCTTTCAAATTATTTGAATTATTTCCCAGCCCCCAGCATCTCCCCACACTCCCTGCACTCTTCTGCACCCACCCCTTGGGACCTTCTAAAAATAAACCTTAGACACTCTTTGCTTCATTTTTCTCTGGTCTTCTGTGTGAGATAGTAAGATTTCCCTTGCTTTTTTCTGCACTTTGTAATGGGACTTTGAGTTGGTGTGGATGAATGAATAAACTGTGGTGATAGACATACCTCTACATGGTGCCACAGAGATCAACATATTAATATGCTGTACAAAGTTGCCATATATATATGGCTAATATATATATATATATATAAAATAAGGTGGTGATATCCGTCCTATTTTTAAGTTGATAGCCTTGAGTCATAGGAAATCTGAATGTTCTAGTGCTAATACCATTTGACATGCAGGACGGATATGGCTGATATTATCCAAACACAACGCTTGTCTCACGCCCCCCAAGACTGGAAATTATGGAAAAGATTAATTAAAAAATGAAAATGTTATTAAGTAGGCAAAAAAACACAGTTTTTCGGCTACTTCTGTTAATTTTCCCTGATAGAAAAAGTCCAAATTTGGCAAAGCCGAAGTGCAAAAGCTGCTGGGCAGATTTGGGTTAAATAAGATACTACTTGGGCACAAAGCGTTCACTTACTTCCGGGACGAGGTTTGGGTTCTTTTGTTTAGGAGTTTTAAAAATATTCAATGGAGAATGGGGTCCCCTTGGCCCCCAAAAATATAGCTATATCTCCCATGGTGCTTTGCAGCAGGGTCTTTTCAGAATTGAAAACCAGCCATTTTTATTTTTGCTCAATGGGAGCAATTGCCTGGGTTATACCGGGTTAATGCGAAAACGAAAAGTGCTCAGAAAGATATTTGGAGGAGAAAAAAGGATGCAATTGCATTAGGCTAGAGGTGGGGAGGGAAAAAGGATACAATGTCAAATTGGAGAGTTGAGGTTGTCTGGGGAGCAGTGTCAGCTCGAACGTTTTTGAATTATCGGGGGAATACCAGGGCAATCCCGCAAGATTACTGCAGCTACATCAGAAGGCGCGCTCTAAAAAAAAAACTTGTCACACGAACAAAAGAGTGAAAAGGGGTCATGCAAGAGAGCCAGTGAGGGAAATACCAGCTGAAGGGAGTAGGGGGGACAATGGAAAGAGTAGGCGGCACTTAGTGAATGCCCGAGAGAACTGAAAAGAGTTTTTGATTTGATTATCGGGGGAATACTGCCGGCATGGGTACTTTTTGGCCATTGTATGTGCAATTCATTGTCATTATTGGGGGAATATTGGGGGAATCCTGTCAGAATCAGGAGGGATTGAAAACAAGGACATTTTACATCTAAAGTCGTCACATCTAGTAGGCAGGGGGTCATTGGTCTTTGTGCCACTGGCCATGCCCAAATGGCATGGCTAGTGGGCCTCAAAGAAACGTATTGGTGCAACATGTAAAGTGGCCATGGCTGAAGGCCATGGCTTGAGGGCCCCAAAGAAACCTATTGGTGCAACATGTACAGAGGGTACAGCACATATAGAACACTACCAGGTCACTAGCAATGGCCTTCGGCCATAGACACTGTATATTTTAGAGCACTACCAGGTCACTATACATGTGTATCAGGCCCACTAGCCTAGGAAGAGTGGGCATGCCCTTTGGCTGCGCCCACTCTTGTTGTTTTGTGTGATGCACTTTCATTCCTGCTCGCTTCTTTGTTCTGTAACAGCGGTTATCCTGTCGAATAACCGCTGCTATAGGAAATCTTTCATGCTCTTAACTTTGTCCATAGCTCTCCTCTAACTCTCCAATTTCAGATGGTGTCCTTCCCCTGCCTCCCCAACTCTAGCCTAATGCCATTTATTCGTTTTTCTTGATCCAAATTACATTTTTCTGCCTATCTGTTTTTGTGTAGCCACAGGTAGACCCTCGGTTATCTGCCGTGTCAAACAAAAAACAAAAAAAATTGCAGATTTTCAGTCCTGAAAAGCCTCTCTGCTGCAATACACATGGGAGATATACATATACCTTTGGGAGAAGGGGGGGCCCTGTTCTCCATCCAATATTTTAAAAAGTACTGGGCACAATAACCCAAAATCCCCTCAGGATCTTGAGTCAACGCTTTGTGCCCAAGTTGTTTGATACCTGGTCCAATTCGTCCAGCGGTTTTTGCTGTGTGCCAGAGCAAAAATTGACCTCTTTGTCAATGGGAAAATGAATGTGGACTAGGCCAAAACTGTGTTATCTTGATACCTTTTTTTATTTTTTAAAAGATCTTTCCCAAAATGTCCATTGTTGGGGGACCATTGCATACAATTCTGTCTGCAACCTTTAAACCAAATCATCATATGAGTCAAAGGTTATTAACAAATAATTTTTCGGATTTCCTTTGGTACTAAACATACAACTTAACTACAGTGCAGCGACCGCCGCAATATAATATATAAATTATAGCCGCCCTATAGTTAAGGTAAAACGGAGTTACCTAGGAAATTGAAAAAATGAATTGCTAATATCTTTTGACTTTTGCAACTGATTTGGCTTAAAGTATGCAAAAAAAAGTGTATTAAGAAAACAAAAAAACATAGTTTTGGCCAATTCCACATTCATTTTCCCATAGACAAAAAAGGTACATTTTTGCTGAACCGCGCAGCCAAAGCCGCTGTACAGATTTGTACCAGGTTTGAAACAACAAAGAAGCGTTGACTCGCAATTGTTTTGTTTGGAGTTATTCTGTCCAGTACTTTTAAAAATATTTGACGCAGAAGGGTGGTCCCCCTTAGACAGTTATATCTCCAGTAAATTGCCAAGAAACTGGGCGTCTACAAATTAAATAGCCGCCATCTTTTTTTCCTCAATGCAAGAGATAGCCGCGGCTATACCCTCGGTTAGCCGAAAACGCAGGAAAATGCAATTTCCAGGTGATAAATCGGGGAGATACGTTTAGGGGGGAGGTGGTGGGAAGGGAATAGGACATCAAGTTAAATTCGGGAGTTAGAGGAGGTCTAGGGACTGAGCTTGCAACACAAAGCTGGTAAGGACTTGTGGATGGGACCTCTACAGCGTTCATCCAGATACTTAGCAGAGAAACCTGGGCCCATCAAAGACTCCCCACCGCAAGAACAGAAAACTGAACCATGGGACAAAGTATACAGTCTTTATAATCCAACACAGCCAGGGATCATACAGGAAAAGACAATTCTCCAGCTTCTTAGCTTCTGAGCCTGTGTCACATGGTTTTATGCACGTATCACATCATAAAATCGGGTCCACCCTAAAAATCTATGGGCTAACTATATATACAATAACTATGCATTCATATAGTTATTGATTCCCCATATCAGGTTGTTCCTCCTGAGACTCCTGACACTACCCCTAAATGTTACAAACTACACAGTTACAGGGTCACAAGAAGACTATTGGCCTGTGTAACATTTTATACCACCTCCCAAATGGAGCTTCTGGATTGGCCAGAGTGGGTCTGGGACCCTGTCTTGTCACAGAGCTGAGTGTACCTTTTCAAGGTGATGGGAAAGCACATGTAGGGCTGTGTGTTCCATATTTTCACCACTGTCTGATCACCTAAGCCTGAGAGAGTGCCTGCAGGTTGCAGTTTTGGTGGGCAACACTTGCATCATTCCACTCCATCTCACTGGGAACAGCTTCTCTTCTGCCACGAGTAGATGAGCATTGTCCGTTCTGCTGGGTCATGTGGGAGAGGGCCGCAAAACAAAGCTATTCTGTCTACAATTATAAGGATTTGATTCTGAATTCTTGCAGGTGGCTTGCTGCCTTGGGAAACAGGTTCACCCGCCCCTGTCCTTAGATGCGAACACCAGCTCTGCACCTCATGCTACAGGAATCATGTCTCCCCTTCCATGTATCTGAGGCCTGTCTTTTCCAACCTGATTCACTTCAGTTACCCTATACATTCCCTATGTGTCTTCATGGCTTCTTGTAGGTAGTTGCAATAAAGCATACACAAGCTTGGTCCACATTTATTCTGCATCTTGTCGTTTCGATTTTGCGAAAGAAAGGAAAGGTTCTTAGCATTATGTAAATATATCTCTCTACGTACAGGAGTTATAAGCATGATTTCATGTCTACAAGCAATGTCTACAAGAACTAAACAATTGTATGCTAGTGTAGCTTCATGAAAGGATGCATATTTGCTTCATGGCTAACGCAACTATTTTATTTATTAATGTATTGTTTATTTGTACAGCGTTTATACACATGTGAAGTGCTTCAAAGCGATTCAAGGCGGGAAGGGAGCAAGAGTATACAGTAGTCATATTTAGGCCTTGAAATTTCCGAATGATCTAACAGAAAAGTAGCTAGCATACTAGGCCTGACGGCATTTCTCCTAGTGCAAGTACGTGAAGTGTTTTCAGGTGCAATCAAATTGGGGAGGGGAGACACAGGGGGGACAAGACATAATTTTCTTGTCCTAGTAAATTTGGGTCATGCAGTATACAGGCAGTCGTGCAAGGGCAGGAGGTGGGGAGTGGGGTAAGTGTGCCCAGTCCAGCAGGGCCCTGGGTTAAGTGCAGAGAGGTTACCCCTCGTATGGAGCGTGTGCTGAAAGTGCAGCAGTCTGAACATAGTGCAGAGGCCCGGAGGCAAGTGCAAAAACTAGTGAGGGAGCTTGGGACCTGTGAGGCTCTGAGGTAAACCAGGCGACCAGTCTGCAAAAACTGTACAGAGTTAGGAAGGGAAGGAGGAGTGAGGCAGGAGAGAGAAAGAGAGGAGGTTAGCAGGAGAGAGGGAGAGAGAAAGATGAAATGAAGAGGAGTACTTGAGGAGTTTCCAGAATTTAAGGAGCTCTGGCTCAAGGCAAAGAGAGGCAGAGAGGCTGTTCCAGAGGGATATCATCGCTATGTCGTGATGTCCCTAATGACATCATCGATGCCTGGCTTTATTGTTAGTCGACCAGGTCCATTGATGAGACCTCTGTCTCCTCGGAACCATCAACTGGATATGGGCCTCATTACACGGATGGCGGTAAGGATTTACCGGTACCGGTAAAATACCGGTACCGGTAAATCCTTACTGCCTTACTACGAGGTCCCTTTGCGGGTTGGGGGATTTAACGCCTGCTTTTTGCAAGCGTTAAAAACCAACCCGCAAAGGGACCCAGGGAGCTAATTACGGTACCGCAATTTGCAGTACCGTAATTAGTGCCTTCCCCATTCCCATTGAGCCCTATGGGCCAAAAATGGGAATGGGGAAGGGCAATGGTGGAAGGGGGAATTACCACCCCGCCAACCTTGGAATGGGGCGGTAATTCCCCTTTCCGCCAAGGCGGTGCCGGTATTTTACCGGCATTAACCATGGCGCTAACAGCGCCATGGTTCTCCGCCATCCGTGTAATGAGGCCCTATGATTTAAATGGCTGTCTTCGAGAATATCTCTTGTCATATCTGTGATACATTGATGCAGTTGGTGACTGGCCAAAGAGTGAGTTACACCTTTCATTATTCATTCTGCGGGTTGACAGTCACATAGGGGTTATAAGGGCTATTCCTGGGACCGTCTCTTCAATCCCCCTCTGGTTGACCTGTTGACCACACCTCCAGCCTTATTCAACTTCACCTTCAGGAGCCAGATCTTTGTCACTCCCCCTAGGTGTCCATTGTATCTTGCATGATCATCCAAGCTCCATGTCATGTAACTGCAGTCTCCTCCAGGGTTGCACCAAACCCATTTTCCCCAGTAGTCTTTGGTGTCATAGGGATACTCAAACAATACTCCAGCTGGAAACAGAAGACAGTCTGTTATCTGGGCCCTCAGCATGTCTCGAGCCTTTACTATCTTGCGCTCGTCTGCTTCCAAATCTACTACCGCTTTCATCCCTATACTCTTTTCAGTCATCTTTTGGCATTGTGTGATGCAATAATACAGAAAGTCTGTAATATTACTACTACTAGTGCTGGTGCTAATACCTGCAGTGCATTGGTCATCCATGTCAGTATCCACGAGAAAATATATGATAGCCAATCTTCATCTTTTCCTGCAGCGTTCGTCTCTGTCTCTGTTTTGGCATGTATCTCTGATAACCTGGTAACCACCTCAGTGAGTGTCCATTGTCTTCATCATTTGCTGGACAAATCTACAGCAAGATGACCCGATTTTGGCACAAATGCCTTCTTCCATGGCTGTAAGTAGATCTAAAACATATAGGATAGCTCAGGGGCAACATGATCGCATTAGAAGCAAAACGACACGGAGCAACACAGGTTCGATCCCCGGGCCCGCGCTTAGAAACCTCTGGGAATTAAGCGTGTTATAAATAACCTATCATATCATATCTATTCTGTAGTGCCATTAACCTCACTGATCTGAGCTCTTCTTTTATTGCGTTGAACCCCTTGATGGTCAAATGTATTGTCTGCATCAGCTCCCAGCTTATAATATGGAGCCATTTTGCATTTGTTCTTGCCTGCACTTCTGGATTGATGGATGCAAATAATATTTCTGTTCTGCTAAACAGTCTATGCTCTGGTGGTATTGCATTTTTGATGATGCATAGTTCCCCTCTTAATTCTTGTTAGCTTTACAGACCTCTTCTTTCTCTTGCTGGAGTCCATCTTGGGGAATCCATCTACTTTGATATCCTTCAGGGGTACTAGCAATGTTGGTGAGTCCAGATACACCAGTGAGCACGCCCCCACTCCCGAGTTGGGTGGTAGTTTCATGTATGCTTTTGATTGCAGGCCCAATAGTGGTACATTAATACTGCTTTTCCGACCTTCATACCTGGAACTTTTACTGTCTGCTTACATTCCTTGTTTTCTCCAACCTTTACTGGACCATCATTCTGGAAGCATAATACTGCTCCTTTGATTGGCATTATGGGCATTGGGCGAGCTTCGTTCGCTACCCATGTTAGTAACTTCGCACTTGTCTCCCATTCTTTCAGGCATTTGTTTTTTCCTCTTGTACTGTTCAAACTGGAACTGTTAGGAGTGCATGTGCCTTGCTCTCCACCACTCCTTCTTTCGATCCATCATCTGTGTATACTTGTCCATACACCAGCATCTGTGGTCTTTCTCAGGATCCTGGCTCTCCTCCTATCTCTACTGGCCCTCTTTTGGGACATGGCAACTGCTTTTGTATCACTACCCTTGTTTATCCCTTTTGTGGACTTTCGGTTATGTATTCAATGGCCTGATCTTTCTTGTAGTAATCATTCATCATTTCTTGAGTCTTGATATAGTTATCTTCATATGGAAAAGTCTTTTTGGACATCCATGTTAAGGTAGCTCTTTTCCCTTGAAATCTTTCCCTTGTGGTGCACAGCGATAAATGCATATGGCATTGTGCTTTTGCTGTTGGGATTTCATTTGCCACAAATGTTCTGGAGGCACTCATGGCATAGGGGATGAGAGAGCAGACATAACAGCTCTCTTCAGTAGTTTGTTTACCTACTTTTGTCATGTGCTTGTACCACATGTTATTAGATACCCGGGCCGAATCAGTTAGATATGAATCAATCTGACTTAAATCTAAGTCTGTGCTGCACCTACTTCTCTTGACTGGTTTGGCACTGCTTATCGCCTGACCTGATATAGTGGCCATGCCTGCCTGAATAGGGGTTACGTTAGTAGGGGTTACAGCTTGTGCATCTACAAAAAATTATCTTAGTACGATGATGAGGGTAAAGAAGTAGAAACAACAGAAGGCACAGAATATCACAATTGCATTTTTAATAATGGTACCCATAACTTACTCCTCTTCGGTATCTTGTGTTGCTTCAAATGTGATGAAAACCCTCCAAAATGCATGATTATGTCGTTAATATATGTTAAATCAAGCTCTATGGGTGCAGTATTGTGCACGTGTGATGAAGAACAGTTGTTCCCACAAAATACAGATTCTGGTGTCACTGAGCACTTGTATGACAGATGGGTTTCCGCGATTAAGCCATGGGTAAGTTTGTGCCAAATAAAGCAAAACAGCATGAAAGAATAGACCCACAGGCACCCTTCTCTCTTGTTTAAACTGTATTACGAATGGTGTGAAATAATCCTGGAATGTCAGGGGCCTCTGGGAGTTCATGGAAAACAGAAATAACAGTCGCTACTTTCAGGACTGATAGCTATTTGTAAGAAACAGTATGCCTAATCTAGGTGTATGGGAAGTCCTTGCCCTAATTTTCTCGCTCCAGAGTGAGTGAGTCAGGGTTGCAAGTCTTCTGTTTGTCTTTCACTTGGCTTGTTATTTGGTTCTTCCCTGTGCCTCAAATCACCATGTTCTTCTTTGCGGCTGGGAGAGGTCTCTGCTCGACAGGCTTTCACATATCCAATGTAGTTCCAAGCTCTCTTTCCTCGTATTTTCACTGCTCAATTGGTTGCTTTCTCCACAGTATAGGGGTCACTAAACCTGGGCTTGTACCAGGTCCTGGTAAAGTTCCTTAGCAGGACCGAATCCCCAGGGTAAAGTAGTGGTGATGCTAAGCGGTTTTTGTTCGCATCTGAAAAGATGTCCTCCTTGCTCTTGTTTGAACTCTCCCACCCTGTCTGCAGTTGTCGAGAAATAAAAGATGCACTAGCCATCAAAGAAGCCACATACTCATACAACTCTTTACCAAAAACATCAGAAACAGATTTGGCATCAGTTAAAGTCCTAGTGGGAGGTGCCAGAGGGAGTCGCATGCGCTGTCCGGTTACCACCTCATGCAGCGTTAAATGGTGATTGGACCCAGGCCGGATTTGCATTGCGAACAGGGCTAAGGGCAGACAATATAGACAACTCTTTTTTAGAGTTGCTTGTTTTTTAACAATGTTTTCACTCAATAGGCCATTTAGGTGTTCACACTCCCCATTCGCTTGTGGGTGATAAGCACAGGAAAACCTATGCTGTATCCCCAGTAAAGTTGTTATGTGCTGGAATATTTTGTTGTTAAAGTAAGGATCATTGTCAGACCGCAGGACCTCACACACCCCCCAGCGTTGGAAAACCTCTCTAACAAGGTACCTTGCAGCTCTAAGGTCATCAGGGTGTGAACAGGGACCGGCCTCTATCCATTAGGAAAATGGGCCCACAACCACGATTCTATAGCGGTAGCCCTTACATACTTGGGCCATATCGATATAATCTACATGGGGAGGTTGGAAAGGACCTAGTGAACAAGGTATGGCTCCTCTCACTACCCTCAAAGTATGCCCAGCAATAAATCTTTTACAGGTTATAAAGTTTTCTACAAAGGTGGTCACATCCTCTGCTAAATTGGGACAAAACCACTCTTCCTCAATTTGAGCAGCATGTACATACTTCACCATGTGGGTGGATGGTGTAGTTGTGTGAGTGCAGCCTGTAATAATGATAGTGGAATCACCAACTTGCCTGTACTTTCCTGTCACCATAGGTTGTCTGATGGAGATATAGAGCATCTCCATCTCACCCATAATTCCTGTTCTTCCCTTGGAGCACTTCTCTGTAACTCCATTATCTGTGTCACTGGCAACGTGCTATATCCTTCCTCTAACACCTTCGTACGCACATGAATATGTGTGTGAGATGGAGTACCAAAATCTGAAATCGCAACAAAATATGCTACGTGCTTCACTTCTGCATCTGCTGCTTTGTTGCCCCTGGAGACGGGGTCCTCCCCCCTTGTGTGGGCTTGGCACTTCACAACCGCTATGTCTGCTGGAGTTGAAGCACCTCTATGAGTCTGTTCAACAGGGGCGCGTGCTGCACTGGCGTGTTGTCAACACATCAGAAGCATCTCCTCTGCCATCGTGACAATCCAGAGTGTACTGTAGACGTCACGTAGGCAGAGTCCGAATACACTGTCACTTCCTGGTCCTTGCTCTGCTTTACAGCCAGTTTAAGAGCCACTATTTCGACTGCATGTGCTGAAAAATACAACCATGTGCTGGCTACTTCTTTAGCTGTCCCGTCTGCCTTTATTTTCACTACTGCCGTCCCTGTGTGTTTGTCTCCCGTGGTCTGGTCTATCGTCACAGAACCATCAATGTAAAGCACTTCTGCCCCCTCAAGTGGCTTCTCTCCCACTTTTGGAAGGTCATCATACTGCTCCATGTATGTGGTGCAATCGTGCATGAAGTCTTCCTGCTCTATTGGTCTGGCTACGAATGTTGCTGGGTTCACTGTCCTGCATCTTACTATCTTTGTGGCTGGATTCGAGAGTAGTACCTCGTACCCTGAAGCCGTCTGTGTGGTCAGAGTACTCTTGGGCCGTTCGAGTATTGCAAAGAGAGCATGCTCCACATAAAGAGTGATGATACATCCCATTGTGATACTCGCAGAATTCTCTACTGCAAATGCAGCAGCAGCCAGTGCTTGCTCGCAAGGGTAATGTCCCCTAAATACTGAATCTAATTGCCCACTATAGTATGCCAATGGCTTGTGTCCTAAAGTAATCTTCTACGTGAGAACTGCAGTCATTACTACTCCATTGGAGTTTGAGAACAAATACAATTTGTCCTCGTTTTCTGGGATCCCTTACACAGGAGCTGTGCATATTGCTTTCTTCTTAAAGCTCCTTGAAAGTGTAGAGGAGGAGCCAAAAGCCTTTAATGGAAGTCCCATCGCTAAATTGCCTCTATGTTGGGAACCGGAAATAGTGACAAGCACAACACCTGTAATGATGCCAATAACATGAGTAGCCTTTGAAGCAAGGTATCCATTGAGAAAACCATTTGTTATGTATCCACAAAAAGCTGACAGCCTCACATGAAGAAACGTGACACACCTCAGAAGAAATGACAAGAGAAAAGATATACGGACCATATGGAATCTGATGATGAAGTGAGACTCGAGTAAACTTCCATATGCGGAATGAAGATCGCACATGTGATGAGCACAGAAGAAAATGAAAACCATTTTATAATTGTACAGATGCAATAAGGCAAGTAGACAAAGTAATTATAAGGCTGGCTATGCAGTGAATAGATTGCGGCGATGCACCAAGGTATATATATATTTGCAAGGAATCTGGAAGTTTCATATTGTATTTGAGCGAACTGGACCCCATGAATAGAAGGGCTAAAAATTGTGGCGCAGCAGAATGAGCCTGACTTGAGATGGAAGAAGAATCAAGGAGGCCTGCCTGGCTCAATGGCAAGGAATGAGGCAGCCAAGAAACTAGTTAATTATCATGGAAAAATACAATGAACGAGAAGGCGAGAGCCGAGCTCCTGTTAAGATGCTAACGGAAGGGCAATGAGTGCCAAGTTTTATTAATTTAATACCATTAAATACTATGAAAAAGCTCAGAACATGGTCTCCAGTCACATGGTCAGATGAAAATAGACTTTGGGCAAGCTATGCAGAGACCAGAAGATAAAGACATGCTCACACTCCCTTTTATTCCCAGGAGGAGTGATACGTGCAAGGCCAAGTTCAAACGACTATTCTCATGGCAGACAGCTTGAGTGATGATGGATAGTGGGCTGATTGGGTGGGAGGCATGGTCAAGTCCAACCCTCTGGCACCTGGGGTACCAGCGTGCATGCTGCTAATGAGTGGAATATTCCAGAAGGGTACAAGCGTGCCAACCAATTATAAAGGGCCACGTACCAAAGATCCCTATAGTTTAG
Source organism: Ambystoma mexicanum (assembly GCF_040938575.1). Taxonomy (NCBI): domain Eukaryota; kingdom Metazoa; phylum Chordata; class Amphibia; order Caudata; family Ambystomatidae; genus Ambystoma; species Ambystoma mexicanum. The sequence continues at coordinate 1,322,610,451 of NC_090934.1, forward strand.
AGACCCAATAAGACGTCTTGTATTCAATGACGCTCACAATGGGCCTCATTAGGAGTGTCAGTCCGGAAACAACGGTGCAGGTAAGGCAACTGGCACAGTTGTTACTGGACCAGCATACTCTGAGTCTGAGGGCGGCTGGCGTCCCACCCGCCAGGTCCAGCCTGGCAGGCAAGACGGCAGCCGCCCGCAGACTTTCACGGAAGCACTGGCACCGTTATTAACAGTGCCAGTGCTTCCATCATCCCCATTCTCATTGAGTCCGATGGGACTCAAATGGGAATGGGGATTAACGATTTTCCGGCACCTGACTTCTAGGAAGGAACACCAGGGTTATAATCCCCCCGTGTTTCCGGCAAGCCAGGCGCTGGAGAATATTGCAAGTCCGGCAACAACCGGCCGGCAGCACCGGCTGGGTTACCGCCGGACTTGTAATGAGGCCCAATGACTTGCACTAGGGGTGGGCAGAGTTGTCCACGTGACAGTAGAGATCCAAACACAACACCAGCCTTTATAGAAATTATACCTAGATGTTTTCCATTACCCTATCACAGTTTTACATACGTTTTCTTAGTTTGCCACATAGCATGACGTCAGTAATGACAAATTTTTAGTATTTTAGTATGTAATTGTGTGTTTTATTAAATCTGTTGAGATCTTACTGCTAGACATCATTGATGTCCGTTGTACTCCCTGTTTTAGATAATTGTTATAAAAACAGAGTCTTTTTGCCAACTTCCTGAGTCCATTTTATTATTGATGTTTGAGTAATTCTCCATCCCCATTGACCCTGTAGAGTGTTACCTCATCTTAAAGGGCCAACAGGTTCAAAATCATCTGTAATCTCTTCTGTCCATTATAGTGTGTCCTCCTCTCTTGGTGCTTCTTTGAGTGCACTTAACAAAGGTCTTGTGTATGTGCTGTAGTCAAATACCCAGGCTCAGCAATAATTACAGAGACCTAAAAAAAACTGTTGCAGCTGTCTCACTGTCATAGGTTTCGGCCTCCTACGGATTGTGTCACTCTCTGGCCTTCCTGTGATATCACCTCCTTCTGGCAATACTGTAATTTTGCCTTATATACCTTGTACCCTTTGTCTACTAATACTGTCAACATGTGCACTGAGTCATTTCTGCACTGTATTTCTGACTTGCTGCAAATCAAAATGTCATCAACGTACTGTATGACGGTACTCTCCAATTGTACGTTGCCTAGGTCCATCTGGAGGACGCTATTGAAAATGGAAGGTGATTCACAGTACCCTTGTGGAAATCTCATGTGTTTCCACTTCCAGATTCTATATAGGAAGGAAGTCAAGTCCTGTGATTCTATGTGAAGTGGTATAGAGAAGAAATAATTCTGCAAATCTATTACCGTAAAGTGGGTAGATTCTGTGGGAATGCTACCTAAAATGGTCACTGGATTTGGAACGAAAGGAAATTCTGCCTCAACAATCTGGTTCCAAGGAAGCAAATCCCGTATAAAATTCCAAGACCCCATGTTGCCTTTTTCACAGGGTACACTGTGGTTTGGCACTGTGATTGTGATGGTACTCGAATGCCTGGTCTCACTAATGCTGCAAAGTCTTGTAGATGCCCTCGTCTGCCTCTTTTTACAAGGGATACTGTTTTGCCCATGGTAAAATTGCTCCTGGTTTAAGCTTTATTCTTACTGCCCCTATCCCTTTCAGTAGAGACACGTCATAGGGACTTGTGGTCCGTAAGACACTGGGTCCCCGCCCCAAGTCTTCCTTGAGAAATGTTGATGGTGCTTTCTGCAACATAGCCATTCTCTTTGGTACTTCTCTATATTTTATTCTCACCCAATATGCAATGCTGATGTCAAACACCATTTCGTGGTCTGATCAACTGTCCTGAAACAGTTCTTTATCAGTCACGTCAGTCAACTTGTACCCTTCCCCCACTGCAATCACTGTCCATCAGGAGCGTCCTGTGTCATCTGCCCCATGTAATGTTATCCTGTCTTCCCCCACTATTACCGCCTTGAGTTCAACTGAAACCACTTTCCCTTCAGGCTCATCTAATGGAATTTCTGCCCTGAAAATATACTCATTACGTAATCACCATAGCTTTCCCTGAATCCCTGGAAAACATGCTATCAAGACCTCCACCCTGTATTGGAACAATTCAATGGGCCTCATCACAAGCATGGTGGTAAGCTTTAAATGCGGCGGTAGTGCTATTACTGCCGCATTTAAGGGTCTGCCAGATCATGCCCTTGGTGGATTTCCCCCCAGCTCAGAGCTGGGGGGAAATCCGCAGCAAATTTGCCAATTTTCAGTGCTATTACGGCCGGCGGGAAATCCGGCGGTGGTAATAGCGCAAATTTTCCCAATTGGGCCCAATGGGGAATGAGGAATTCCTGAATGGGCCCGATGGGGAATGGGCACTAACCATTGCGCCAAACCCGTGATCCGGTGCTAATAGCACCAGGGTTTGGCAGTAGGGCGAATAGCACCAGTGGTAATAGCGCCGGCGTTACCGCCTACCTCGTGATGAGGCCCAATGTCTGCTGGCACCCCCCTCTGTACCGTGTGCCCACAATATGCCTGGATAATCTCCCTCACATTCATGTAATTAATTCCTGGTGTCAAACACACTGTCCCCTTGTCTGTAAATGAGATGGTCATGTAGAGCCTACTCATTATGTCCCTTCTGTGAGAAACCTGAAGGTGTCTCACTTGCTAGTCTGCAGGGATCTGTCATCCAGGTGGCCAGGACATGGCCATCGCTATTGGATCCAGTTCCTGGGGGTGGACCAGTGGACGAGGATCGTCTGGATGGGGGGTCTTTGGGGAGTGGAAGTGGGACACCGAAGGTTGAGACACAGTACCCCCTTCCCATTAACACCCGTTCCCCATCCTACCCCATAGGATATGTAGAAGCTCTACCCCCCTTTTCTGACAAAACACTTTCCTATACCGTGACAGACAACAGACTAACACCTGAGCCGTTAACCTGACATGTCCCAGCACCAGGGTCAGGCAGAGTCAGGCAATTGATAATAACTATGCACACTTGACGGCCCTTTCCCATCCCCACAGGGATAAAAGGCACCACGTGGACGCTCATTTGAAGGACTCTGGCAGGTCCCCTTTATTGTAACTACAAGTAACAGGAGGCCCTGGGAGAAGCTGGCGTGAGGAGTCGAGGGGTCATACAAGGGTTGAGTTAAACCCCTTTTACAATCGAAAGTCTCTGACACATTAACAAGAAGGAAAGTAAAGTAATGTGTGTTAACAGAACTGTGTGTAGCATGGCTGGGGAGCTTTGATAAAAGCTAAACTGGGGCTGAGACCTGAACGTAGGTAAAAAGAGAGCCTAAGTAGTCAGAAGTGAAGCTTGTGAACTGTGGCAAGTGTGAACCCGACATAGGGATGCAAAGAAAAAGCTAGGGGAAGGGAAGGGAACCCCGCTTTCTGATGAAATTGTGAACACTGGTAACGAAGGCAAGTGTGAATCCCACAGAGGGATGCCAAAAGAAAACTAGGGGACGGGAAACCCGCTTTCTGATGAGAATGAGCAAATCATGTGTTAGAATAGCTATGTGAACCCGACGGAGGGATGCCAATGAGAAAGCTAAGGAGAGTGAATCCTGAATATTGATAAAGCAAAGTGAACTGCGTGTTTGGCAAAAATGAACCCGGCTGAGGGGTGCCTGCGAATCAAGGTGAAAAGGAATGCTCCCTTGAGCATTGTATCGACAAGAGGGTTATCCGTAGTGCCTGGTTGTTTAAAAAGACAGTGAGACTCCTGAATGGTACATTGTGAATAAAAGGCCACAGTCAACCCGACGGAGGGTGGCCCAGGTTGTACAAGGGATCAGAGCCCAGCAGAGGTGTATCCTAAGAAGAATAATCGCCCTATGAACTTTTATTGAAGGAACTTTTGTTTTGTTGATTGTAAAACAATACAGGAAGAAGTTATTAGATGTTTTATTCTTTGCTTCTACATCTATAGTGGCCTACAGTTCACTAAATTTCCCTGTCGGAAAGTCTAACTGCCCCCCCAGGTGATAATAACTCTCCCTAGTTGGCGATAAGTGCCGCCTATCTGGGGACGGGGCTAGATAAGAGAATGTCCCTTGATTAGCTCACTACTTTCCTATATCTAAAAGACACTTCTGGAAGTTACTTTTTGTTTTTATTACTTCCTTCTAGTGTACAGAAAATAGAAAATACCAAATAAAATGTATCATGCACAGCAAATATGCTTCTTAAAAAGATTTTATTTGCCCAAGCTCTTAATTCGTCTGAGTGTCTTCGGGGTTTCAGGACATGACCCTGAAACTCTAGTCAACCGGTTTCAGCAGGAATTGCTTACGTCTAACCACTTCTTCAAGACTGTGTCCCAACCCTATGGTTGGGGTCACTTTTAAAGATGTGGCATCATTATTCTCTTGGCCAAGGACTCCATCCTCTTTCTTTAAGGAAGTTGTTTCTCTTCTTTGTTCTCTTATCTTTTGTTTCGACCCTGTATCGGGGAACACAAAACATGGAACCATCACTGCATCTGTTATCCTTTCTAGAATACTCATATGGATCATCTATTCCTCCATATCTAATTTCTTACCCTCAATTGCAATCTTGTAGGTTCTCTGCCATTAACTAGCTTTCTGAGGTCGGCCTGCAATCAAAGAACCCATAGGGGTAATGTCTTCACAGTTTTTTCTAGATTGCACATACCATAATATTCACCTATGGATTGTATAGTTTCACATTTTGTTTTCAATATCCACATCACATATTTACCACTTCCCGGTTCTTTCACAATGCTTACCGGTGGGTTTTTTCATGTGCTCAAAGTCTCTTTTGTTCCTCTCTTTTTTCCTTTTTTCTCCCCTGTTTTTCTTCTTTTTCTTTCTCAGACCCTGTCAATTACAAGGTTCAGGCAGTGTTTATATAGTATAGATTTAATGTCAATCATTGCTTTTTTTCTAACTCTGGGTTGGCCATGTGTATATTTCCTCTCCTGTTCCGTGTATATCATGTTCTGAACGATTACTCTCAGAGCTATAATTTTTTCAATTCTTATTTAGGGGTAAAAACAAACCTCTCATTCAACATACAGGTTCAGTTCCCGTCAATCCCTGCCCTTTCAGAGTTGATCGCTTACTGTGGTTTTTCTATTTAGGTTAGTTTCCGGGGATATAGCACAGCGCGCGTCCTCCCGATCATGGAGTATTCCTTTTTCCTTTGTTGGGTGTTGAGACACGTCACGTGATATGTTAGCATCAACTCATTTGCATCACGTGATATAAATAACATCAACGCAATGTAAGCTGCCTCATAGGATGCAGTCTGTCCTCTTTCTGTTTCTATATGTGCATGCTGTCTTTCTGTCGGCCCACAAATGTTTAAATATGTGTTTGTTTCCATTCATTGTGTATGTATTTATTATAAAGACATTTATCTGTGCGCAGCACCAAGTTTCACTTTGGTTTATTTTGTTGCATAGTAGTTAATTAAATCGTGCAGTGTCAGCACAGAGAGTCACTTCTTCTATTTCTACTCATGAAGGTACCATTCGACATTCCAATGGATATTTGTGCCACCATTTCTCTCATTTCACTAGATATGTGGATATCCATATAAATATGCATACATATACATGGGGCCACTCAATTTCTCCACAGGTCTTGTGTTTACACTATTTCTCATAGGTTTTATCATCTCTTATTTCTCAAAGTACTTTACATGTTTGGTCTGTCCAATGTATTACTAGTGCATAATCCATCACCTCAAAGTGGCCAATGTTTGCCAGCAAATTTCTTCATTGAGGCCCTCCTTGAAAGTGTTAAGGCGGAAGATCCATAATTGTTCTCTCTTGAGGGGCATATATCCTATGTCTCCTCTTTTGGGCATCTTCACTTTTTCAAGAATGGTCCACATTATGTCATTTTCATTGTGTTTCATATTGACAAAATGTTCCACCAATGGTGCTGTCATACATATAGTCCTAATATTTGAACAATGTTTGCATATTCTCACTTTTATGGTCCTTGTGGTCATTCCTATGTATCTTTTTTTGCCTGGGCATACAATCTGATAAACCACATTAGTTGCATTGCAATTCGTTAGCGACCTCTGTTCCCATGGTAATGTCTATCCTATAGCTATCTTGGTCGTACGTTTTGTGAATGGACAGACTGAACATTGGCCACAAGCTGTGTCCTACAGCTTTTGGCAGGGCCCATAGTCTATTCTGATCTCCGGCCTCAACTGGCGAAAACAGCTCTCACAAGGAACTATTTTATTCTAGAAGACAAATACTATGAACAAACATTTGTGATGTCATCTTTGATGTCCTGGGTGTTAGTCTTAGCAGTGCACGGTGGTGGCGTGAGTCGTGGTTGCTTAGCTTACCATAACTGGTAAATTCTGTCCCTTTAAAAAAGTTTTTCCACTGAATTTCATAGGTTTTTATTAGCTCAATTTAACCATAACGTCCCTTGAACAAAGTATTTTCACTGAATTCCATAGGTTTTTTCTAGTGCAACTTAACCATAATGTCTCTTTAACAAAGCTTTTTCAGTGAATTTCATAGGTTTTTATGAGTGAAAATGATTCATGATGTTGCATCACTGTTTATAAGTTATTAATAATTTATCTTTTAACATATATGAAAGAACTGTACACCACATTTAACAAACATCTTTTTTGCCACGCATACTGATGTGTGTCATTATCAGCAGCGCATGCTTGAATTGCCTAGGGCATGAGACTCGACCTTGACCCCAGCCCCAGAAACCCACCCTCGTTATCCACTGCACCTACGCTGCATTCTAGTTCAGTGTCCACTATACCCTCATAATGTGACCAATGGCCAGTGCTCATGGCTTGCACCCATGGCCATTCTCCACAATCCATGGGGCATGGGTTTCGGCCATGCCGTATTCCCCAATAGGCAAATCAGAGTAGACTTTTGTCCTTAATGAGGGCTATGCCCACTGCACAGGCAGCAAAGTGATATCACAATTTTGTGTACTTACTTTTTGACACTTTCAAAAAATAAAAAAACAGGACAGATTTGCAAAACCATGCTTTGAGGTCCTTGCTGATGCTCCTTGTGAATGTTTGCTGCAATTCCATCCAGCACTTCAGGCTGTAGCCGCAAGCAGAATATTTGTTCCCATTCAAACCTAGGGTTTTGGCCATGCCGCATGCCCCAATGAGCAAATCAGAGTACACATGTGTCCTTGCTCAGGGCCAGAACTGTTGCCCAGGTACCATAGTTAAATCATAATCTTTTGTACTTACATTTTGACACTTTAGAAAAAATAAAAAAACAGGACAGATTTGCAAAACCATGCTTTGAGGTCCTTGCTGAACCTCCTTGTGAATGTTTGCTGCAATCCTGTCCTGCCCTTCGAGCTGTAGCCCGAAGCAGAATTTATTTTCCTATTCAAATCTATCCCGATAAAAAAAACTTTACCACATAGCTGGTCCCTGGTGGCCATGCTCACTTTAACCCCATTGCCGGGCCCTCATGGTCATGGCGAGTAGACAGATTGTCTGGTTCATGGCCTTTGGCCATGATCCGGTTAATCTGGCTATGGACCACGGCCACAGGCTATGCCTCAGTCATCAAAGGTATATCACAATTGTTTGTACCTACATTATGACACTTTTCCAAAAATAAAACACAGACATATTTGCAAAACCATGCTTTTGGGTCCTTCACAATGCTCCTTGCACATGTTTGCTGCTAATCCGTCCATGTTTTATTTTTTGAAAAGTGTCAAAATGTACATACAAAAAAATAGTCATATACCTTAACCCCCACTTGACAAAATCCATTCAGACTTTGCACAAACATTCGATGTTGGTCTATAATCTTTCTGAAAATGTTTGTGCAGATCTGTCAAACAGCAACAAAGTTATAAGCCATCATAAAATGTTGAGACCCCCTTCTAATCTCGCCCCCTCTTGACAAAATCCCACCAAACTTTGCAAAGACATTTACATCTGGGTCTAAAATCCTTATGCAAACGTGTATGCAGATTCATTAAACAGCACCAAATTTATAAGCCTTTCAAATATTTTGGGACCCCCTCTAATTTTGTCCCTCTTGGCAAAATAGCACCAGACTGTGCAGAACTGTCCAGGGTCAGGTGTAAAATGATATTTCATGATTTCATGCAGTTTCATTGAGTGATGCCAAAGTTATAAGAAATCCAAAAACTGGTTATCACTGACCCTGTAATGCAGAAATATGCACGGATATCCTCGAACATCTGAGATGTTTGGGAACATCACAGGAATGTCTCTGAATATCTGAGATGTTTGCGGACTTTGAGAAGAAAAAACACCAGATGTTTTTGCTTTTTATGGCCATATCCCATTCTCATCACCCCCTCACATCCCCAGAGATTGTTTCATTCGTTTGACAAGTGCAATGTTGTTTTTTAAAATATTTTTTTACCATGATGTCCAAAGGTCTGTGGGTGCAGTTTGTAAATCCAATATGGCGTCCATTTCAAAAGTTTTGATGCACCTAACGTTTTAAATTGACCAATCAGCAGGCGTGTATGATGTCTATGAACGTCACGCTGCTCTCCGATTGGTCCAGAGGTGTCCTCGGCCTCCTAATCAGGAAATGAGTCCACGGACCAGACCCAGATATCACACACTTTTGGGACCTCTTTTTTGGACATTCAAAAAAAAATACTGGACGATTTACACCAAACTTGCAAAAGCACACTTTTGGGACCAAGCCGTGGTTCCTCGCACAAGTTTGGTGCAAATCCGTCCAGTGGTTTGGGTTGTAGGCACGAGTAAAACTTTTTTCCATTGTGTTTATGAGGATTTCACAAATTTTGGGACCCCCCTATAACTTTCCCCCCCAGACAAAACCCCACCAAAATTTGCTAAATCATTCCGAGGTGGCCATATACTTTTTTTTGGCAAGGTTTAGTGAGGATTCATGAACGGCGTCAAAGTCATCAGCCAGCTAAAAAGTGCTCTTTCTATGAGTTGAGCAACTTAACCATAACTACAGGAATGCTACCGCATTCCTTGTAATTACATGGCCTGCGGTAGCGCCCATGTAGTTATGGTGAAGTTGCTCAAACATAGGAAGAGCACTTTTTGGGTGGCTTATAACTTTGCTCCTTCTGGTTGAATCCCCACCAAACATTGCAAGAAAAGTGTATGGCTCACTCCGGATTTGTTTGCAAAGTTTGGTAATGTTTGGTCTAGGGGGGGGCAAAGTTATAGGGGGGTCCCAAAATTTCTTTTTTTCCCATAGAGATAATGGGAAAAAACTTTGCTCACGCCTACAGCCCAAACCGCTGGACGGGTTTTCACCAAATGTGTGGCAGGAGCGGCGGCTTGGTCCCGAAAGCATGCTTTTGTTAATTTGGTGTAAAGGCGTCCAGTAGTTTTATTTTAAACAACCAAAACATAAGGCAAAAAAATTAGTGTTATCTATGTCCGCTCCGCGGTCTCACTTCCCTATTCGGTCTGCGGAATGGGCTCTGATAGGCCAGAAAAATGTGCTGACTTTTGCATGTTCCACGGACATCAGGACGTGGCCGTTGATTGGGTGTTGAGAAAACGTGAAATGCGTTGGTTTTCCTGAGGCGCCCACCATCTTGGATTCACAGACTTTTGTGGGGTCCGCGGACAGCACAGTGAAAACATTACGAAAAAGCAACATTGCACTTGTCAAACTCAACAATCTCTGGGGATGTGGGATGGGATGGGATATGGCCATAAAAAGCCAAAAAAGGGTTTGTTTCACCCCCCCGACAGTCCGCGGACACTTCAGATGTACTAGGACATCTGTACCTATTTCTGCATTACAGGGTTGGGGAAAAGCAGTTTTTGGATGGCTTATAACTTTTGCTCCAATCAATGAAACTGCATGTAATTTTGTACGTTTATTCTATAACTAATCCTGAATCTTTCTGCAAAGTTTTGTGGGGTTTTGTCAAAAGGGGGCAAAATTAGAGGGGGAGTCCCTAAATATTGGGGAGGTGGGATGGCAATGACTGATGCTGTTTTTAAGATAAATGCAGTTTTGATAAAATTCTTCCAAGTATGTACTGTGTACTAGATTGGTAATGGATAATGAGTATGAAAAGGTTTAGGAGGTGTGCAAGGGAAATTTTGAAGTTGAAAGTTCCTAGATCAGTAGAAAATGCAGTTCCGAACTGTCTTCGAAGCACGGATCTGATCACGAAGTGCAGACACCAAAATTATTTCAAAAAGTTGCAAAAAGTGTATAGACGTATTAAAATTTATGCTACAACGTGGGAAATAGCAGAATTTTAAGGTGAAACTTTGTAAATTGGACACAAATATTGCTTATTGGCTAAGTATGACATTTGTAAGTTTTAGGAAAATAGCATGCACTGAAAAAACATTGTTAAAAACTTTGTTAAAGGGACGTTATGGTTAAATTGTCATTTGTGATGTCATCTTTGATTTCCTGGGTGTTAGTCTTAGCAGTGCACGGTGGTGGCGTGAGTTATGGTTGCTTAGCTTACCATAACTGGCGAATTTCTGAGGTTTTTCGGTTTTACCTGTAACCATAACGTCCCTGTAACAATGTTTTTCCATTGAATTTCATAGGTTTTTATTAGGGCAACTTAACCATAACCTCCCCTTAACTATGTTTTTTCATTGAATTTCATAGGTTTTTGTTAATGCAACTTAACCATAACATCCCTTTAACAAAGTTTTTGCATTGAATATATATATATATATATATATATATATATATATATATATATATATATATATAGTTAAGGTCAAGTTGCTCAACTCAAATAAAGAACACTTTTTGGCCAGCTTATGACTTCGCTCCCCCTAGACAAATCCTTACCAAACTTTTGCAAAAATAGTATATGGCACGCTCTGAATTACGCTGGTAAGTTTGATGAGGTTTTGTCAAGGGGGGTTAAAGTTATATGGGGTGTACCAAAATAGTTTTTTTCTATAGACGCAATGGAAAAGAAAATGTGCTCACGCCTACAGCCTAAACCGCTGGACGGATTTTCACCAAATTTGCGGCGGGAGCGGTGGCTTGGTCCCGAAAGCGTGATTTTGTAAATTTTGTGTAAATATGTCCAGTAGTTATCTTTAAAACAGGCAAAAAATGAGTGATATCTGGGTTCGGTCCGCGGATGGGCATCCGATTGGCCTAAAGGGTGACGTGATGTCCACGGACACGCCCACTGGTTGGATGGCGAAAAGCATGAAGTGCGTCAGATTTTTGGAAACACCCTCCATGATGGATATGCGGACACTGGTCGGTGTCCGCGGACATCGCAGTAAAATAATATTAAAAAACACAACATTACACTTGTCAAACTTATGAAACAATCTCTGAGAAGGTGAGGGGTGATGATGATGGGATGGGATATGGCCATAAGGAACCAATAAATGGGTGTTGTTCACCCCCGAGATCCGTGAACAGTCCGGATGTTCGGGAACAGTCCTGTGATGTTCCCAAACACTTCAGATGTTCGGGGACATCAATGCTTATTTCTGCATTACAGGTTTGCTGAAAAGCAGTCTTGGGATGGCTTATAACTTTGGCGCCACTCACTGAATCTGCATGAAAGTTTGGTGGGATTCTGTCAAGAGGGGACAAAATTAGAGGGGGGTCCCAAAATATTGTAAAGGCTTATAAAAGTTGTGCCATTTGACGAATCTACACAAAAGTTTGCGAAAACATTTTAGATCTAGATATAAATGTTTTTGTAAAGTTTGGTGGGATTTTGTCAATAGGGGGCTAAATTAGAGGGGAGTCTCAACATTGTTAAATGGCTTATAACTTTGTTGCTGTTTGACGAATGTGGACAAAGGTTCCCAGAAAGATTATAGACCCAACCTTGAATGTTTGTGTAAAGTCTGAGCTTTTGTCAAGTGGGGGCTAAGTTATATGACTATTGTATGTACATATCTTTTGGAAAAAATAAAACATGGGCGGATTTCCAGCAAAGTCATGTAAGGATCAATGGCAAGCACCTTAAAGCATGCTTTTGCAAATGTGCCCATGTTTTATTTTTTGACAAGTGTCAGAATGTAGGTGCAAATAATAGTGATATACTATTGATGACTGAGGTATAGCCTGTGGCCATGGGCAGTGGCCAGATTATCTGGGTCATGGAATAAGGTCATGACTCGGACAATCTGGCTACTGGCCATGACCACGAGGGACGACAAATGGGATTAAAGTGGCCATGTCCACCTGGGACCAGCTAGGTGGTAAAGTTATTTGAAAGTGGGATAGGTTTGAAAGGGAAAGAAAATTGTGCTCATGGTAATATGGTCATAGCGTTCTCTCTTCGCCATCTGCAGGCTGCCATGGAAAGGAAAGAGGGGCTCTGTACAGAGCACCGCCTTCCCTTTCCATGGTTGCCATCTTGGAAAAGGATGTTCCTTCCTATAGCGGGATGCTGCAGGCGTCCCGGTGTACGAAGAAAAATTATTTCTTTTTTTTAGCACCCCCAGTTTACCGCTTTGGGGGCCTGGGGTGCTAATGGTCTTCATCCTCTATTGCAGGGGCTGGAACGGGGGATAACGGTCCAGAGCCCTCATTATCCGCCCTCGCTTCGCTTGGGCTGATAACTTGGTCTGCCAGGCTGTTATCCCCCATTCCAGGGAACGTCACAATATTCCCATTAGCATAGCACAAAATGCTAATGGAAATGTTGGAAAATCTTATTAAGTCTATGCACTTTACTGAGAAATGTAAAGTAGATGGAGTATATAAGATTTTTTTTGTTCTATTTTTTAGCTGTGAATGGTGGTTCCTAAAGCAACCTTCCTTTTGTTGTTGTTTGATGTATTCCCTTTTGTAGGAGAGGTTAGAACGTAAGGAGGGGAGGGGAATGAGGGAAGAGGCACCAAGCACTAAAATGGAGGGGCAGTTGGACAGGGGAAGATGTGGTGCGTGTGTTACTTCTATGTTAGGGGCAGTGTTTCTCATGCTCCTTGATTACAGCTTCCAAAGCACTTCGAAATTACTTCCCCCTGCAGAGTGGTGTGTTGCAGTATATAAAGAGGAATGTTGTCTTTGAAAGATATGGATCAACAGCCTCTTTTATTGCTTGCAAGGTAGCTTCTGGGATTTTGTGTCCCACAGAAGTAGGCTGTGTGGTCACAGTATTGGTTGAGGAAGATGAAGTGGAGGAAGACAACCTACTACTTGCTAATAAAGGAACAACCTTTCTGAGAGCATTGCCATGGTTCGGTTTGGTGTGGCGGTGTGGTCCCGTAGGAGTACTGTCCAGGTAGTCTGCAACTGAGTACAAACTAAGTGCATTTCACTTTGCTAGCTTTAGCCTTTAGTACATTCCCAACAGTGGTAAAGAACTGCCACACCCATGATTCTCTCTGGGTGCTAGAGGTAGGCACTTCCTCTACCTCATGTTCTTGGTCATCTTCATTGTCTTTGGAAGTACTGCACTTTTTTTGTTGTGTATGTACTCCAGCTGGTGGTGGTGGCTCTTGGGGTTAAGATAAATAGCAGTTTTGCTGATATTCTTCCAAGTATGTGCTTTGTACTAGATTGTTAATTGATAATGCATAGGTTTAGGTGTAGGAGCTGTGCAAGGGTACATTTTGAGCTTGAAAGTTCTTAGATCGGTAGAAAATGCAGTTCTGAACTGTCCTCAAAGCACGTCCCTGATCGCGAAGTGTGGGTTTGTTTACGGACACGTCATCATGTCACGCGCGAATGCATGGACACATGGCCCTGTCTGGGAGGTCTGTGATGACATCAGATGTTCGTGGATGTCAACGGATGCAAAAACAGTGGAAAAGTTGCAAAAAATGTATACAAGTATTAAAAATTATGCTAGATCGTGGGAAATGGCAGAGTTTTAAGGTGAAACTTTGTAAAATGGACAAAAATGTTGCTATATTGGGGTAAGTATGATATTAGTAAGTTATAGGAAAATAGCATGCACTGGTAAAAGTCCATGAAATTCCCTGAAAAAACTTTGTTAAAAGGAAGTTCTGGTTAAGTTGCACTAATAAAAACCTAGACAAATAAACAGGCCGATTCATGGAATCAATGTGCGCAGAAAATTCCAGGGCAAGCGTGCGAAAACGTGCGATTCGCAGTGAAAGAGCGAAAATCGCTGTGCAAGTGCGAATATCACAGGGAAACCATCGCACATCTATTCATGGAAGTCCGTGCACGAGTAAAATCAGGGATGTGCGCTGAAAAAGTGCACGGCGCACGCCGGCGCACAGGTCATCTAACGGTGTGCGCCAAGGCCACAGCGAAAGCGCACATAGCGCGGCGCACATAACAAAAGTAGGCGGAACACGGGGCGGAACACTCGGAATGGGGAACAACTCATGAAAATGTGGGCGTCACGGGGGAAGTACAGGAGGCAAGTGCGCGGAACGCCCACACGCTCGCCTACTACACGTATTCATGGAATCGAATAGGGCAAACCAGCGCACGGGCAAAGACGCGCACTGACCCCAACCCGTCCGCCACAGGAAGGCAGGTGTTAGCGTCCATGCGCAGGAAAAATTATGTGCGCCAAAATGTGGGCTAACAAAAAGCACGTATACACAGCTCTGATGAATGTCCCATACTGTGGCCCTCTAGGACGAATGACGTGCAAAGGGGTACGCAACAAACACGGACACCCGCTGTGTGAATAATGGCGTGTGCATGTATTTCAGGGGTGCGTGGGAAGTTTTACACGCGATCGGGCCTGGGGGAGCGGGGTACGTGTATTTCAGGGGTGCGCAGGTGTTTTCACGCGCGATCGGGCCTGGGGGAGCGAGTACGTGTATTTCAGGGGTGCGTGGGAAGTTTTACACGTGATCGGGCCTGGAGGAGCGGGGTACGTGTATTTCAGGGGTGCACAGGTGTTTTCACACGCGATTGGGCCTGGGGGAGCGGGGTACGCGTATTTCAGGGGTGCACAGGTGTTTTCACACGCGATTGGGCCTGGGGGAGCGGGGTACGTGTATTTCAGGGGCTCGCGGGTGGTTTCACACGCGATCGGCCTGGGTACACGTATTTCCGGGGCTCGCGGGTGGTTTTACATGCGATTGGGCTTGGGGGAGCGGGTACATGTATTTCAGGGGTGCGCAGGTGTCTTCACACGCGATCAGGCCTGCGGGAGCGGGGTACGTGTATTTCAGGGGCTCGCGGGTGGTTTCACATGCGATTGGCCTGGGTACGTGTATTTCAGGGGCTCGCGGGTGGTTTCACACGCGATCGGGCCTGGGGGAGCGGGTACGTGTATTTCAGGGGCTCGTGGGTGGTTTTACACGCGATCGGGCCTGGGGGAGCGGGTATGTGCATTTCAGGGGTGCGCGGGAAGTTTTACACGGATCGGGCCTGGGGGAGCGGGGTACGTGTATTTCAGGGGTGCGCAGATGTTTTCACACGCGATCGGGCCTGGGGGAGCGGGGTACGTGTGTTTCAGGGGCTCGCGGGTGGTTTCACACGCGATTGGCCTGGGTACGTGTATTTCAGGGGCTCGCGGGTGGTTTCACACGCGATCGGGCCTGGGGGAGCGGGTACGTGTATTTCAGGGGTGCGCAGGTGTTTTCACACGCGATCGGGCCTGGGGGAGTGGGGTACGTGTATTTCAGGGGCTCGCGGGTGGTTTCACACGCGATTGGCCTGGGTTACGTGTATTTCCGGGGCTCGCGGGTGGTTTCACACGCTATTGGCCTGGGGGAGCAGGGTACCACTCACCGTCTGCCTTGCGTGTAGAAGAACGCGTAGCCAACACCCACCCACTGTGAAGTAATAGCGTGTGAACCCCAACGCCTGGAAAACACACGCACCGCACCCCACAAAATGCACGTACAGTGCAATGGAAATCCACGTGGGATCTTCAAGCCCTGCCAGGGCAACGCCCGTGTGCGATACGTCACAGATGCGCTTACGCGCTCAGGGCCTTTCCTCTAATTACACGCTGATGTGCAGAATTTTCACTTGCCAAATCACTCTGTATCAAGCTGGCCACGCGTAAGCACACGGAAGACCACGCTCCTGCCCAAAAGGCCGAATTACTGCCCCCCAGAGCCCCGAGCAGCCTCCCACGAGCCATCTGCTGCTGCCTGCCTGCCTGCCTGCCTGCCTGCTGCCACCGTGCCCTGCCATTTGGTGCCTGCACATCAGCCATCTGCAGGGGTCCAGTTGCTGTGTCCACCCCTGCTGGAACAGAAGACTCCCGACTGGGATACCATCGCTCCACAACCCAGCCCCAGGACCCAGGTGCCCACCCACGCCTGCCTCGGGGGTCGCCATGTCGAGGCAAACACCATCCGAGACCACTGGGGACCCCCAGCCAGAGGGGCAGAGGGCCACCAGCTTCAGTCAGAAGGAAGTTGGTGTCCTGGTGGAGCTTGTCCTGGGGCATTATGATGCCCTCTTCGGATCATCACGCGCCGACAAGGAAGGATGGGACAGGATCTGGGACGACTTTGTGGTTGCCATCAACGCGGAGGGGGTGGCAACCCGCAACATCAAGCAAGTCAAGAAGCGCTGGGAGGACTTGAGGTCCAGGACCCTCATAAAGGCCCGGCGCCTCGTGGAGGGGGGCCGGGGCAGCATGAGTACCATCCAGATGAGGGTCCTGGAACGCATACGCCCAGCGCTCCATGCCCAGATCCTTGAAAGGCAGACCTGTCTGGAGTCGAGCTGTAAGTGGCCAAGCATTGCTGTGTGAGACAGGGCATGTTGCAGTGTGCTGGTTGTCTGATACTTGCCTGTATGTGTGACATAGGCCCTGTACGCATGTGTGTGTGCAGGGACATCATGGTCATGCATGTGAGACCAGTAATGTGTGAAGCACACGGTTGGTGTATGTGTTTAAATGCAACATGGGGAGCCCTATGCGGAATGGACACATGAGAGCATGCCAGTCTCTGTTACTGGACATGGGTGGGGGTGAGGGATGGGTGCTGATGCCATGTACATGTATGGTGTCCATGTCTGTGTGTCTGACCTGCGTGTCTGTGACTTGTGAATGCCATGTATGCATGACACATGTCTGTGACAATGTTCAGAATCACTGATGCAGCCTAGTTATCCTTGCATCCACTGTCTCTGGGGTGTACGAGTCCAGATGGATGAAACTACGGTGAAGTGTGTGCATGTGATAGGCATGACCCATGATGCATGTGAGTTCCAAAACAACATTGTATGTTTCAAGAGTCCCTTGGACATGTATGCTAATGTCCATAGCATGCGCCATGCCTGTTACTGCATGTGTTTTGCCTGCACTGACTCATGTGTTGTGGAGGGACATGATGGAAGTGATCTTTGACAGTGCCACTCATCTGCTATTGCTTCCTGTCTAGGGGACCATTGTACAGTACCCTGATGCTTGTGTTCTATGTCTCCCTCTACAAAGCGCAAGTGAAGAAGAGGGCGGAGACGGCGCTGTGGAGCAAAGCGGCGGGGATGCCACCACGGCTGCAGCGGAAGGGGTGGGTGAGCCCCCACAGGGGCTTGCAATGGCGGAAGATGGGGTGGAGCCATCCAGGTTGGTGGTTTCCACAGAGGAGGAGGAGGCCGCTACTGAGCCGCACATGGGGCCTGGTGGGGGCATCCCTGCTGGTGCAAGTGGTGCAGTCCAGGGGCAGGGGCAGGAGGCAGCACAGGTCGCCGTGGAGGGGCCTGTGCATGTCACTGTCCCTGTTACTGTGACTGCACCACCATGCACCAGCAGGGATGCCCCATCCCAGTCCCGTCCGCAGGTAGGGGGGATGTCCATGTCATCTGACTCCCCTCCACCTGCAGATGAGGGGACCCCTGCCCGCATGGAGAAGGTCCTGATTGGTGTCGCGTTGCGCACGGGTGTCATTCGTGATGACGTGCGTGCTTCCCGGGGGGAGCACGCACTTCATCACGAAGAGCATCGTGCCAACGTGGCCCAGTTGGGAACGGCCCTGGTCGGGGGTTTTCGTACATGTGTCGGCCACTCTGGCGACCCTCTCCTCCTCTGTGGAGGCTATGCGCCAGTCGTTCTCCATGCCGTCTTCTGGCCCAGATGCCACCAGGGCCCCCTGTGGACCTGCCCCGACCAACGCAGCCAACTCGGTGGGGATCCCATCCCTTCCACAGTCGGGAGTCGGAGGTCCAGCAGGGGTGGACACACCAGCAACTGGACCCCAGCAGATGGAGGATGTGACGGCATCATCAGGCAGGGCACGTGTACGACGCCGTCGGTGGATTCCATCAGCCTGGATGCCGTCGTGCTGGCACAGGCAGTTGCATCGGAGGCAGCGGCAGGCTCGACGTGGGAGGCATCAGGCTTGGGCCATCAACATCAGGGGGCAGGCATCGGCCGGAGGGCAGGAGAACCCTGGAATGGGAGTGTCTTCCGTGTGGGAGCGGTTGGGCCAGCAGATAGGTGCGGAGCGGCGGCGGGCAGAGGAGGAACGGCTCACAATGGTCAGGGCGGAGAACTCCATGCGGAGGGCGCTGAGGCGGGCTGAGTGCCTCGAGGGTATTCGCAAGGAGTTGGAGCTGGACACTGCATTATCCCTGCGAGACCTCAGGGCCAGGGAACATGCCCGCCTCCAAGCCATTGAACAGGAGTTCGATGATGCCCTGGCCCATGACATCAACCAGTGAGCCGTCGGACTAGCCCGCTGCCCTTGTAAATAGTTATGTAGTTAGTGTTAGGTTTCCTTTGCTTTTTTATTTATTTTGGACCTTTTGGACAATGGACCACATTTTTGTATATCGTTTTTTATTAGTTAGTATTTTTAGATAGGTTTCATTTCTTCTGTTGGGATCATGGACCCTGGATTGTTTTTCTGTATATAGTTGACTGTTGGATTATACTTTTTTTTGTGGATTTACCCATGGAACAATGGTTTTCCGTTTTGTTTTTCCCTTGGATTTACTTTTTGAACTGTGACTTTGGACACCTTTCCTTTGGATTATGATTTGTTGTTTTTCATTATTTTACGGACATGCTGCTTTTCGTTTTTAATTCCCATTGTCGTTTGTTTATTTTTTAATTCCATTTATGTTGCTTTTAATACATTTTTTTCCATCAAACTTCAATGTGTAGTATCATCTCATTGGTTTCATGCATGTCATGATATGGGTTTTGACATTCACTTACACCCATTGTGTGTATGTGAGGGACATGTGTTCATTTACATACTTGCCATTGGGGTTGTATCATGTAATTAGCATTTCTAAGTGGGTGGATGCAATACTTGGGTGGGTGTTTGGCATGTGGAGGCTGCCCATAAGGGCCAGGGATCTAGATTGTGATAATGTGTTGGCTGGGGGACATGTGTCGGGGCCTGCGGGCAGGTGCCCCTGACTGCTGGGGGGTGGGGATGCAAGGGGACATGTGTGGGGGCCTGCTGGCAGGTGCCCCTGACTGCTGGGGGGTGGGGGTGCAAGGGCACAGGAGTGGGACATGAGTGGGGGCCTGCTGGCAGGTGCCCCTCAGTGCTGGGGGGTGAGGGTGCTGGGGGACATGAGTTGGGGCCTGCCGGCAGGTGCCCTGCACTGCTGGGGGGTGGGGGTGCAGGGGGACATGTGTGGGACATGAGTGGGGGCCTGCTGGGTGGTGCCCCTCAGTGCTGGGCGGTGGGGGTGCTGGGGGACATGTGTGGGGGCCTGCTGGCAGGTGCCCCTGACTGCTGGGGGGTGGGGGCCTGCTGGCAGGTGCCCTGCACTGCTGGGGGATGGGGGTACTGGGAGACATGAGTTGGTGATCATATTGCAACGTGACATGTGGCTTGGCTGGGGGGCATGCCCACGGTGGATGTGCTGCCTGCGGGACATGACCAGGGGTGCGGGTTAGTCCCCTGTGGTGTGGGCTGCCTGCAGGGGCCGTGGAGAGGGTAGAGGGGACACCTGGGAGGACCCACACTGCCAATTCACATGTAGGACTCCCTGCGCACCCCCGAAATACGCGTTCCCCGCTCTGACAGCAAAATCGCATGTGAAACTTCATGCGCAGCCCGGTAATACACGTACCCTACGCCAATCGCATGTGAAACTTCCCGCGCACCCCTGAAATACACGTACCAAGCACAATCACGTGTGAAACTTCACGCGCACCCCTGAAATACACGTACACAGGCCAATCGCATGTGAAACTTCCTGTGCACCCCTGAAATACACGTACCAAGCCCAATCTCGTGTGAAACTTCCCGCGCACCCCTGAAATACACGTACCAAGCACAATCACGTGTGAAACTTCACGCGCACCCCTGAAATACACGTACACAGGCCAATCGCATGTGAAACTTCCCGCGCACCCCTGAAATACACGTACCAAGCCCAATCATGTGTGAAACTTCACGCGCACCCCTGAAATACATGTACACAGGCCAATCACATGTGAAACTTCCCACGCACCCCTGAAATACACGTACCAAGCCCAATCACGTGTGAAACTTCCCGCGCACCCCTGAAATACACGTACCAAGCACAATCACGTGTGAAACTTCACGCGCACCCCTGAAATACACATACACAGGCCAATTGCATGTGAAACTTCCCGCGCACCCCTGAAATACAGGTACCAAGCCCAATCATGTGTGAAACTTCCGGCGCACCCCTGAAATACATGTACCCAGGCCTAATCGCGTGTGAATCTTCCTGCACACCCCCGAAATACACGTACCCAGGCCAATCACGTGTGAAACTTCCAGCGCACCCCCGAAAAACACATACCCAGGTCAATCGCGTGTGAAACTTCCCGCGCACCCCCGTAATACACGTACCCCACTCGCACAGACCCTTTCGCTTGTGAAAGTTCCTGCGCACCCCGTAATACACGTACCCTGCTGAAATCGCATGTGAAACTTCCCACGCACCCCTAAATACACGTACCAAGCCCAATCACGTGTGAAACTTCCCGCGCACCCCTGAAATACACGTACCCAGGCCCAATCGTGTGTGAAACTTCCTGCACACCCCCAAAATACACGTACCCAGGCCAATCGCGTGTGAAACTTCCCGCGCACCCCCGAAATACACGTACCCAGGCCAATCGCGTGTGAAACTTCCCGCGCACCCCCGTAATACACGTACACAGGCCAATCGCATGTGAAACTTCCCGCGAACCCTCGTAATACACGTACCCCACTCGCACAGACCCTTTCGCTTGTGAAAGTTCCTGCGCTACCCGTAATACACGTACCCTGCTGAAATCGCATGTGAAACTTCCTGTGAACCCTGTAATACACGTACCATGCTGAAATCGCGTGTGAAACTTCCCACATACCCCACTCGCACAGGCTCTTTCGCGTGTGAAACCACACGCACGCCAGTAATACACGTTCCCCGCTTGGCGTTTGCTGTTTGGCAGCCCTGTAAACTGGTCCAGGGTTAGCGCAGCCCTTTGCGCTGGATTAGGAATTTTGATGGCTTTTCCTTGCGTGAGGGCATTCTTGGGGGCGTAACTGGCGCTGCTGCAGGGTCGCTGCGCCACTCTGCGCCACGGCTGGTTTTGGAGGCTAAAATCCATGATTACGATGTGCACGGAAATCGATTTTAGCGCACACGGCTGGCGCAGACATTCGCACGCGCACACTGTGCGCCAGCCGCGTGCGCCACTTTTGTGCGAAATTCTATGAATTACCCTGAAAATTAAAAAACGTTGTTAAAGAGGTGTTATGGTTACAAGTAAAACCGAAAAACCTCTCAAATTTGCCAGTTCTGGTAAACTAAGCAAACATAACTCGCTCCACCACTGTGCACTGCTACGGCTAACACCCAGAACATCAAAGATGACATTGCACATGGCATTGATAACCTCACTGATGACATCAGATGTGAAATTAATTTTCATGTACAGTCCCTACAAGGGGTTGTGTTTATAATGTTGGTAACAAGATGTCGGGGTGATCGGGAGACCTATCATGAACTACTTAATCTATTAAAGAATGTACTCATCTAAACAACATTGTATTGGAGTGTTGTTGTTAATACAGGAACCTAATCATACATAAACGTATTCAATGGATGCAGCATGCACCAGAGAAGTACAGCAAAGTTATAGGGGGGTCACCAAAATTTATTTTTTTCCCATAGACTGAAATGGGGAAAAACTTTGTGCACGGCTAAAGATGAAACCGCTAGACGTATTTTCACCAAATTTGCGGCAGGAGCAGCGGTTTGGTCCCGAAAGCGTACTTTTGCAAATTTGGTGAAAATCCATCCAGTACTTTTTTTTAAAGGATCAAAAAGTAGGTCTAAAAAAATTACTGATATCTATGTCCGCTCTGCTGTCACACTTCCCTGTTCGCTCCGCGGACAAGATAACGATTGGCTAATCGAGCGCGTCATGTCCGCGGACATGTGACGCGTTCGCTCATTGGATGGTGAAGAGCGTGAAGTGCGTCAGATTGTTCCGATGCGTCCGCCATCTGATTTGTGTTTTGATGTCCGCGGACATCGCCGCAAAAACATATAAAAACCAGAGCATTGCACTTGTTAAACTTATCAAATACTGTCTCGGAAGATGAGGGTTGATGAGGCTGGGATGGGATGTGGCAGCAAGAAGTAAAAAAGTGGTGTTTTTTTGTCACAAAAGTTATACCGTACATTTGGAGGTGTTTCTCGATATAATGTGCGTAATGTACAGGCGAAGGACTAATGTGTCTGTGTTACAATGTATTTAAAATAATATTGGAGTCAGACTGGTGCCCCCTAAAGTTTAAAGTACAGGCAAAGGACTAATGTGTCTGTGTTACAATGTATTTAAAATAATATTGGAGTCAGACTGGCGCCCCCTAGAGTGTGGCATCTGAGGCAGTCACCTGCAGTGTTTGATGGAAACAGCGGCTCTGCACATGTATGCGAGTACCAGTTCTCATGAATGCGTTGAGCCATGTTGTTGCAAAGTGAGAATGTATTTGGATTTTGAGTGAAGGTCATCAGCTTTGATTTTTTTGGTTGCGAGCTAAGGAAGCCCACGCATGGGACTGAAACTATAAGGGTCAATTGTTTTTTGACCTTGATGGAAAGGGAATATTCAGTAAGAATGCAGGGAGAGGAGGTTTGCAATAATGAACATTTGATAAGGTTATGCATTCCAAAAGTTTGTAAGGAACCTGTAAAATCAGTTCATGACGATCCTTTGGTGCGAGCGCATTGAGCATTGCAGTCTGAGTTACACAAAGAGAATGGAGATGGTGAATATCATGTAAGTTTGCTTTTGACGACTGTACACCGGAACAAGCTTTAATTTATTATTATCTGAACATTCATTTTGGCAATGTAACTGAAGTACTATCTTTCTGTGTGGTTGTCATTTTTTTGTGGTTATGGTGAGTGCAGAATCTATGTAGACTATCACTAGATTCACCCAGGTTCAATGGTAGTATTTCTTTAAAATGTCATGTATGACCATATCAATTTGTGTATCAGTTTCCACGTTCTTTTTGTCTTTTTTGAGATTGTTTGCTGTGTGTGCTAATCGTTAGTTTAAACGGTATGCCGAATTAAGAAATCAATAGATGTGTTGTAATAAAGGTTGGGTATTGATACATATTTTCTGTTATGCTTTCCAAATAGCTACATGTTGCTTAATGCGATTGCCATGGATTCCAGATGCCAACTGATGGATTTTTTATTCGCCAGGTGCATGTAGTTTTCAAAGGCTGGATCACCGTGACTGTTTTGTGGGACGATCGCCTAGGGCCCATGTGTACGTACGCTGCACTAGCGATTAGGAGTAACATAACATCTTTTATGGTGGTCTAGGCCCAAGTTCATGCCGACGCCCTGGAATTCACTGTGCCACCCAAGTGGTTCCCTTATCGAAAACAAACACTTTGTGTATGGGAAAAGAACAAAGTGTGCCTCACGATTAACATTTTTGATCACGAGCGAAGAAACAAATGTGCAATTTGAGTGAAACGGGAATAGTCAGATGTTCTCGGAGAGTTTATTGCGAAATAAAAGTACTTTATAAATTGTACAGTGTTATTGTTTCCTTTTAAAGACCGGTTTAATATTTCGACTTGTGATGTACTATGTTGTTAGTCGATGTGTGTTGATTTTCGGGTTCTGCTTCACGGCACATAGGTGATTATGGGCGCATTTGGCTATGCTGAAGAGGAACGTCAGCGAGAAAGGTGTTGAATATCACTAGGGTTGGTTATGTGAGGGTCAGGGGCGGAGCATATGATTTAGTGACGTCAGGATAGTTTACCTTAGGCAGATGCAGCAATGGATAAGAATAGCACAAGATGGATGCGCCTAGCTGTCACATTTCGTATGTTTCTAAAAGAGGAAAATGAGGTAAGGTGCATTGGAAATGTTTGCTATAGATCAACGTATGTACAAAAATACATGGTCGAACCCTCGGGACAATAATATTTTCTGAGCGTTGCACTTGTGAAACTTATGAAATAATGTTTGGGGAGGTGAAGGGTAATGCTGATGGGTGGAATATTTCTGACGTGAATTCAAATGAATTTACAAAGTTTGTTGCGATTTTGTGCACACCTTATATGATGAATCATTTGTGTATTTTTTTGACAGTTTTGAAAAAATAAAACGTGGTTGGATTTCCAGCAAATTTGCGTAAGGCTCATTGGCAACGATCGAAAAGCATGGTTTTGCAAATGTGGCAGTGTTTTCTTATTTGGCAAGTGTCATAATGTAGTTAAAAAAAATAGCGGTATAGCTTTAGTGACTGAGGAGTAGGCTGTAGCCATGGGCAGTTGCCAGAATGTTGGGGTCATGGTATAAGGTCATGATCCGGACAATGTGGCTACTGGCCATGACCAGAGGGAAAAAAACATAGGATTAAAGTGGCCATGTCCACCTGGGACTGGCTTTGTGGTAAAGTTATTCGAAATTAGGATACATTTGAAAGGGAAGAAAATTGTGCTCGTGGTAATATGGACACAGGGTTTCGTTTTTGCCTTTTGCAGGCTGCCATGGAAAACGAAGAGGGGCCCTGTATGGAACCCCGCCTTCCCTTTCCAGGGTGGCCATCTTGGAAAAGGATATTCTTTCCTAAACCAGGACGCCAAAGGCCTCCCGGTATAGGACGAAAAATCCTCTTTTTTAGTAGCACGGTTTACCGCTTTGGTAACTTAGCCTGCTAATGGCATTCATCCCCCATTTTAGGGGCTGGAATGGGGGGTAATGGTCCAGAGACCTCGTTAGCCACTCTTGCTTCAATTGGGCTGATAACTTGGACTGCTGGCGGAGTCTGGCAGAGTCTGAGGAGTGATTGCCAGTAACTCTACTCTTTCTACTGCCTATTGTGGGAGTGCCCTTAAAAACTGCTGATCCCTGCGGAGCATGCGCGGAGTCTGGCAGAGTCTGAGGAGTCCGAGGAAGTCCGCGGATTCCCGGACCCCCCCCCTGTGGTCTCTCCTTCTCTCTGCCTGCTCTATATTGCTACCGCAATCATGAGAGTAAACATTGCTGCCACATCCAAAGGCAAAGCTGCGTGTACATTGATGAAGACACGGGCCCAAAGGAAGCGAGTGCGGGAGCTGCCCTGCACGCTGGGCACTGACCTGGAACAATCTTGGTCATCGGCGGCTTCCCCCGAATCCCCTGACACCCCCCGGAAGGTGACTCCTAAAGATGCATTCGAGCCGGTTTCGGCTCCCGTCACAGCTGAGCACGACCGCGTTCCGGTAAAAGAACGACCGGAGCCGACGCAGACTACAACAAGGACTCTCACAAAAGTAAGTGAGCGTGTGAATACCTCATCGATATCAGCGTTGGTGTTTTCTGCTGGTTGCACTGTGTTGGGTGATTGGGCCAGTGATGACAAGGGCATGTGGTGTGATTTGGCGGCGGACGCTTCTGTACCCTCAAGACAACCGCTCGTACACTCTGCCTCCATCCTGGAGAGCTGCGACACGCTAGAGATGCCATCTACCCCATTTTCAAACGGAAACTTCACCCAAGAGGGAGCCCGAGGAAAAGTGTTTGCGGCGGCCACAGGTCACAGCCCCACCAAGTCACTCTCTGGTATTCTAATGAGCGATCGGCGATCTGAGACTGACCTGATATCTGTAAACACAATACCAACGTGCGAAACTACTGGCGATCAAGCTCATATATCGAGCACATGTGCTTTGAATAAAACATATAACACAGATCAAGAAGAAATAAGTACGGGCTCTCACCGACCAAGATTCTACACTGCGTATGACAATCTAATACCTTCGCCAGTTTCATCTCCCAATAGGGCCCAGGCTGTTATCTCTCATAGCGCTGTTTCCATTCATAGGGACGCTGTGGAGCTTGTCTTTGAGCCGTGTCCAGAGACCCCAATCTGTCACTTAAGAGCTGTTCTGGACACATCGAAGGCTTTGGAAGACAAAAGTGTTTCCAACCGCAGAAACTCTTTAGACATCGTTAACAAACTTCTAATAGATCTGAAGCAGATAAATAAAGAAAGACTCTCTACCTTAACCACAAAAGACACTATAATGGGAGATGCTGAACCAAGGGAGGCTGCTTCGGAACGTTCGCACATGGCAAATATACATGTATCTGAAATGGTGGCAAACCCCCAATCCACAGGCAGTGGCAAGCAAATGCCAACTCCAGAGCCCTCTTAAAAAGAATTTGACGAAAAGGAGAAGAGTTTACTCGAGCTTATCCCCGAGCGTACAATGTTCACAGAGAAAGCTCCCTAAAATAGGTTCTGCGGTTGCAACGCAAAAGCAAACCTACTCATCGAATACCGCGCGAAAGTTTGCGTGTGGCCCTCAAACTGACGATGGGAGTGTTGCATCCACAACTGACTCTTCATCCTCTGACTCATCCCTGGTGGAGCGACCCTTTCCTAAAATCAGACGACTGCCGTTAAGCAAAAAACGGCAATTGGGACATATAACAGAGCCATTTACAAACACTTGCCAAACGCCAAATATGCAAGAACTCCAGACCACCATCATGTCGTCAACAACGATGTCGTTGACACCTTTTCTCAAAATGTACGAACATTTGAACGATAGCCTAAAAGATCTGACGGCAGCTGTCTCTGGAATAAACAAAGATTGCCACGCTTGAAAATACGCACACGTCTCTTATGGACGCAGTTCTGAACACCAACACGAAGGCTGAAATGGCTCTGGGGGCCCTAACAGACTGCAACAAAAATGTCTACCAAGACAGAAAACTTCTGGCTGACGTGGCGAAACAAGCACTTAACCTGTTCCATCAAAAGTCAACAAACTACTCGTGCAATGGCCTCTTAGACGACAGAGGAAACGGGTCCTCTTGCAGCTTACATCAGTCGTCTCTCGGTCTCTCTAACAGTCTGACTGAGACCGCCCGCATGCAGCCTGCGGTGAATCTTGCAATAGCTCATACAGTTCATAAGATTCCGACGATCACAGTGGACAAAGCTGCTTCGACAAGCACTCATGACTCGATGAATGTGGTGGCGCTTTCTGCTGACAGCCAACCTCTGGCTCAAACAGATAACGACCTTTCAGTCTCAGTCGGGCCTGATCAAAGCAACCCCACACAGTTCCAGGACATACTGTTGGTAACTCATGCCGTCGGAAACTTGGCTTTATTAGATCCTCAACTGGCTTCCTCCTCGACCCAGTTCCAAAACCCAGACTTGGTCAGTGAGGAGCCCATACTTGTGGGGGAAGAGGCGAATAGTGTTGCCTCGGCCGTCTTTGACATCTTTAAATCTGTCAAGAGGGTTCTTCCAGTTGGCCCCAGTGTTAAGGTTTGCCGAGAAAACGGGCTGAAAAAACCTAAAAACATGCCCTTGAAAAAAATAAAACGAGGCAAAGACTCGAGTAAATTTCTGAGAAACTTGAAAACAGTTAATGTAACTGTCAATAAGACGATCCTGAAAGAAAAAAGTGGAGTGTCGGACTCCAATTCTGGAAATGTTGTCATTGAATTGGACAAATTAATCGGAGCAAAAACTAACTCATGAGACACTTCTGACGAACTATTAAACATGTCAGTATATGAGGATGTAGAGACTGAAGATCTGGGTGAGGTAGAAGATTTGGCAGAGATCGTCTCAGACTCCATGGTAGTGGTCTGTGCAAATCCAGAGACCAATGGAGCCGCTTTTGTAAACCTGCCTTGTTCAAACAAGTCATCTCAGCCATCGAACAGAGTGGTCACATTATGTGAAATTGGACAGACCAAAACTGCTCCAGTTGACAACTCGGACCGTCAAAAGAACACATTTTTGACGCTAGACGAAAAGCGCTTGAGATTGTCAACATTACCCCACAAGCTGGCTTATCAATTAGATGAGACCAGTGCTCAGTTAGCGTTGGACTTTCGTGGTAAGATGCCAGTTTCTGAGCCTGCTACTTTGGAATTAATAAATAATGTCCCAGGGGTTTCCACTTTGCCCACACCACTGCAACCGACCCCAAATGTGAGTCCATCATCAAGTCCGTTAAGAAATGACCTACTAAATGTTTCCAATAAGGTCAATCTTCGCATTAAAAAAAATGAACCACTGCTTCATAAAAAAAGCGAACCACTGCTTCATCGGGTGCTCTTGGAACGTATTGACACTGCAGATGATTTGATCATGAATCGGCACAACGTCCTATGGTTATGTCATCTCGTTCCAAGCCTTAGAGCGATTGAATCCGAAGACATACAAATAGTGGAATTCTTTAACGAGATGAAAAATGATGCAGTCATCTTACACGTGCAGTCCAAACTGATAGTTGAAATACTTCTTCAAACCGGCCCGGTGTTACTGTCGCTGGGTTTTGACATCTCCATAGCACCGGCCCGTGCACTCACTGGCGCACCAAAAGTGGCTTTTAACATGGTACATGATGGTAAAGTTGATCAAGTTCATAACATGAAGACAACTGATTCTGCCAAAATAGCTTCTTGCGACAAATCACAATGCACTGCAGTAAACAATTGGAAGCCAGTTCTCGACCCATCCAGTAACAATCGGATAAGAATCACAATTCAAGGAGCCGATCCAGCTCACTCCAAAACCAAAGCAACCGATCACTGCCTGCTGTATAAAACGAGTGGAAAAGACTGGTCCTGGCTAGCTGAATCTTTAAACAATGTTCAGTCATGTTAATGCCAGGCTCCCTCTCCATCCAAACTTTACACACTAGGATCCTGGAATACCAGGGGCTTCAGCCATCTTTTTAATACTGCTTGGTCTGCTGAATTGGATATTGCTTGCCTGCAGGAGACGTGGCTTTGCGACAAACCAATACTAGAAGGATTTGAACTTGCCCATAACCCTGCAACTAAAGAGCGTAAGGGCAGACCTATGGCAGGCCTACTGGTGGCTGTTAAGCTGGACTCAGGCTTTCGGATTGTAAGTTCTGCTAATATTTCTCCGTTCATTCAAGTGGTAAAGATTGTCTCTGAAAAGGCAGCCGATGGCTTGGCCATAAATCTTCACATCGTCAATCTTTACTGGAACCACGAAGCTGCTGAGTCTAAATACTTCATAGATGAAGTCACAACTGCGTTGGACGAGATTCTGGAAGCTGGCCCACAACACAAACTGATTATTTGCGGCGACCTTAACATCGACTGCCTCACTCACTTAAACCCATTGGGAAACAAGAAGAGATTAAACAACTTGGGACACTAACTGACATTGCAGTGGTGTTTAGAAATGGAGCTACGTGGCCTGACGATGCTAAACGGACAAACTCAAGGGGATATTCCAGCGGCTCGAACTTGGAGAAGAGGTGTACAAAAGTCTACACTTGATTACATCTTTGTATCTGAAACGATTCATAAAAGAACTGACAGGTTCGTTGTCATTAAAATGACTCACAGTGACCACGATATGGTGGTCCAAAAATTTACTTCGAAAGTTCTCTTTCCCAGGCTCTATGGTCTCATTCTGTTAGAAGAGGATCCGACCGGGTCCGTTTGAATCTTGAACCAAGTGAGGTGAGCAACATTGTCATGGGATTCCAGTCTTCTCACTCTCTGGAGTATGACCATTTGCTGACGCAATACCAAGAACAAAAAATAAATAATCTAAGACTTACCCAATTCACACCTAAACACAAATTCGACCTTGAGGTACAACAACGGAAGCGCCTTCTACGCCGGCAGTTGAGATTAATACATAAAAATCCTCTTACAGACGATGGAAGCCAAGCTCAAAAGATTAAACAAGCCTATAAGAACTGGATAAAGTCCCACAAGGCCATTATGCTGCAAAATGACGCAGAGCTCATGCTGGCAAAAATGGAGTCTGCTAACCTAGTCGAATATTGGAGACTCATAAACAATCACCTTGCTCCACAACATGCCCTTCAGGCCAATTTGGTGCCTGAATCTGAATGGACAACTTTTTATGCTAATCTCTTTTGCAAGGACAATCTCAATCACACCTGGAAGCCCCCAAATTTACCACACTGGAACCTCGCATTCAGATATGAATACATCCTCAGAGTCATCAAAAATGTGCACGACTCCAGAGCGCCAGGCCCTGATGGGTTAACAAACTTTACGATCAAGCGCCAGCCCGAACATTGGGCAACCTTCTGTGAATCACTGTTCAACAGGATCATTGAGTGTCGCAAGACCCCTAGCTCATGGAAATCTGCAGTGATCATTCCAATCTTCAAAAAAGGGGACCGCAACAACCCTAAAAATTACAGACCTATTGCCCTCCTTGACGTGCTGGGAAAGGTGTATGCAACCCTTCTGCAGCAAAAATTGCTGGAGTGGTCTTCTTACAACCGGCGGGTAGACCCTAGACAGACAGGTTTTGTAAAGGGCATAGGTTGTTGCGTCAATCTCCTATTATTGAATTTAATGAAGATGGAAGCGCTTCGTTCGAATTCTAAGATCTATCTTGTGCTGGTAGATCTATCTCAGGCATTTGATAGTATAAACAGAGAGCTTCTATGGGGAAAAATGTCCAAATGGGCCTGTCCGCCAAGTCTGCTGGCCACCATTAGTGAACTCCACACAAACACCTCAATTAGAGTGCGATTAGATCTAAAGGGCAAGCTATCAGCCCCCATTGTCACTTCTAGAGGTGTGAAACAAGGATGTCCCCTAGCAGCAAGTATCTTCAACCTGTTTATATCTGACATCAAAGACGCTTTCAACGGCTTACGCACTTTCCCACCTAAAATTCACGGCACACACGTAGACTATTTAGTCTATGCGGACGATATCATCTTGTTAGACTCAACACCCATAGGTCTACAACGTAAATTAACTGCTGTGGCAAAATACTTAACAGATAATGGATTAAACATCAACAAGGGAAAATGCGAAGTCATCGTCTTTGAAAAATTGCAAGGTGCAAAAACAAACAAGCCGAGATTTAAATGGTATCTAGACAAAGAACACATCAGGCGCGTGCTAAATACCCGCTATTTAGGGATGCGCCTAAGTGCGAGCAGAAATGATGCTCCATGGGCTGAAGAAGCAAAGAGAAAATGCCGCCAACTGGCATGTCAAGCGTCTCTAATTAACAGAAAATTTGGCAAATTTTCTTTAAAACCGACATTAAACTTCTTTCAGCAGAAGGCTGTGCCCTCATTGATTTATGCTGGTGAAAATGCCTTTGGCTGTGGGAACGAAGTATGGAACACTCTTGAAAACATCTTTTGGTCTAAAGTTCTACATCTCCCAAAAGGTACTTCAACGGTTTGTGTTAGATATGAGCTTGGGTATATCTCTTTATAAGCAAGGGTTGCTTGGAATCTGCTAAATCTCTACAGGAAATTAATCCAAGCAAAACCTATGCTTCAAACTGCAATTCTCCAAAACCCAGAGTCTGACAAAGCGCCGTCAATTGTCTATCAATGGAATGAGCTATGCCAGGAGGTTCTTACCTCATATGACATTACGCCACAACTACTGCTAGAAAATCCTGATGCTGCCAAACTGAAGCTCTGGAGATCGGATTGGATAAACATCCGTGACCAAAGAGCGACATCAAGGTCACTGCAAGAAGTCCCTGGAGAAGCTAGAGCCTATGGTTGTGTGCCGACATACTTGTCATGTTTTCCGGATCAGTGGTTGCGTACCCTATATCTACAATTTAGACTGAACGCCCTGCCGACGAAGGAACGGCTATGCTATTGGTCCCAACGACCGGACTTAGACCTCAGGTGTCGCTTCTGTAACTTCACAAACGAAACCTTGAAGCACCTGACGATGTCATGCTCTGGTCTTGAGCAAGAAAGAAATCGTATCCTTAGTACAGTGACAAAGAACTTCAAATGCTTAACTCGCGACGATTGGTGGAAAGCCTTGTTTGACGGGTCTAACAAACCTGTCCTGTATGCTCTTGTATCCTTTCTTCAGGTAGCTAAAGAGCGTTTAAACGCTACGATAACTTTAAAAAACGAGGCTTAAATCACGGAGTTGTTGATGAGCGTGGGATGTTGTTATACACATCAAATCTAAAATGTAAAGCTATGTGAGTCGTTTGGAAAGTCTTATAAGGCTACTTTAGTTTTTTTTTTTTAAGGTTTGTATAAAAACCAAATAAAAAACAAAAAAAAAAAAATATTTCCATTAGCATAACACAAAATGCAAATGGAAATGTTAAAAAATCTTATTGCGTCTATGTACTTTACTGAGAAATATAAAGTAGATGGAGTCTATGCAGGTTTTTTTAGTTCTATTTTTTAACTGTGAAAGGTGGTTCCTAAAGGAACATTTATTTTGTTTTTGAATGGCTTTTTTTGGCAGGAGAGGTAAGGACAAAAGTTAGGGAGGGAACTGAGGGAAGAGGCACCAAACACTAATATGGAGGGCCAGGTGGACGGGGGAAAATGTTGCGCATGTGTTATTTCTAAGGTAGGGCGCAGTGTTTCTCATGCTCCTTGATAACAGCAGTGGTGTTGTCTCTTGGGGAGAAGGGATGGCCTTAGCTGATGTCATTTTAAGATAAATAGCAGTTTTGCTAAAAGTATGTACTGTGTACTAGATTCTTAATGGCTGAGTACAACTAGGTGTTGGAGCTGTGCAAGGGAAATGTTGAAGTTGCAAGTTCCTACATCAGTAGAAAATGTACTTCAAAACTGTCCACGAAGCACAGATCTTATTCTGAAGTGAGTACGGGTTCTCAGAGACGTCATCATGCTGTGCGCCACCATATGGTCATGTGGCATTCTCCGGAAGGTGTGACATGAAGTCAGATGTTCGTAGAGATTATGGTTACGTTGCACTACTAGAAACCTATGACATTTAGTAATAAAACTTTGTTAAACTGACATTATGGTTAAGTTGTGCTACTAAAAACCTATGAAATTCAGTAAAAATGCTTTGTTAAAGGGACGTTATGGTTCCAAGTAAAACCGAAAACCCCTGAAATTCGCCAGTTATGGTAAGCTAAGCAACCATAACTTG
This sequence comes from Ambystoma mexicanum, assembly GCF_040938575.1. Classification (NCBI taxonomy): domain Eukaryota; kingdom Metazoa; phylum Chordata; class Amphibia; order Caudata; family Ambystomatidae; genus Ambystoma; species Ambystoma mexicanum. The sequence goes on from NC_090934.1 coordinate 1,322,643,741, forward strand.
TGCCACCACTGTGCACTGCTAAGACTAAAACCCAGGACATCAAAGTTGACATCACTAAGAGGTATCTGGCCCACTCTGAATTCTTTTGCAAAGTTTGGTGAGGTTTGGTCCAGGGGGGCAAAGTTATACGGGGGGGGTCCCAAAATTTCTTTTTTTCCCATCGACATAATGGGAAAAAACTTTGCTCACGCCTACAGCCCAAACCGCTGGACGGATTTTCACCAAATTTGTAGCAGGAGCAGCGGCTTGGTCCCGAAAGTGTGCTTTTGTAATTTGGTGTAAATCTGTCCAGTAGTTATTTTTAAATGACCAAAACGTAAGGCAAAAAAATTAGTGATATCTATGTCTGCTGCGCGGACACACTTCCCTGTTCGCCCCGCGGACAGCACACCGATTGGCTAATAGACTTGCGTTATGTCCGCGCACACACAACGTGTTTGCTGATTGGTTGGCGTGAAGCATGAGGTGCGTCAGATTTTTGGAAATGCCCGCCATCTTGGATTCACAGACATCGGCCGGTGTCCGCAGACATCGCGGTAAGAACATATTAAAAAACACAACATTGCACTTGTGAAACTTATCAAATAATCTCTGGGGAGGTGAAGGGTGATGAGGACGGGATGGAAAATGGCTGCAATAAGCAAAAAAACTGGTGTTTTTAGCCTCAAAAGACAGTGAACGTATACTCGCGAACGGTCCTGTGAAAGTTCGCGGACACCTCTGCATTACTGGTTTGGTGAAAAGCAATTCTTTGAGGCTTATAACTTTGGCACCACTTAATGGAACTGTATGTAATGTTGCAATTATATTCCTGACCTGATCCCGGATTAGTTTGCAAAGTTTGGTGGGATTTTGTCAAGAGGGGACAAAATTAGAAGGGGTCCCAAAATAATGTAAAAGCTTATAAATGAGTTGCCATTTGATGAATCTACACTTAATTTGGCAAACTGATAATAGATCTTGAGATAAATGTTTCTGCGAACTTCGGTGGGATTTTGTCAAGAGGGGGCAGAATTAGAGGGGGGTCCCAAAATATTGTAAAGGCTTATAAATGTGGTGCCATTTGACACATCTACACAAAGGTTTGCAAAACGATTATAGATCTAGATATAAATGTTTTTGTAAAGTCTGAATGGATTTTGTCAAGTGGGGGCTAGATTAAATGACGATTGGATGCGCAGCATTTGACACTTTTGAAAAAATAAAACATGGGTGGATTTCCAGCAGACTTGTGTAAGGAGCATTGAGAAGGACCTGAAAGCATGGTTTTGCAAATGTGCCAGTGTTTTATTTTTTGACAAGTGTCATAATGTAGGTACAAAAAATAGTGATATACCTTTGGTGACTGAGGTGTAGCCTGTGGCCATGGACAGTGGCCAGATTGTCTGGGTCATGATCCAGACACTCTGGCTACTGCCCATGACCACGAGGGACAAAACATGGGGTTAATGTAGGCATGTCCACCTGGGACTGGCTTTGTGGTAAAGTTATTGGAAATTGGGATAGATTTGAAAAGGAAGAAAAATGTGCTTGTGGTAATATGGTCATAGAGTTCTCATTTTGCCTTCTGCAGGCTGCCATGGAAAGCGAAGAGGGGCCCCGTATGGAACCCCGCCTTCCCTTTCCATGGTGGCCATCTTGGAAAAGGATTTTCCTTCCTATACCGGGACGCCGGAGGCCGGAGGCATCCCGGTGTAGGAAGAAAATCCTTTTTTTAGCACCCTGGGTTCCCACTTTGGGAACCTAGGGTGCTAAGGGTCTTCATTCCCCATTACAGGGGCTGGAATGGGGGGATAATGGTCCGGAGACCTCATTATCCACCCACGCTTCGCTTGGGCTGATAACTTGGGCTGCCAGGCCAGTATCCACCGTTCCATCCCTGGAACGGAGGATGAACGCCACAATATTGTCATTAGCATAACACAAAATGCAAATGGAAATGTTGGAAAATCTTATTGAGTCTATGTACTTTACTGAGAAATATAAAGTAGATGGAGTCTATACGTTTTTTTTTAGTTCGATTGTTTAACTGTGAAAGGTGGTTCCTAAAGGAACATTTCTTTCATTGTCTCTGGATGCATTTCTTTTATTTTTGGCAGGACAGCTTAGAACGAAACGTGGGGAGGGAAATGACGGAAGAGGCACCAAACACTAATATGGAGGATCAGGTGGAAAGGGGAAAATGTTGCGTGTGTGTTATTTCTAAGGTAGGGGCAGTGTTTCTCATGCTCCTTGATTACAGCAGTGGTGGTGTCTCTTGGGGAGGAGGGATGGCATTAGCTGATTCAATTTTAAGATAAATGGCAGTTTTGCTAAAAGTATGTTCTGTGTACTAGGTTGTTAATGGATGAGTAGGAATAGCTGTTGGAGCTGTGCAAGGGAAATTTTGAAGTTCAAAGTTCCTAGATCAGTAGAAAATGCAGTTCTGAACTGTCCGCAAAGCACAGATCTTATTGTGAAGTGTGGACGGGTTCTCGGACACGTCCTCATGCCGCGTGCCAGCACATGCTCATGTGGCACTGTCCGGAAGGTCCGCAATGAAGTCAGATGTTCGTAGACGTTATGGTTAAGTTGCACTAATAAAAACCTATGAAATTCAATGAAAACATTTTGTTAAAGGGACATTATGGTTAAGTTGCGCTACTAAAAACCTATCAAATTCAGTGAAAAACTTTGTTAAAGGGACGTTATGGTTAGAAGTAAAACCGAAAAACCCCTGAAATTCACCAGTTATGGTAAGCTAAGCAACCACCGTGCACTTCTAAGAATAACACCCATGACATCAAAGATGACATCACAAATATGATTGATAACATCACTGATGACATCAAATGTCTAGCCCCTTCTTTTTTGTTCACTGAAATATCTAGGCCAGGTGAGTTTATTCACTGTCGGTCAAAAACTTAAAATTCAAAAGGTATTACATTTGTAGACGTTGCTATTCTCACATGTTCTTAGAGTACTTTCCTTAGAATTCAATCGCATCTTATGATGCACATACATAGGGGAAGAAGCAGGCCTGAAACACAGCAATCATTTCTATGCGTAAAGATAATCCTGTTGGTTATACACAGTGGCTCATGATACTGCCTCTTGTTTACTTACTTTACTCTCCCTGTATAAGCCCCATATTTGTATACATTGTGGTCTCTTAATGTTTTGTGTGTAGTAGTACAAGCATGTAGTAAGTGATGCATCATTACCTACTTAGTATATGTTTCACAGTATGCAAAAGTGTGATACAGAAGCATTCACCGTTTTACTATCCAACATGGGAAAATTAGAACTATGACATCTCTATGGTGTATGCTGCAGCCAATGCCTATGTTTCTGTATGAGTAGGTTCCTGTTCTAGAAAGAACACTGCAATGGAATGTTCTTTGGAGCAACACATTGCATAATCAAATATGTAGTTCATCACACATCGAAAAAGAACAATGATAGGTCAACTACCCCTTCCTTTTGTCCCTGAATCGCAACAGGGCAGATCCAAGACAATCTAGTCAACTCTCAGATTGGTGAAGGCCACAACTTTTTGAAGTTAAAATAATAAAATAATTCTTGTATTTCAGTGCATCTTCTGCACACAGCTTAAAAAGGACTGAAAATGGGTCCTATAGGCAAAACAGAAAGAAATATAAAAACAAAACTGTGTTAACCACTTACATTCTAGTAGGTGTAATTACACCGTACCATCAAAGTAAATACAAGATGAGAATCAAATCAACAGAATATTTTTTAGGATATTTTTAAGAAAAAGGGAAAGAACAGTCTACAATCCTGTTGCAAAGTGCTAATTGTTTGCCGATTCTGGGATCAGTAACCCTTTTCACTCTTGCATTTGTTAATGTGACAAATGTCTACGTGGGCTGCTGTTTCTTGGTTCATTTAGCACAAATCTACAGCCTCTCAATATTACTCTATAACATAGGTACAAGGTATACCTAATGTTGTACATTCAACAAAAATCACCTTTTCACTTGTTAGTATATATAGAGACATAGGAAAAAAGGTAGTAACAGTTTCCTAATATTAAGTCGACATATGTTTCGGCCATATAAACTCATACAGATCACTCTCACAGTGCCGTTGGTTTCGTTGGTGCAGGCCGTCTTCAGGACAGAACAGCAAGTTTTATGAAAACATGTAATTAATACTTTCCCAGGTTCAATATTTCTTGTGTTAATGATCTAAAAACATTTAAAAGATTTTTTAGAGGATTTTCTAAAAAAAAGAACTGATTCTCAGTTCTTGTGTTTAAATTGTGGCTCTGGCATATTTTGGTTTGTGCCACTGCGTGCACTAACCTGTTTATAACTCAAATTTCTTCGGGAAATCTTAGGAAAAAGTCTTGATAAGACATTTCTTGACAACCTCAGGCTCCTTTTCGGATGCTTAATTCAGAAGGTGTGTTCATTCCATAAGTATGAGTGCATACGCCTATGTCAGTGTTATTTTCATTTTTGAAGAGTTCAGCTGTGTTGTTGGATACATTGGATAATCATGCCTGACAGTGGGCTCTTTTTTTGGCATGATGGAGAGTCTGTAGTGTCTCGGGATCAGGCGGCAGGCCAGTTTGTCAGAGAGGGAGCCTGAAGTGGCCACTGTTTGGCATGATTATCCAATGTATCCAACAACACAGCTGAACTCTTCAAAATCTACAGGGAACTTGCCAACCAGTCCGCAGTATCTTCTGTCCCTACACCTTCCCACTCCCTTTGCATTACACTCACCTCTCAGTTCACTTCCAAAACCCAGGAAATCCTGAACAGCCTTGTCACGTACTCCTCTAGCCCAACCCTCCCCCCGTACCCATCCACCACTCACCCTCCTCCTTCCTACTTCTCTTCCTTTGCTCCTGTCTCACCTATAAAAGTCACCAGAGTTGTCAACTCCATGAATGTCTCTTCCATACAGGTTGCCCCATGCTCTTCCAGAACCATCAAGGGCAACATATATTTTCTTGCCACTCCTTTGCTAATGGTTCTTTTCCATCCTCCCTCAAGCACTCCCTTGTGTGCCCCCTCCTTAAAGAAATCTCTGCAGACCCTTCCTGCCCAGCCAACTACCGCTCAATTTCCATCACCCCCTTCCTACGGAAACTGCTCTTCTGAACACTCGTGAAGAACTGCTTGCATCCCTTGATTCCAACTCCCCTGCTGTCCTCATTCATCTTGATCTCTCTTCGGTATTTGGCACAGTGAACCATTCCATCCTCATAAAAAGGCTCCATGATACCCTTGGTATCTCAGAGCGGGCACTGGAATGGCTTACCTCATTCCCAACCGACCGTTCCTCCAAAACCATTCCAGGACCTTTATGCTTCCCTACTTCCTCCTCCACTTGTGGCATCCCCCAGGGCTCCATTCATTCGACCTGGCTCTTTAACATATATCTTTCTCTGCTGGCACACCTCATTTCATTCTTCTCCCCCAACTTCCAGCGCTACAGTGACGAAGCACAACTCTTATTCAAATTTCCTACTGATGCCTTTTCACCCTCCTTCATCCCTGACTGCCTCTCTGCCATCCAGGCCTGGTGCACTGCTAATGACCTCTGTCTCAAAGCCAGCAAAACAGAGATTCTCCCTATTGGGTCCCCTGCACCCTACTTCTTCCCTTCACTCTGGCCTTCCTCCATGGGCTCCCCAGCGCCCGCCTCTGAAGCCATGAATCTCATCTTCGACTCCTCCCTTTCCTTCATCCCTCATATTCAGGACATTGTCAAGTAGTCCCACTTTCTGCTCTTCCTTCTCAAAAGAACTCTGCTTCCTCACCTTCTCCATAGACTCAATGTTACCATGCTCTGGTTCTCTCCAGGCTAGACTATTGCAACAGCCTCCTCCTTAATCTTCCTTCGTCCACGCTGCGACCCCTCCAGCTAACCCAGAATAGGGCAGCAAGACTTATCCTTGGCCTCAAGCCCAGGGACTGCACCTCTCCTGCCCTACAACGCCTTGACTGACTCCCGATCTAAGCACAGATTAAATTCAAATCCCTTTGAATCATCCAAAAGGCTATATGGGCCGGGTCTGGGGGGGGACCGGGATAGAACTCTATCTTCAACGCTTCCTGACTAAATACTCCCTTTCTAGACACCTGCATTCTTCTGGCACCAACTCCCTGGATGTAAAGCGGTTTGTTAAACAGAGAGCTGGTGGTCGAGCACTTTCCTCGGCGGGCTCCCTCCTGTGGAATGTCCTCCCTCTTCCTCTGCGTCTTGAGCAGGACCTCTTCAAGTTCTGAAAAAGTCTCAAGACCTTTCTCTTTACCTCTTCCTTCTCACCCTCTTTCCCCTGCTAAACATACAGTAGTGTGACTGATGTGCAGGGCCCTTAAGTATCCTCAGGGCCCTGACCCCTCACATCTCTCATCCCAGCCGCTGTCTATTTACTGCACTTACTTAGGCTCACCCTCTCCATGGGAGTTTCCACTTATGTTCCTCTCTTTTTAGAACTTCAATTTGACCACTTCTCCATGAGTACCACAGCACCTATCCCTTACCCCCCACCCTGCTGCACTTGCACGTTCTGAACACTCACAAGGCATATTAGGTCTGTCTCCCCTCCCTTTTATTCTCATTATTTGTTTTTACTATTAATTCAATTATTTTCTTTGTTGTAATTCATTGTCTACCTTCCCCTGTCCCCACCCTATTGCCCTGTGGGCGCTTTGAAACAGCTTTGCTAATTGTATAATCGCCTAACAAATGACCAATAAATAAATAAATAAACAAATAAATAAATAAATTAAATGGGGCTGTTCCAGAGAGTGTGGTGGGTTGTAGGGTTGTGAACATATGCAAATAGTGTGCTGGTGCTCAGAGAGCAGGAGGAGGGCTTGAGAACATGGACTATATATCTAATCATAGGTGCAATTTCAGGCACTTCATGAAAGATCACAGGACTCTAAGAGCTGAGAGTGACTGCAGTGTTAGAGGAAAAATGGGTTGTCATTTTTGGAGAGGGGACAAAGGTCACAATTCAAATTACAAGGGGATCTTCAAACTGGTCTGCCCACAAATGCAGGTGTGTCAACTTATTGTGCCAGTGATTATTCAGCAATACCCTACAAACACCTCTTTGAGATGCCCATTAGGGTATTCCCCAAAGAGAGAAAATGTCCTGTCAAATATACCCCACCCTGCTGTCACCCATCTCAGTTTGACGAAATGACATCGGCTCTGCAGGAGTATCTGGATGGGTAGTATTAAAACCACCTATTCAGCCCTCACACTTCTACAAAGCTGACCCCAATTATAAAGGTAGAACAGATACAGTTAAGAGATATACCTCCTTCGCTTTTTTTTGCTAATGTGTGGGCTGACGGAAGGCTATATTCTCAAGAGAGGTGTGAACGTGATCCTGTAGTGACCCAAACAACAGTATCACAATCCAAAATAAGAAGAATGTCCAATGAAGGTGCTATAAAAAATATATATGCGATAAATATATATATATATATATATATATATATATATTTCCAATTCTTTCACTCCGACTGCACGGAGTGATATTGAGCCGCACTCACGGAGTGGGATTCCGAATGCAGGCTCCCAGCTCAAAACCACAGACTGCACCAGGATCCAAATGGAGTAAAAAATATTGAGCTTTATTTATCAAAAATTCAGTTTAAAAACAATTTCATTCAAAAAACCTCCATCCCACGCCCCGCCTGACAAAGACGCTCCACAGATGACGCGTTTCGCTACGCCTTGGAGCTTGGTCACATATATACTTGATTTTTTTCTTTTTTTAATTTGCTTTAATTGCATAGCAATTTTTACAAAAAAAAAAAAAAAACAGTTATTGGAATTCTAGTCCATCCTCCTCAGCTTCCTACTTCATAGTGCTCCATTAGTGATTTATTTGCATTTGTACCGAGGAAAACATGGTGCTCCTTTGTTGGTTTATTTCATTTGTTCGGAGGCAGATTCATCTGTATAAACGAGGTTCCTGCAATGACCCATGTTGTTTTAAGACCACTCATCAGCGCTGTCCATCTAGCTCCGTCGTCCATAGTTGTATATTTATGAAAAAGCGGCTTTAGGACAAGGGCCTGTTGGGTGGGCAAACCGGGGCAGCTTTTAATCACATGTCGGATTGTTTAGACTTTTGTTAGGTCCAAACATAACCTGAACAGGTTATCAGGCCTTGTTCTGTCGAGAGAGGGGCGCCCGCTACCTTTGCAAACTAAATTTCAAGGAACCTGGGATTGGTAACCCTAGGTCTCCTGGGGGCAACCAGACGTGGTCTCCCTCTCACTGTGCTTAGAGAGGCATCGGCTTCACCTCACTGATGATCCCCAACAAGGGTGAAACACGTGTATGGGGTTGCTGGTGGTACTCTCGTTCAGGTTGGAATTGCCATTGCATTTCGGTGCTGGACTGCCCCTGGGCAGGACAAAGACTGATATGCAAATGGATATTTCCCATCTGTGAAAGGCACAGTGAGTAAAAGCAGTGGCTGCGAACTCTCAAGTGGTTAATAACCACTGAACAGGTTATCAGGCCTTGTTCTGTCGAGAGAGGGGCGCCCGCTACCTTTGCAAACTAAATTTCTTTTATCTTCTCCTGGATGTCTATCACTTTGTATTCACAATTCCACGGTTTGTCATCTTGGCAAGGGGTCACTGGTGGAGTTTTTGATTTTGACCCTTGGTAGAGAGATGAATAGTACTTTTTCCAGGCTTAATTACTCACACAATTTTTTTGCAGATCATTAGGTACCTTTCTCGATGTTTTTATTAAAGACCAAAAGTCTTTAGCTTTTTTGCCACTTAATGTTCTTAGCTTGTGTTCTGAATCTTGTTGGAATAGATTATGCCTGATACATTCTGGTTTCACCATCACCGTCTTGTGGCCAATGCTGGATTTTACTTTTATGGACTTCATTGATTCACAGTGTGTCACCCTTTTCTCAACTCTCATGCTGGACTTACTTTGCATCTTGTACTCATGATGGCCCTGAATCATGCTGTTCCCACCTTCATCTTGTATCCTGGCTTGCAAAATTATGTGTTACTACTGGCTTCTGCAATTGTATTTGTTCTCCCCTCTTGCTCCTCCACTCTTTGACTGCTTACTCTCTGTTCTCTCCTCCCCTCCCTTCTCCCTTTTCCTATCTCCTCCCCTCCTCCCCTTACTTTCTTCTATGCACTTACTCTATCAGAATCGTCCCTGGACCTAGTATGATAGCAACTTCGTCAGTCGCTCCCCCATCCCCTTACTGTCCCCCCCCCACTCCCTCCAGCACTATCTGAAACATTGTCAGGCCTAGTACGATAGTCGCTTGTTTTGTTCCTCTCCTCCCTTCTGCACCCCTCTCCCTCACCTTTTGTTTTCCTCTGGCTCTACCAGAAATGTTGTCAGGCCTAGTACGGTAGTCACCTGTCTGTTTCCCTTTCCTTCCCACTCTCCCCCTACCTTCCTTATCTATGTTTTAGCACTTGCACTATCTGAAATGTCATCAGGCCAAGTATGATAGTTAATTTCACATCCTTACTGTTCACGGCCTGTAAGAATGTCGTCGTATTTTCCCTTATTCACTCCTTGCCTTGAAGTGCTTTGAAACACATTGTGTATAGGCGCTATATAAATAAACTATTATATCATATCATATCATGCCTGTGAGAGATGATCCAGGATTTATACTCCTTAATTGCCTTACTGGCTTGGGCCTTAAGGTCAGGCTGAGTTGATTTAGCTGCCATCCTCTTCAGGTGTCTCCTTTTTTCCACCAGAGGAAGATAATAACTATGACAGCCAGGTTTTTTTTATTTTGTTAATTCCCGACTTCTTTCTGCTAAAGGGGTCTAACAGCGATCTAAAATTGACTGTCCTGTATGCCTTTCCGTCTTCTATCTTTCCTTTGGTGTAAAGATATGTTAGGGCTGTTATGTCCTTTGCCTTTAGTCACAGTCAATTACGCCCATTATTCACTTCAACCTCGGTCTTCATTTCTCGATCACAAGATAATATTTCCAAATTAAGAGTCATACTCTGTAGATTGTGATCACTGTTCACTGTTCTGATGACTTTGTAATCTCTAATGTATGGCTGTAATTCGCTTGAAATAAAGATATAATCCAGGTCGGCCGCTTGGTCCCCTCTCTCCCAAGTAGGAACAGCCACATTCTCACTTCCCTCTTTCAGTTTCATTTGATGTAAATCCGTGGCTTTCATTAAGCCTATCCAAGATTTTCCTCTTTTCAGAGCTGTTATGTTTGGCCTTTGCTTGTTTCCGCTCTTCCTGGCCAATGGGCAAATAAAATTAAGGTCTCTGCAGATTATTATATGAGAATCAATCTCATTTACCAGAACGTTGTGAATTATAGTTGTAATTAACTTGAGGAAGTTAATTTCTGTCACAGCCTGAGGATTCCAGTAGCAGGTAATTATCGCCATCTTTTCTCTTCGGCTTCCAGTGTTGTTTTCTGGAATGGTTTCCCAATCCACCAGGATAATTAGACAGTAAAGGTCTGAATACAAGATTTTACACATATTTATGCCAGAGCCTGATCTTAAGGCTGTCAATAGCATGGAGAAGGGTCGTCCCTTTTCACCTTTTGCAGCCTTCGCTGTGATTACTTAAAAACCATCCAGGTATGGGATATTCAACAGCCAGGTTTCTTGTAGACATAGGATGTCATATGCACCCAAGTTCACATCAGTAGGTATGTATGCTGACTCATCAAATGGGTGAAACCCCTGGTATTCCATGATACCATCCTTATGCCTTGATTTAAGTGTGTTTTTAAAGGTGAAAGGTTCTTTCGAGTTGTCTCTTCCTCATTGCCCTTCTTCCAGGATTGCTATTCTTGTGCCCCTGATAGCGCTTATTGTATCCATGACCAGTCCGCCCCCTTTAATCCTTGAACTTCAGTTTCTGGCTCTTCATCATTGGCCGGTGTCTGTTTTTTCGTGTTATCAACTTTGAAAGTGATCTTTGTACTAGTCCTTGGACCACTTGGCTTCCTGCCAACTAGCAATGGATCTTGATATTTGGGCGAAGTTTCACAGATCTAAGATATCTTTTCCGGTGGGACTGGCAAGCTCTTTGTTCCTCTTGGATGGTTCACTCTCTTCTTTTCTGATGTTATGGATCCTTTTCTCTCAGCCTGTATACGGTCAGTTCCTTTGCAGGGCGTTAGATCAAATCCAATGATGCGTAGGCTCTCTAGAGCTTCACTTAACATTACTTTGACAGTCGGTGAGGGTATATGTAAATATACGATGTCCGTTAGATGTTTTATTCCAAATTCTAAAATCCTTATGTCTTCAGACTGTATTTGTCATAGGTTTGGGACATGGTGTAAGATCTGCATTACAGTACTCCTATTTAGAATCAGCTTGTTTCTTTTCTCCAGTAGACATTCCAATCTGAATGTGGGAGTTTGTCTTTAATCTATTCGCTCTGAGATAGAGGTGTTCCGGTCAGTCTGTTGACTCTGTAATCTCTTGCAGGGTTTTCTCTCTGTTGTTCTTCACTTCTAACTTCCTCTATGTTCATTTTTTACCTCATTTTCCTGTATACTGGCAAGGCCCTGTTCTTCTCTACTGTCGTGGGCTGAGTCTGTAGGCTCCGATCTTTCCTCCACTTTTTAGTTTGAGTCCTTATTATTGTCTGATGGGTCACTCAGTTGGATCTGAGGGAACTGTCAAGGTTTTGGGCTTTGGATACCTCTCGAGGCCTTTCCTAGGATCTTGTTCCTTCTTTCTGATAGAGTCAGATAGGGAGGTATGTTTGATTGACTTGTCCTTGAGTTAGTTGTCTATTCCTTCACCTTGATCTCCTTTTGCGTGTTCTCCGTTGTTACATCTTCTACCTCGTCTATTTGTGGTAATTCCGATTCTGATGTTTCTATTGTGTATTACAACATGTCCATGAGCTCGATTGAATCTTACAAGCTGATTATTGGTGGCCCAGGTTTTCCGGGTGTAGCCTCTTTTTCTTGTTTCTCTAAAGTGTTTGCGGTTTCTCTATGGCTATTTTCATTTTGGTATTTTGTTCTTTGATTGGCGACGCTCCTATTTTATTCTTGTCCGCTTTTCCATTGGCCTTTGTGTTCTGTAAATTTCTTTTATCAAAGATCCAATTTTCTTCATTGCCACAGTCTCGATTTGACTTCTCTGGTATGGTTGTTCTGCCTTGCTGAGGTACGACTGATTTTGTATGCTGACTCCCCAATCTCAATATAACGCCACCATTGGTTCAGGTTGCTCTGTGTATAGTTTTCGCTATAGGCTCGCCCCCGTCTTCAGTATCTACCAAATTGTTGATTTCCTATTTTTCTTCCCAGTTTTCTGGGACAGCAGGCACTCGAAAGGAGCTCTTTCCTGCGCCAGATGATAAAGAGGGCTGTTTGAGTTTGTCCACTGTTTGAGCCCAAGTTCTCTCTTCCAACAATGTTTTTTCTTCTTCCGTTGTCTGTGTTCCACTTTCCACTAACGTACGTTTAGAGCTTGTTGGTTGTGAGGGTTTGTTCATGGTAGAAATGAAGCCCTCAAAATAGATAAACTTTGTGTGCATTAGTTCAATGATCGTTTTATGATCTTTCATTGTGTCGTTAATGGCGTCATACAGTTTTGAAAAGGGGGCCAGGGCAATGGTAACAGTAGACATAATGGACATAAAATCTGTTTTCCTTTTTGTGTCATATGATCTTGATTCCTGTGAGTCATACAATATTCTCTCTCCTGTTCTTGTAGGCACCCGGTGGGGGTCCTGGCACTCCGAGATAAAACTCCTTTGTAAGGTTCTCTGAACTTTTGTCGAGAGGTATCTTTTTCTGGTGTTCCAAATTGTGGTATATTTGACCCTCTTGACTCCTTTAATTCATCCCTGTTATTTAATCCCGGACCTTGCAGTCTCTGTCTCTCTCTCCCTCTCTCTCTCTGTCCTTCATTGAGGTAATGGTCATGTGGGACGGTGTTCAAGGGTATGAACCGTTAGATGTTTCCCTAGGTAACACGGTTCTGATTGCAACTGGATTTATGTTGGGGGTAGATTCTTTCCCTTTACAACCGACCATGGGTCAACCTTGTCCGTTTTTTGACGGGCTGTTACTCTCATATCCCTTTGAGGGGTCTTATTAGTTGCTTCTAGAGCTTGAGACTCATTCTCTAAGGCCACACCAGCCCCCTCTAAAAGCTTGGTGTCTGAGATTTCATGAGGTGATTCTTTCACTGTCTCCTCCGTATTTAATTTATTTTTCAGAAAAAAAAGTTGCAAGCTTTCAGAGAGGTACTGGCCCTTAGGTTTGATTTTCCTCGAGGTTCTTTTAATCGGTTAAGATTTAATCGGTTAAGACTCTCCCATTTGATTTAATGGTGCATTTCTTTTTTTTAGAACTTTTTCAGATGGAATCGTTTCCGTTGTTTTTAATGTTTTTTGATCTGCACCTTTACTTTCGCTTTCACTGATTCCCCCTGGGTTTAAGTTTTTGTTTTGGTGACTTTCCTTTCCCCTGCAATATTCTTGATTTTTTCTCTTTAATTAAACACATCATCTGCAAGAATAACTATATAGAAAAACACCATAGAAAACCCACTCATGTGGACAGAACATTGAATATCAATGGATAGAAAGGTGAGCACTTTGGGAAATGAGATGGGGTGAAAGGCAATTAATTAACCACAATGTTCGTTTATAAGTATATGGCCCTCATTCCGAGATTGGAGGTAGCCATGGTGTTATTTGCGCCATGGCTGCCTCCAGTACCGTGTCCAGCACCGATCTGGTTGAATGGGGATTTACCGGGACATTCCGACTGTGCGGACCCGGTAAATCCCCATTCAACCAACCATTCCCATTTGAGCCCCCCATAGGGCTCAATGGGAATGGGGAAGGCGCTAATAACGGGCCCGCGAATATGATGCCCGTTATTAGCACCCTGGTCCATTAGCGGGACCCATAAAGGATGTGTGGTCAGACCACACATCCTTTACGGTTCCCGCAAAGGGACCTCAGGATTGGGCGGTAAGGGATTACCGTCACCGGTCTCCTTACCGGTGCCCGGTATCGCTTACCGCCCAACTCATAATGACCGCCTATGTCTTTGATGAAAAGATATGCAAGTGACCTAACCGGTCCCTAGGGCACAAAATGGACCAATAGTCTGAGGGGATCAATCTCAGTTTTGGTATGACGGATGGTGGTGGCCCAAGCAGCAAGCAAGCGCCTAATCGGGTTGAGTGCAGTAGCTCAGAGAGTTTCATGGGCGGCATTCGGCGATGCAGGTCAGAGAGTTCACCTGGTCTGTTCTGGGTTGAACTGGTTCGAGACATGAGGTAACCACTGGGAAGGGTTGATGCGTGAAACTCCAGTGGTTCAATTCCAGAATCAGTGGGCGTTCAAATCAGTGATCCTGCTGCTCTTGCATGCAGTTCAGCAAAGCAGTGATTTAAGGATGTGTAAAAGCTGGTTCAAGTCAGTGAGGGACACTCCAGCAGTTTGAGTCGGTTCTGGTGATGAGCAGTTTATTAGAGGCAAGCAGGTGATGAGATCTACAAGGATACAGTGCAGCATCAAGCTGGTACGAAGTTGTCAGCAAGCTCGTTTCAAGGTTTGATCGAGTGGCAAAGGCAACACCGGCAGGTCCTGAGGTTTGAGATCCAATTAATCCATTTGAAAGCAGTTCAACTGGTTTGATGCAGGGAAAAACAGGGATACTAGCTATCTTGACTCACATAATGCTGTGAGTCCCACTCTAGGGTCTCAGGGACAAGTTCATTCCTTGTTCTCGTGCTCCCAAGCAAGGGAGGCTGGTCCACACAGTCAGGAGTCCTTCACCATGATGAGGTTCTGGGCATCAGTGTGTCTGGCAGAGACACAGGTCGTGTTCCAGCAGCAAGTGTCACTCACAATGTTCCCTGGTAGTGGGTAGGGAAAAGAGCTTGCTTCTGACTTGAACAGTAAGTCTTCATCTCACTGGTGGACGGCTCTGGAAAGTCAGCTCGCCTAACAGAAGACCAATGGATTCTTCCTTAGGTGTTTGTCCCATAATAAATCTGAGAAGAAATAGGAGACCCCTTCTTTTAAAGGCAAATGTCTACAGGTGGCTCGGCAAAAGCAAGCCTGATTTAAGGGTCCAATTCCTGTCCTTGGAATTTGCTTTCTGACATCACACCCAAAGTACTTGAGCTGCAGGAATTAGGGAGGACAGGAAGAAAAGATAGAGGCAGAGAAAAACAAGATTTTGGAACCTTCATCTCTGTATGGGGCTCCCTCTGTCTACACTAATCACAACCCCTTCTTAATAGAATCAAAGGCACTTTTAGTATGCAATACCCTGACGTGAGGCTACCCCTTTTGTGAATGGGTGTGCCCTTTGATTCCTGTCCCAGGACGGCTTCCTGTGGAGTGGCTGTTGCTCTGGGGAGGGTGTAACCTTTCCTCACAAAGGAACAACAGGAGGCAACCCATAGGGCTACAGTCTTGCTAGAAGCAGCAAATACAGCCTCGCTGAGGGGGAATACTCATGATTATTCCACAGCTGACATGGGGTCACAGTGCTAACACGTGTGATACCAATTGGATGTGGTTGTTATAATTATGAGACATGCCATCCACCATACCCTAGCCCATTTTTAGCTTATATTTAAAGTTTAATGTGCCATCAGGACAGTAAACTCATAATTATGGGGGATTTGGACAGACCTGCATATCTTAAATGCAGCCCCTGTGCTGCAGTGACTTGACTGCCACTGCAGCTATGAAGAAGGGCGCCAGTGCCCTAAACCTGCCACGTGAGAGCAGGGGGTCCACATAAAGCTACTGATTCAGCCATGCACAGGTGTATATTATGCTTTTGGCATGGAGCCGGTGAAGATGGGGGTCTGGTCATCAGACCACCCTCTCTGAAAGGGAATGACCTGCATCATTTTATATTTAAATAACAAATAAAATAAACAGGGCTCCTGTGCCCTTGCCAGATGACAATCCTTTACCCTCAGAGCAATGCCTATGAAGGTGGGCTTGTCCTGCAGTGTTGCAGACACCTCACTTTTGTTTATACAATGAATAGTCATCCATTCAGTAAATCATACCTCTAAGCTTAACCTCATTTGGAAGAACGCTCACCCTGGACTCATTCTCCACAAGCAGCACTATCGTTCCCATAACTCACTCAGAAAGATTAATTTGATATCATCTGAATGGAGAGGCCTACCAAAAGTAACTGACTTCATGCATCTTTCACACTGAAATAGTTGGGAGGTATTGTATTTAATGTTTTTACCTGTGCCCATTCATGACCTGCTTAATTATATTTATTGAAGGCTCTTTAACAATCATGAATGCTTCCTTTCTGCAATTATGTTATAATACACATTCTACAATTAGAGTGCAGAAAGCTTTATTTGTTTATTTGAGAAATGATATCTTTGAGGGGAAAAAAAGAATCTACATAAGGAACAGAGAAATGCCCAGTTGCTATGCATTATTTCCATACCGACCAGTGATTGTGTAAATAAATTGAGAGAGTGTAGCGGTCTAGTGGGGACATGCATCAACAACAGGCAAGTGTGTTATGATCCTCTTTGCCATGGTACCATCCGTTACTAATTAGAACCGGTCTAATTGTCCACTAAGACAAGCTGGCCATGCCTAACAAGGCTGAGTCCAAGTGTTCAGGGCATGAAAAAGTAAGTGATTCCCAGAGAAAAAACGAGAAGGGTGGCTATTCCTGTAATCCTCCACATTATATAAGGGTTTAATCCCCTTGAAGGAGGACCAGAGATTGATTCAGAAGAACGTGTTTGTTGTTAATATATGGCCTGTGACCAGTGGGGATTTCAGGTAATTGGTCCTGGAGACCACCCCATGCACCCCAGACCAAATCAAGATTGTTAGCAACCTTATTGTTCAAATATGTACATCAGAAACGTCAGCAAAATAAAAGGAGTGATGGGTGGAAGGTTTTAAATTAATCAGAACCTATGGAATAGCTCTGGGCAACTCTCCAGACAACAGATCTTCATCCTGCCATATCATTACAGATGTGGGGAAGAACATAGAGACTACAAGCAACCCCAGACATGTTTGAGCGTCATTGGACATCACCAGTGAGTTGTAGCTTAGGTCTCTAGGCCCATCAGGCTCTGGACCCACATGGACCAAGCCATTCCATTTGGGGGGTCTACAGCAAAACAAAAGGACCTGTAGAGGAGGTCCCAATTACAGCCTGCACTTCAACCGTCCATTTTGAAGTACCAGGAACATTCACACAGAAATATGTGGTGTATGATGAGCAAATAAACCAGCAGAGAGCCGCAGTGGGGTTCTGTCCAGTACCCATCAGAAGAACGATGCCTATTCAAGTACCAGTACCAAGGAAACCATGGACAGTAAGGTATCCATTGAGGAAACCCTATCAACAAATTAAACGAAATGAAGATCGTCTAAGTACAGTCCCTGAAGAAACCAAAAAGGTCTTAATGGAAGACGAATAGTGACGTCACGAGAACCCGGATTGACTCACATATAGAAGAAATGACGACCAGAGAATGATGCAAAGAGACAAAACACCATGAACAAGGATTCGTGAACCTAAAGTGAAAGGACAATGTCAAATGTAAGAAGCTTAAGCTATAAGCAAGATGCAGATATTCAACTAGTTTACACCTGTACATATGCTTGGAACTGCAAGAAAGCTAAGAAAATCGTGCAGCTTGCTATGCTTAGTAGACTATACATAATCTACCTCAAACGAAGGACATTATATAAGTGTATTTCCACTTTGCACAAGAAACAGAATCAATCCAGGTTACTAAAGGCCACACGAGAAAAAGCTTCATATTTACCAAAATCAAGAAGAGACGGCTGAAACGAAACTCAGCAGAGGCAACTTGTGCCAGGAAAGCCAAGGTCGTATCAGTGGAAGAGACGAACAGTAGCTACATTTAATTGAAACTAAGAATAGAATATCCTACTTCTGAAAGGTTAAGATAAGAAGACGAAGCCAGGTGGTCGGTGAATTGAAAATCAAATACATAAATTATACAGAAAAGATGCAAATTCACGGTGTCTGAATCACGTGACCAGCCGAGCAAGAAGAAGCGAGAGCTCACACCTACGCATGGCACCTGGCCAGGCGAAGATATCAGAACTTTTCCAGACAGAAGATGCAGTCTTGAGACCAACCACAGTGAAATAATTGACACGTGGCTACTAAAGTGATGATTGATTGTAACAATAATTGGAGGAAGGCTGGGAAACTAAGGGGCACCCGCACCTGGACGACCATTCTGCGTGCTACTAAGCAAAGTGGAAAAGTATGCATGGGGTTGGTGCCAACCCAATCACAATGGACCAAAGAATCTATGGTCCTATAGTTAGTAGAACCAATAGGATGCCGTACCTTTAGTGACGTCTGCAGTAGCCATTTTTAAAGGAAGGGCTTAGATGCCCACCTGACAGTGTTTACCCAATCCCCTCACTCCGTAACCATATACAGATATAGTACCTATATTAAAGTTACCTTTCCCGAACCAATAAAATCGCATGTCAAATTTTGAGTATTACATGTCAATGATGAAGAGTTTTCAGTATAAATGTTATGATTTTAATGAAGTTCATTGGAGTTGTGAAGCGAGAAGGAAGATCACGCATCCGCTGATATTCATGCAATTCCCCGTTTTTTGTAATTGCCATTAAACGGACTCCCTTTGCCAAACTGTTGAGTTGTCCTTATTGATTGGTGTTGAAGTATACATCTGCACCCCCATCCATCTCACGGGTGCTGCTACCTTGTCTTAAAGTACTTCTCAGCAAACCCTGACTCTATGGGCCGGTAGGGGGTCTCGGAGCACACTTGGTAGCAGAGATCGGATGGTTATCGATTATCGATTAGAATAAGACACCCATTGACCGTTGACATAAAGTAACTCTAGCTGAGCGGGAGAACGGCCGGATCCCGAGCATCCAGAGAGGAACGATGAGTGAAAAAGACTAATGCTTTATCAAAAAGCATATACCTTAGAACAAGTACAGGAAAAGGTAACGGAGGGAGGCGGGAAAACAAAATATAGTCAGAAGTAGAGAAGAATGTATATATACATGGGGAAGGAAATAATGACTTAAGAATAATTAAGTAGACAGAGAGAGGATACCGGGGAAGACACCCGAGAAGTGAGAGGATTCGTCTAATTCCTATGCTTTTAATATAAGCGGCTAGAAGAAACTTGCATCCAGAGTCCCAAATAAAGGGGAACATATAGGTCACCACAGCGGTTAAAGACGATTTTGTGAAAGGGATGGGTTTAAACTTCATTTTGGGGTAAAACAATATTAGAGGCAGAGGTATATGTGGCCAGCTGGAGTTCGTCTAGTCTGATAACATTTGTTTTATGTGTTGTTTGTTGTGACGTCATAAGTCAAAAATGTAGACTTAGAGGAAGTGACATAAGATTTACGGGATTAAATAACTGAGATATTGTAGTATACGAATTGATGTTTATTGAATAAAATAGAAGATATGAAATTTGTGAGAAAAAAATGGGATTGGAGCTTGAGGTGATTGGTGCTCGCTCATATTGTTGGAATTCTTTAAGTCACGTAAAGCGTTAACAAGTGTTATATAAAGAGAAATGGAACAGATTTAAGCATGGAAGACATAACTCCATTAGCACAGCTGTGCAAACAGTTGCCGAAACATGCTCCTAAGCTGAAAAAGTACAGTGCAGAATGGGTTAAAGGAACCGCCTACAAAATGTTTATGCCTTGGCCACAGGGCGGGTCATTATCTAAACTGTTTTGCAACACATGACCACATACTTGCACGCCACATACACGGGCAAAAAGTTAGACGAACGCCTAGCTAGTCTAGAGTTGTGGAAAATGTATCAACAAGACAAGGAAGAGGAACCGTCATTAGACTGGATACTTGACGTATCCACAGAGGGGGGGTGAGACACCCTCGGCGCCACCCGCCCCATCTTAAACGAAAATTGAAAATGATAAGGAGGAAAGGTTATACCCGCTCAGGGAAGTTAAAGCAGCCACGGGGTGTAGCAACCCAGCATATGAGTCACCTACGCAACATAGTGGCGAAAATCAAGATAAAGATAGACATAGAGATATTACCTCCAATGTCCTGAGTGTCAAGGAGAGGTGCGATGACGAGAGAAGAGACCAGACACAGGCAAGTACATCTCTCGAGGCAGAGAGAGAAGGCAAAAGATGGAAAGGAAGCAAGGATAGAACTGATGAGATAGCATTTGCAAAGAACGAATTGATGGGAGGGCAGATTTTATTGAAACTTGATGGCAAAGGCATTGATGACGCGAAACAAAAGGAGAAGTCAGACGATGTACAGAGAAAGGAGAAGGAAAAGGAAAAAGGATTGAGAGACGAAAGAATAAAGAAAAAAGATAGGCAGAGACGAGAAGAGTTATATCGCGAAGAGCAAAAAAAGCAACATGATCGTAAACAGAGAACAGCCAATGATCAAAACCGACAAGAGCAGCGAATAATAGAGGAAGAACAAAGGATACGAGAGAAAAGAATAAAGAGACGAAGGGATGCGGAGATACAAAGGGCAAATTAATGTAGAGACGCAAAGAAAGTGGAAGAAGATAGGGTCAGAAAAGAAGCGAGGAAGCACAGAAAATTCAATGATGATGTAGAACGTAAGTGAAGACAGAGAGCACGCAATCTTGAATATCTGGAAAGAGAGGTTAAAAAACCTGATCCAGTGGTAGACTGGGATGACATAGAAGAATTATTTCCTGAGTACGATTCAGTACCAGGCATGTCTAGGGCAAATATTGAGGATGCCTTCGACACCAGAAGCATTGGAGAAATGATCGATAGAATATATGATGAAATGGGGCTAGAACAAGTATCCCAAGGGGAGGGAGAAGACGAGCGCCTAGAGAGCACTCAGCTTTACGATGCTGAGGACGTCTCCCGAAGTAGTGGAAATAGAGAACTGTCCCTAGACAGGTTAGAAACAAGCAGGAATAAGGATGATGCAAGACATTTCACAAGATGGGCGCAGACAATGTCAGACACCGAAAGAGAGGGACATGAGGAAAAGGAGAAAGAGAGGAGACGTGAAAAACGATTCCCGGGGGGAAAGGGATAAGATGGTTAGATTCTTGTGAGTCTGCACCAAGGGCATTATAGTCAGTCACACAGTCAGACTGACGCAAAGAAGTATCTCATGGTCAGAGGGGGGTGTCTCCAACACCCTATGTGAGCCGGCTAAGGACTATGGGCCTCATTACATGGAATGCGGTAATCCAGGGTGCTATTAGCACCCTGGACCATGCCGGTAAATTACCGGCACCGCCTTGGCGGAAAGGGGATTTACCGCCCCATTCCAAGGTTGGAGGGGCGGTAAATCCCCCTTCCGCCATTGCCCTTCCCCATTCCCATTTCTGCCCCATAGGGCTCTATGGGAATGGGGAAGGCGCTAATTACGGCACCGCAATTTTGCGGTGCCGTAATTAGCTCCGAGGTCCCTTAGCGGGTTGGTTTTTAACGCCTGCAAGAAGCAGGCGTTAATTCCTCCAACCCGCAAAGGGACCTCGTAGTACGGCGGTAAGGGTTAACGATCACCGTTGCCATTAACGGTGACCGTTAACCCTTACCGCCGTCCGTGTAATGAGGCCCATTGTCTGGTAGGTGGCGATGCAGGAATATTACTCCTGCAATAGACAGAAGAACAATGAGAGAGGAAAGAGAAGACTATGCATCCCCATTTCCATAGCTCGAGAAAGTGGAGCAAGACCACAGTATATTCCATGGCCACACATGGACCAAGAAAACCTAAAAAATAAGCTTCCAATGTTGACATTGGAAGCTGGAAAATGGATGCACGAGCTAGAAAAAATGATGGGAGGGAACATGTTAGCTATCGGGGATATCAAAGATCTCTTAATCGGCCATACCTGGTGATAGAGCAGACGATGTGTGGACATGGACAGGTTACCCTGGTGTGACCACAGTTAATACCGTGCATGATGGAGCTCCGTTTAACAATTGCAAAACCGCGGTATGGGAAGAATTATGATCGTTATATCCAGATGCTTCCGACATGGGAGCTATCATGACTCGGAAAATGAAGGAGTCAGAAGATCCGTTGATTTACATACAGAATTTCCAAGACGCATGGGTACTCGAGACTTGGGAATCTTGGGGGAAATCTATACCCGTGTTCTACCATATATTTTGCCAAGGGCTGCCAGAGCCGGTACAGAAACAGCTCAAGAAATTGGTAGGAATCGAGGCAAAGCCATGGTCCGAAATACAGCTGACCATTGCACACTATTGCAGGCTGCTGCAAGAAAAGAATCGCAAAAAGGAAGCTCACGAAAGGGTGAAGAGGCAAAATGAGTGCAGAAAAAAAAATGTCAAAACATGCTCTTGAAGGAGCAATGATAACTAGCACAGACGGATCGAACATACAACCGGTGAATAAACCACAGCAGAACAATCAGGGCAATACTGGGTTTTACCCCAGGGGATGAGGATTTAGAGCAAGAGGATGGCAGAGTAATCAGGGAGGTTTCCAGAAAAATCAAGTAGGTTTTCAAAACATGCAAAATGGCAATCAAGATATGTGAAATGGGCAAATGATCAGACCACCGCCAGTATGTTAGTTGAGTGGGATGACAGGGCATTTAGCGCGCACATGCAGAAATCAAGGCATGATGCAGAACGGCCAAGGGATAGGAGCAGGTACGGTGAATCCACCTGCATTTTTACAGCAGAGAGTTGCACAATGGACTCCCCCCATCACCAGTGTTACTCCTCATTACAGGGTTCACGATCTGTCCTGACAGATCGGTTCACAATCTGTCCTGACAGATCGTGAACCCTGTAATGAGCAGTAACACACGTGATGGGGGAAGTCCATTCGCACAAGGTGGGACAAAATTATATATGGACTAGGACAGCTCACTTGGAACCCTGATGTGTTCTTTCCTATTAGTGACAACAGACCCTCACCGGGAACCAAGGGTGGATGTCGTTATAGGGGATAAAGAATATTCCTTCCTCGTTGACACTGGTGCAACACGTTGTGTATACATGAAGGCAAGTTTTCATTGTCTGGCGATGCTATAAATACTCAGTTTCACAGGAGCTACAAGTCATGTTCCCTTTATAAATGCACTTCCAGTCTCTATAGGAGAATGTGAAATGAATGTGCCTCTATTATTGTCATTCCGCCGAGTTCCTGGCGTCTATGGAGCCGCTGGCGATGCTGAACTTAGTCCCATTCGCCGGCAGCCTTCAGTCACGCCCCCTGTTTCCTGGTTTTACTTTCCTTCTGTTCCTATTGGTTGGGCGCTCCGCGGCCTGGTGTTTTAACCGGCCACTTCTGGGTCACGGATGCGTCGCAACGCTTCCGGTTTCGTCCGTTAGCCCTGAGTTGCTTGCTACCTGTTGCTATCTTCCTGGGTTACTCGCTTTTCCGCCGGTCGGGTCCTCGAGCCCAGTCCGGCCCCCCTCTGTTCTTCCTTCGTCCTTACGCTGGTTCTATCTGCCTTTCTCTCGCTGCCTTGGTTTTGTTTCACTCGCCCGCCTCCTCTGCCCTCCTACCAACTTGCTTACCCTCCCTCCTTCCCATCTTCACTTACCGCTTTTCCTCCTCCTGTCTGTTCCGCTTACTCCGTTCTTCTGTTTCCTACTTCCTCTCGCTCTGCTCCGTACCTTCCGTGTGCCAGTTACCTGCCTTGTCCATTGGACTTACTCTCGCCTACCTTCAGGATTGTTTGCTGTGACCTTCCGTGTACCAGACTCCGGCCTGTTCCCCTGGACTGCCTTTGCTTGCCGTTTTGTTACTTCCACTTCTAGCCTCGTGTACCAGATCCTCGGACCGCTTACTGGACTGCCTGTGTTCTGGGGGAATTCACTCCACGTGTTTCCTCCAGACACTTTCCACCAGCTCTCACCCTTCAAGGATTCCTGGTTCCACACCTCCAAGGCACCCAACGATAACACAGGGGTTTTTTGTGCCTAAAGGCTTTTTCCCCTCTTGGTCGATCCCGAGGGAGGGGCCCCCTGGTCTCCCCTCTTGGGGGGCACGGTGGCTTCCTCCCGGGGTCGTCCCTATCTACATAAAAAAAAGGTGCGATCACTAAGAAAGGAAAAGAAGGGTTCTTGGAAGGAAGAAGAAGGTGAGGAGTCGGGGGAGGGGGAGATCTCAGAATCTACACTGTCGGACGAAGATATCACCGACCCCGGTGACAGTTTGCGACACCCAAAAGAGATGGCCACCCCACAGCAGGTACAAGAACTCGTAGCCGCTGTACAAAGTCTAAGTTTGGAGATGCAGAACCTTAAGACAGCTAACGCCACCCTTCAACATCGTCTGACGGACAGGGAAAGACCTTTAACCGATTTACCTCCACTTCCCCTAGTATCAGGGAAGTTCGATGGTTCCCCAAAAAAGGTTAAGGAGTTCCTGGACGCATGCAATCTTCATTTTTCCTTTCGCCCTCAGACCTTTGCCTCAGACCACGCCAAGGTGGGGTTTATGATCACCCACATGACCGGGAATGCCCTAGCTTGGGCTAGCCCTCTAGTAAACCAGCCAGACCCGGTTTTACAGGACTACAATGCCTTTAAGGCCCTGATTCAACAAACCTTTCTGCGAACAGAGAGTACCTACTTGGCCTCGGAGGACCTCCTTGACATCCGTCAGGGGAATTCTGATCTACTGACATACATCACCGCTTTCAAACAGGTGGCAGCTGAGGCAGGTTGGCAGGAACAGGCCCAGTATGCCATATTTCGGTGAGGTTTAAGGGAGGAATTGAAGGACGAACTAGCCCGGATAGAAAGACCGGTGTCTTTTGCCGAACTCCTGACAGCTACCCTCCGAATTGACTTCAGAATGACGGAAAGACATCAAGAAAAGAAGAAGACCAGGTTAAGTGTACCCCCTCTCTCGGAGACTCACTGACCCACATCTGTACCCTTCCAACGGACCGCTAAGGAAGAACCCATGCAGATCGGAACCACCCGAGCCCCGCTCACACCTGAAGAAAGGAAACGGCGCAGGGAGGGTTCCCTGTCTATGTACTGCGGGTCTTCCTCACATTTATTAAGAGATTGTCCGGAAGTACCGCCCAGAAGGTCGGGAAACGCTCGCCCTCAGTAAACATTGGGACGCATTACCGAGGGGCTGCTCTTAGTCCCTACGTGTCTCTTTCTGTATCCTCTACTGAAACGTCTGAGGACTCCCGGTTGATGGTGCTCACAGTTTCTCTCAGAGTGGGCCCCAAGGAAGTAACCACTTTATCCCTACTCGACTGTGGAGCAGCAGAGAACTTCATGGATACCCATTGGGCAGAACGACACAGAGTGAAAAGGATAGCCAAACGAGAAGATCAAAAGGTGGAAGGGGTTGATGGCGAACCTTTGAGCTCGGGTTTGATCACTCACACCACGGAAGCACTTACTTTGTCCATCCAACAACACACCGAAAGTATCACATTCGATATCATCAGGGCTGCTCACTTCCCCCTTATCCTGGGTATCTGTTGGCTACGCAGACACAACCCCAGTATTGACTGGTCTAGAAACTTACTTCATTTTCAGTCCTCACTATGCAAATCGGAATGCTTGCCAGAACCAAGATTCGAGACCGTCAAGACCACAAATAGCTACGAGGTCAGAACTGTACACTGTCTCCCACACTACCTGAAGGAGTTCAACGAGGTGGCAACTGAAAAGATACCCATCGAGCTCCCTACGCACCGGCCTGAAGACTGTTGCATTGATCTCACCCCAAGTGTATTGGTACCCTTCGGTAGGATGTTTCCACTGTCTTTAGAAGAAAAACAATACCTCCAAACGTACTTGGACAGCAACATGGAAAATGGGCTCATAAGGCCTTCAAAGTCCCCTGCAGGAGCATCCTTGTTCTTCATCTCTAAAAAGGATTCAAAGGAGTTGAGGCTGTGTATAGATTATCGCGGTCTAAACAAGGTTACCATAAAAGACCGGTATCCTATGCCATTGATCACTGATATCCTACAAGCTGTACAGGGTGCTACCATCTTTACCAAACTCGACCTGAGGAATGCTTATCACCTACTCCGGGTGCAGAAAGGAGACGAATGGAAGACAGCATTCCGGACTCCTTTCAGACTTTTCGAATACCAGGTAATGCTGTTCGGGTTGGTAAACACCCTGTCGGTATTCCAACGGTTTATGGACAGACTATTCTCCGATCTCCTGTGCCAAACCACATTGGTATACTTAGATGACATTCTGATATACTCTCGCACTCCTGAAGACCATGTGGAACATGTCAGGGAAGTATTTAGAAGGCTACAGAGAAATCAGTTGTCTGTTAAACTCGCCAAATGTGTGTTTTCAGCCTCCTCCATTCCTTATTTAGGATACATTCTGTCAGACCCCGGTATCTCCGTGGATCCTAACAAGTGTCTTCCATCATTGAATGTCCTTCACCCACCTCAGTCAAAGAGATATAGAAATTCCTGGGGTTAGCAAATTTCTACCGGAGATTTATCCCTAATTTCTCTCAAAAGATACTACCTATCACCTCACTTTTAAAGAAGTCTGCAACTCCATTCAAATGGTCAGCGGAGGCGGAAGACAATTTTGGGAATCTTAAGGAAGCCTTCTGTTCGGCACCCATTCTACAACAACCAAACCAACATCTACCCTTCATTCTAGAGACGGACGCTTCATCAGCCGAAATAGGGGCTGTGCTTCTTCAAGAAATCCAGGGTACAGAACATCCGGTGACTTATTTCTCGAAGACCCTAAACACCAGTCAAAGGAACTACTCGGTCATAGAGCGAGAGCTTCTAGCCATGAAGGCGGCCTGTGTAGAATGGCGCCATCTGCTGCAAGGAGGAAGGTTCCTGTTCACCATACGGACCGATCATAAGAACTTGCAGGTTCTCAAACAGTTCGAGTGCTACAACACTCGACAGGCCCGATGGGCTCACTTCTTCGCCCAATTCGAATTCCACATACCCTACATCCCTGGCAAAATGAATGTTGTAGCTGA
This sequence comes from Ambystoma mexicanum, assembly GCF_040938575.1. Lineage (NCBI taxonomy): Eukaryota > Metazoa > Chordata > Amphibia > Caudata > Ambystomatidae > Ambystoma > Ambystoma mexicanum. The sequence continues at coordinate 1,322,670,737 of NC_090934.1, forward strand.
CTCTCTATCCCGCCGGTGTGATTACCTGCCAGAGACAGATACGCCTCTTGAACGGATGTTTCCCCAGTCCAGGACTATCGGAATTATTTCTAAATTCCTTCAGCAGGTACAGGAGGATTCTGGAGGTCGTTTTGAAGTGGAAAGACATTCTAAGGATCTGGCCTATGAAATCAGGAACGACCTTTACCTTGTCGGAGGAAAACTCTATCTACCCACACTGGCTTTCCGCAAGACAGCACTTGCCTGGTGTCATGATTCTAAACTAGCAGGACACAGGGGAGTGGCTGGCACTCTCGACTACCTTCAAAGACATTTCTACTTGCCTACGATGAGAAGGGATGTAGATCGGTACGTTCAGTCATGTATCGTCTGTCTGCGGAGTAAGTCATCCCGTAAACGACCAATTGGTCTACTGGAACCAAGTGCTGTACCTAAGGGTCCTTGGGGCACGATCTCTATGGATTTTATAGTGGATTTGCCCCCGTCTCAAGGATGCACCTGTGTCATGGTAGTAGTGGATTAATTTACCAAATTGGCTCACTTCTCCCCGTTGCCTGGTGTTCCTACTGCAGCCAAGATGGCGGAAGTGTTTCTCCAAGACATATTCCGGTTACAAGGTCTACCTAACAAGATAATTTCAGACCGGGGTAGTCAGTACACCTCCCGGTTCTGGAAGGCACTGTGTGTCAGACTAGGGGCCTCATTACACGGAAGGCGGTGATCCAGGGTGCTATTAGCACCCTGGACCATGCCGGTAAATTACCGGCACCGCCTTGGCGGAAAGGGGATTTACCGCCCCATTCCAAGGTCGGTGGGGCGGTAAATCCCCCTTCCGGCATTGCCCTTCCCCATTCCCATTTCTGCCCCATAGGGCTCTATGGGAATGGGGAAGGCGCTAATTACGGCACCGCAATTTTGCGGTGCCGTAATTAGCTCTGAGGTCCCTTAGCGGGTTGGTTTTTAACGCCTGCAAAAAGCAGGCATTAGAGCACCAACCCGCAAAGGGACCTCGTGTTACGGCGGTAAGGGTTAACGGTCACCGTTGCCATTAACGGTGACCGTTAACCCTTACCGCCGTCCGTGTAATGAGGCCCTAGGTATCGAAACAGCTCTCACCTCTGGATTCTATCCGCAATCCAATGGGCAAACTGAACGCCTGAACGGAACCCTGGAACAGTACTTAAGGTGCTTTATCAACTCCCAACAAGACAACTGGTGCACGCTACTCCCTCTAGCTGAATTCTCTTACAATAACTCCACACATGCCGCTCTGGGGTTCAGTCCTTTTTTTGGTACTTATGGGTTTCACCCTTGCTCCATTCTTCCTGTTTCGGGCCTCTCTACTAGCGTACCATCTGTAGATTCTTCCCTCTCCCTCCTTAGAGAGACACACAAGAAGGTAGAGGAAGGCCTTAAGTCAGCCCAAGCTCAATATTTCATTCAAGCCAACAAACACCGTAGACCTGTACCAGGATGGGATGTGGGTACCAGAGTACCCACATCCTCCACTGGATATTTACCTCGTTGGGTACATACTTCCAAGTTATCTCCCAAGTATCTAGGGCCATACGAGATCATACAGAAGATCAACCCTGTGGCTTTTCGCTTAAAATTACCCAACAACCTCAAAAGGGTCCACCCTGTTTTCCATGCCTCTCAACTGAAGTCATTTCATGCTGACACATGGGCACGACAGGTTAGATAGGCCCCGATTCCTCAGGGTTCCACTCGGGCGGAATATGAGGTCGCCCAACTCTGTGACTCCAGGTATCATAAGGGCAGGCTGGAATATTTGGTTAAATGGAAGGGCTACCCTTCATCGGAAAACTCTTGGGAACCCATCACACACATTAAAGCTCCTGTCTTACTTCGCAAGTACCACTTCTTTCATCCAGGGAAACCAGGGGGAGGAGCTTATAGGAGAGGGCATACTGTCATGCCGCCGAGTTCCTGGCGTCTATGGAGCCGCTGGCGACGTGGAACTTAGTCCCGTTCGCCGGCAGCCTTCGGTCACGCCCCCTGTTTCCTGGTTTTACTTTCCTTCTGTTCCTATTGGTTGGGCGCTCTGCGGCCCGGTGTTTTAACCGGCCACTTCCGGGTCACGGATGCGTCGCAACGCTTCCGGTTTCGTCCGTTAGCCCTGAGTTGCTTGCTACCTTTTGCTATCTTCCTGGGTTACTCGCTTTTCCGCCGGTCAGGTCCTCGAGCCCAGTCCGGCCCCCCTCTGTTCTTCCTTCGTCCTTCCGCTGGTTCTATCTGCCTTTCTCTCGCTCCCTTGGTTTTGTTTCACTCGCCCGCCTCCTCTGCCCTCCTTCCAACTTGCTTACCCTCCCTCCTTCCCATCTTCACTTACTGCTTTTCCTCCTCTTTTCTGTTCCGCTTACTCTGTTCTTCTGTTTCCTACTTCCTCTCGCTCTGCTCCGTACCTTCCGTGTGCCAGTTCCCTGCCTTGTCCATTGGACTTACTCTCGCCTACCTTCAGGATTGTTTGCTGTGACCTCCGGTGTACCAGACTCCGGCCTGTTCCCCTGGACTGCCTTTGCTTGCCGTTTTGTTACTTCCACTTCTAGCCTCGTGTACCAGATCCTCGGACCGCTTACTGGACTGCCTGTGTTTTGGGGGAATTCACTCCAGGTGTTGCCTCAGACACTTTCCACAAGCTCTCACCCTTCAAGGATTCCTGGTTCGACACCTCCAAGGTGCCCAACGATAACACAGGGGTTTTTTGTGCCTAAAGGCTTTTTCCCCTCTTGGTCGATCCCGGGGGAGGGGCCCCCTGGTCTCCCCTCTTGGGGGGCACGGTGGCTTCCTCCTGGGGTCGTCCCTATCTACATAAAAAAAGGTGCGATCACGAAGAAAGGAAAAGAAGGGTTCTTGGAAGGAAGAAGAAGGTGAGGAGTCGGGGTAGGGGGAGATCTCAGAATCTACACTGTCGGACGAAGATATCACCGATCCCGGTGACAATTATATTCACGACAAACCCCAGTAAACATTTTGGATCGAGAACTAATGACGAAGTTAAATATGACAATCTCATTCACAGAGGAGGGCATAGTATGCTCAACTCCAGGAATGCACTATTCAAACGTATGCAAAATGATTAGAGCATACGCAGGACACGCAGCTATGAGAGCTATACCATTAGAACCAGAAATATTCACATATGGAATAAGCGTGTTAATGGAAGGGCTGCCAGGCCTTGCTGAAAAAACTAGGAGGACCCCAGACAAATTTTTGTTCAGGCCAAGAATACCTATGCATGAAGAAAGTATTTCCCTTAATAATACACACAGCCACAATGTGAGGAAAAGTGGTTTTGATCGATGGTTATGATGATGAAGGCCGACAATGGTGCATAGTAATCGCCATTGAAGAAGGGTACAGATTGACTGACGTCACTGATGACGATCTGTTTGATGAACAAGCAGATTGAGGAGAAACAACAGGGGAGGTGAACTTCACCTTTTGGGTGAAAATTATCAAAAGAGAAGTGCCTCAGAGAATGATGTTAGCACAGAATCGTCCCGAATATTTCAAGGATGACATGGCCCAGGTGCCTGTCTCAGTGTGGACCACAGCACTGTATGATGTAGGCTTATTAAAAGGAGTCGGAGAAGCGAAGATTAAACTGAAGCCAGGAGCAATTCTACCGAAAGCACAGCAATACCCCATGTCCAGGGAGGCCGATGAAGGAATTTTTTTAAGACAATTTTGGCTATGATGGAGCAAAGCATCTTAGTGATGTCATAGCCACCATGTAATACGTCAGTGTACCCTGTAAAAAAAAGTAAAGGGGGGTCTTGGAGGCTGGTACAAGATCTAATGCCGATAAATTATATTGTGGAAGCCGAGTTCCCTTTAGTCCCTAACCCGGCTACAATCCTATGTAATATACCGACTGAGGCAAAATATTTCACGGTGATTGACTTGAAAAATGCATTTTTCTCAATCCTGTTGCACCGTGACTCACAAGATCTGACGTCATTCACGTTCAGACAGATGCGCCTGAAAAGAATGAGGCTACCCCACGGGTACTGTGAGTCTACTTCTATATTTAACAGGGTCCTGCAGATGGACCTAAGCAATATTGCATTAGAAAGTGTTGTCTTGCAAAATGTGGACGACATATTAATTTGCAGCATGACAGAGGAGAAATGCAGACACGATTCTGTTCAGCTATTAACTATACTAGCTGAAAAAGGATATAAGGTTGACAAAGAGAAGTTACAATATTGTCAACGAGAAGTACTCTACATAGGTCAGCTGATCTCTAATGAAGGGAAAAGAGTTACGCCAGAAAGAGCTGAAGCCATACTAAACACAGCCAAGCCACACACGCTAAAGCAGATGCAGAGTTTCTTAGGCCTGTGCAATAATGTCAGGGCATGGATCTTCGACTACAGCTCTTACACCAAGGCTTTGCTTCAGGCACTAAAGAAGGCACAAGTGACGAAAGGAAAGATTGAATGGTCTGAGACCATGGAGGCAGGATTTGCTGAACTCAAAAGAGCAATTTTCCCAGCACCAGTTTTAGGAATCCCCAATTATGCAGAGGAATTTTACTTGTTCTCACACACGAATGGCAGCGTTATGACAGCAGCACTCACGCAGAGGACCACATTGGGGTACAAGCCCCTAGCATATTATAGTGGAAATTTGGACTCAGTGATGAGAGGCCGTTTCCCTTGCGAGCAAAGTTTAGCTGCTGCAGCGTTCACCATATAGAAAGCTACTACCATGGGATGCTCGATGACATTGTACATTGAACACTCGCTATTTGCTATCCTAGAGAAGCCTAAGGGCACACTGACATCTCAGAGAGCTTCTGCTTATGAAGTGATCATATCGAATCCCTCAATCAAGATAGTCCAATGTGAAATAGTGAACCCAGCTATGTTCACAGCAGAGCCAGTCACTGAAGGAGAGTCAATACATGACTGTGCTAATTATGAAGAATTCTATGATTAAATTCCGAGAGTAAAAGAGAATGCATTGGCAGAAGGAAAAATTGTCTTCTTTGATGGTTCTTCAAGAATAGATCAAAACGATGGACAAAGATATACAGGCGTTGCTGTGATGAAGCACACATCAAATGGAGAATTTCGAGAACTACTTAGTGCAACAATACCATCTCATTTTTCAGCACAGGCTGCAGAATTATTGGCGTTGATACTCTTGATTGAGAATCACGGAAACCAGGAAGTAACGGTGTACAGTGACTCTGCCTATGTGACATCAACAGTGCAAGCAGGCTTAGCGCGTTGGAAAAGGAGGGGCTACCTCCGGGTGGATGGCATGCCAGTACAGCATGCAGCCTTATTAGGCAGGCTGATTAAGGCACTACAGCTCCTAGTGGGCATAGCGGTCATGAAATGCGCCGCCCACATGAAGGGGACAGATTTATCTCACGAGGAAATCAAGCAGCAGACACGGAAGCCAAGCGTATGGCATCCAAGAGTGAGATGATCATGGAGGTGGAAGTCACTCACACAAATGAGAAAATGATTGTTGCATGGAGTGCACCTGAAAGCTACAATAATCTGGGACAAACACAGTTGATGGAACTCCAAGGGGAGGCACCACAGAAGGAAAAGAATTTATGGAAATGGCAAGGGTGTTCTTTAAACCCCTCCGAAAGCTTGTGGCGACAAGACAGTACTGGTAAACCAGTAATGCCTACAACCCTGTTAAAAATAGCGCTGGAGCAGTTACACTATTCAGCACACATGACAAAAGAGAATCTAGCGGCAACACTCGCGGAAGACTGGTTCATACCGAACTTAACCAAGCACGTTGCATTTTTTATAGTGAACTGTATAATCTGCCAACAGTTCACAGCTGGGCACACATTAAAAGTAATGAGAGGAGTCACCCCAAGTCCAAATGGACCTTTTCAGCACTTGCATGTCGATTACATCGACATGATCCAAGTATGTAATAGGTACAGATACCTAATTGTTGTGGTGTGTCCATTCTCTAGATGGATAGTGGCAGGTCCATGTACACACCCAGACTCTACCTGTGTGGCCAAATTTTTAGTGAGGGAGGTATTTCCCAGGTGGGGGGTATGTGAAGTCATGAGATCAGATAACGGGACCCATTTTGTAAATTAAGTTTTTGAACAGATTAGCTTGTTGCTTGGTATAAAGCACAGGTTTTCGTCGGCGTATCACCCACAAGGTAACGGGATATGTGAGAAGCTCAATGGCTTATTAAAGGAGAGGATAGCCAAGTTGAAGCTTACTCTAAGAAAGGGATGATTACACGGCCTTCCTTTGGCACTGTATGCACTCAGAAACCAACCTGGTTCTGACCACCATCTTAAGCCGCACGAAATAGCCACAGGAAGAAGAACGCGCACTCCCCCGACACCACGAGACAGAGCAAGATGTGATGCCCAGTCAACAGGAGAAATCTTAGGGTCTGAAATGTGAAATGACTTGAATTGCATGACATCTTGCCTTACTGTAATTTCAGGCCAGCTGCAGCAACGACAAAAAGGGTGCAGGGCGGCACGGAACACAGAAGGAGATACTACTACAGGCACAGCTCAAGGACTTTGTGTTCCATCTGTTTTCCCTGGAGACACCGTCCTGGTAAAGAACCATACGAGGAAAAAGTGGGACGAGCCAAGGTTTAGCAGTCCCTTTACAGTGGAAGACTGCACTCCCTCTGCCGTAAAGCTATAAAGAAGGAGAGTTTGTATCTTTTTGGGTGACATCAAACCATACATCGGAGAAGGTCCCCTGCCTGCACCCCATCGCGAAGAGACTACAGACAACGGGGAAGAACCACAGCACATGCAGACGAGATCCATGACGAGGAAGAAGGACGCATGAGCAGCAGCAAAATAAAGACAAAGAACTTTTGTGCAAAGAATTGTGGCTTCATTTTGGACATTTCTCTGAGAAAAAAAGGGGATAAGGACATAAAAACAGACACTCTGTGCATCCTAGTTTCAGGGTGAAGTAGAAAATTGCACTCGTAAGCCACAACATAGTCTGTTGACTTTGAACTGAGGCACACTGAAGCCTTGATTAGGAAAGAATATGCCAAATTTTGATCGGGGACACATAAATTGGAAGAAAATACAGTATCCAGACTTTTTCCACACAGAGACCTTGTTCAGAATTACTTATGGTGTCCCACAGTAGCGCCATCACGAAAGATGTGCTGTCCTATTTCGATCTAGTGCTAAGATAGTACACCGTCACTGGTGGGGAGGCTCACCAGTATTACTGACTTTCTTCAAGATCCTGAAAACAAAAAGACTATAAAGAGGCTGCTTACTGTAATTGCCAAACAGTTCCTCCTACTTCCTGAGTACAGCGAGGAAAAACCAAATGTCCCAAGCAGAGAAGGAAGCGAATGAGCTTATCGAGGTATTGTTCTTTCGCCTAACTGAAGACTGTCCAGATCTTGTCGGGAGAACGGCAGATGTATTAACTTTTCCTTGAGATTCAGCAAATACAGAACGTCTGAGCATAATACTAAACAGCATTGTATTCCAAGTTGCTCTCCATACACACGGAGAGTGCAGACACTGTTCACAGTGAAGTGAAAGCCTACAGTCCCGAACCTCAGCAAGACAGGACAAATGTCCCTGTCACCAGAAGACAGCAGGTTAGCGAGTAATGTCTTCTTTCGCCTAATTCAGGATTTCCCAGAACTTGTGGGGAGACCTGTAGATGTTGACGTCCTCACATTTATCAGAGACCAGCTAATTCTACACAGATGGGCATGCTCCTGCATGGTATTGTGATGCAAGTGGAACTTTCTGACCATCAACATAACTATTTTAGAAGATTTTAAACTTTCCACCGAGAGACAGATCGAGAGAGAAGTGCCAGAAATTTACTTTCTTATTTTCATTTTGACAAGGACACAATATGTCTTCGGGAATGAAGCAAATCAGAGGTACAGACTGGGAGTTAGTATATTTTGAACATGCACAGTAGAGAGACTTGTTGGATTATTGCCTGTTTTTGACATTCACATAGAAAAAGAGAACTGTATCCAGAAATAATAGACAATCCAGTGTTCAGACAAAGAGAGACAATTGTTTAGTTCCTACAACTCACAAACAGAAACAACAGAATCCAGAGATAATATTGTCTAAAGGTTATATTAAAAGTTAACATTTCAAAGAATTATCGAGAAGGGGATCCAGAGCAGTAATCTTGTCCTCCCTCGGGAGGAAAGATGTTCATATTTCTCTGGGAGTAAATGCTTCCAATTAACCTACAGAGGCATAATGCACTTATGTATTATATTCATCATTGTTTTACTGTCACTAACGATCAGAACTGCATTTTTTATTGGTGCACAAAGCACCTCAGTTCCAGTGCACCCTTCTAATGATGTACACATGACACCCACAAAAGCACCCAGACCCTCTATAGTAATTCCAGTCCCCAGGGGATCTGATAAAGGAGTGAATGAACTTGAGATGGATGTAATCAGCAATAATACATATACACGAATGGTAACAAGCAAAGTGAAAAGCCAGAAACAGGATCGGCAGAGTCTGAATGGTAGAGGAGTACTGACAACCACATGCATGCAAACACTGAATGTGCATACAACAGGCCTGTCAATAACTGCAGAACCACAATCCAAGGCATGGAAGAAGAAGAGACTGCCTGCTATGAGAAAATCCACTACAAGTGAAGTGAAAAGACAAATGGAAGAAGCTGAACTCCTGATGAGACAAGAGGAATGAGAGAATTGACCAACAGAGACAGCATGGACAAGCACATATGTTCCAGTGAAAGGGACAAGTACAAGTTCTACAATACAGCCATATATTGGACCAATGCCAGAATGGATATGGACATTTCTAACCAGAAAGAAAAAGATACATGAGGACAAGGAAAGAACTGCCAGACTTTTGTCTACTCAAATCACACAGATGAGAAGGCCTTCATCATGGACCGGGATACCTGAGAATCCTCCAGCAAGAAGGAGCCATACAGATACATTCAGGGATGTAGTTATAGTGAACTACATGAAAACCTTAAGAATCAAGAGAAGCATGCACGGAGACGACAATGAACTAAACGATTACTTGGACAGCAGAGCAAATTTGGGAAACAACATCTGGTACCAGCATATGAAAGAAGTTGGAAGATGAAGTTCAGAAGGGGAATGCTTTGTTTGTGCACTCCTACCATACAGAATGGGGAAGTCCAAGATATTTGTGGCTGTAGAAATTGATGTCCAGACAGCACACTGTCTTTCACACGTAGCAATGTGCAAAACCAGAGGCCAGTTCATAGGTAGTGATGCCTCACTGAAATGGGCAACTGAAGCAACCAATCCAAATGAAGACGATTATGTCCAGGACATAAAGACAAACAATGGAAAAATTAAACACATTGTGATCAGATACGAGAAGCCTGGAGTCAAAAGGAGCAGAAATTAGAAGAGAAGCAAATCAAAAGCTAAATTTCCAAGGAAAAACTCCAGAAGAGACTCGAATTTGGAAGAACAGAGGCCAAATGCAGATTTGGGGAACAGTGCTTTCACCGGACGGATGGGAGAAAGGAGTAGAGATATGCAGAGCATGGATGGTCATAGGTCAATACGAGCCTACCATCAACATAGTACGAGATGGATGCAAGCCATTGTGGCCAAAGCTTGCAAAACTGCTGACAAGGGTTGAAGACAGAGGAGGACCCTTGCGGATAGTGCCACTGGAAAGCCCACAATCCTGCTTCAAGAATAATGGCACTAGGAAGGTAGGAGAGAATCAGAACTGTGGACGAGTTTTTGATGCTCCAGTAATGGTGCATGGAACTGAAGTAATTATGGATCATTATTGGGCATGTGGATCCAAAGCATACATCAGACTGCCAATAAACTGGGGAGGTATATGCACAATAGTGAATGTCCACATTCCGGCGTTGGTGATGCCGAAAAGGCACTTGAATATTGACAGTTTTCCAAAAGCAGATGCTCACCTAAGGACGAAGAGATCTGTGGAACTGCTGAATTGGATAAAGAGAGAGAATGACTTATCTGCCAAATCAGAAGAAGCTTTTCATGCAATCTCATATGAACACAGGCTATTCAGCCTCACCTCATCAGTGTTCGCGACAATTGTCATGCCAAGATTCCAAGTAGGGGCAAATACTAAATGGTTGCAGATAACCAGATGGGAGTTACTGTAGACCATTGTCAAGATGCCTACCCCCGGAGCACCAGGCCAGGCCCAGCACCCCCGGAAGCAGGCATCATGCCCTCTGGTAAAAGCCCAGCGCCCCCTTATAGGGGCCTTTGGCGCCAGGCTCATGTTGGACATCAGTCCTGGCGCCATAGGCGCCAGGCTCATAAAGGGAGGAGTTTTGTGCACTTACCTGATGCAGACCATGCTGCACGCTTCAGGCCTCCCTGAGACCTGAAAGGGACTATTTTTTCATAGGGACTATTTTTTCACTCGGGCGTGGCCAGGGAAGGATACATACCTAGATGGTGAAGGATACATACCTGGGACTTCTTTGGAGGCTATTTAAGCCACGCCCAGACAGCAGCTCATGCTTCGCGTTGTTCTGCTTCCTGCAGCTTAACGCTCACCGTGTCTGCTCCTGGACTCCAGCCACGCCCGCCTGGAACCTGGAAGACCTGCAAGGAAGGAAGAGAAGAGAAAGGTGAAAACCAAGGACTATTTCAAACTTCTTACCTGCATCCGGAATCTTCTTGCCAGCATCCCTGAAGAAAGACTTCCATTTAAAAGCATCGCGTTGCTCGCTGCAGCGCCACGCTTCACTCACCTGTCCTCGAGACATCTCCCGGCTCCATCGCGGCTGTCAGCATCGGACGCCACATCTCTGCACCTAGGGGAGAGTGGAAGAAACAAAAGGTGAGCAGAAGGAACACAGAAGGAAAGCCTGATTAACAGTCATAATACTTACCGGCTTTTCTTCCACATTTCGGGTCGGCGCCGCCCCGTTGGCAGGTACCGTACCCCGGCCCCTATGGGGAAAGGACAAGAGACATTTATGGGGAATGATAAGGACATTTAGAGGGATCGCCCTCATCACTACTCACCTCGGCAGTTTAACCCCTCGACGCATCGCCTTCATTCTGCACCTGAAATAAAGGACAGATCACAGGTTAGAAAGACAACATAAAGGGGGCCTCACTTGAACTTTGAACTTTCATACTTACGGCGCATCGCTCAGGAAAGTCAAGTGGATTTTGCCAGCGCCATTCTGAAAACCAGTGAAGTAACTGGACGAACACGTGCCCCTGCACCAGAAGCAGGATGGAGAGTTCATCCTTACAAACCATAAGGTGAGCTTAAACCGGGGATTGGAGGAAGTTGGAGAGGAATGAAGGGGGAAGGGGGAAAGGGGGGATCTAGCACACTATTCTGCAGACTGTTAATCCCCTTTCTCATCTGCAGAAGGATATTCCTACGGGCCAGGCAAGCACGATTTGGAGGTCCTGTCCAATCGGTGTTCCGGGTCCTGCGCATCACGCTAGAAGAGGCCACAGCAATCCAGACTAGACCAGCACCCCCGTGGGAACCAGGTGAGCATTACAACCATCAACACAACCATAAAGGGATTCAACGCAATCAAGGACGAGTTAAGAGCAATCCGACTGATGACTCTCCAAAACAGATATGTACTTGACATGATCACAGCTATGGATGGAGGAGTTTGTGCAAGAATTGGAGAATCATGTTGCACATTCATACCATCACACGATGAAGAAAATGGAACTCTAACAGATGCCATAGGTATGCTGACGAAACTACAGAATCAAATGATTGATGAAACTGACGAAGTAGACGATGACAGTTGGTTTGGATCACTGTTCTCATGGGTCCACAATGGATGGCAGATGCATTCAAGTTCCTAGGAGCCCTACTAGTGATAATATTGCTAGGATTCTGTGTTATCAAGATAATAATCTCTCAGTGCTAAAAAAACTGCGAAAAAAGCCATGGGGATGAAGATCATGATTGATGTCCAGCTAGGATGGAAGCCCAAAGACCTGACTGATGAAGAAATAAGAGACTTTGTGAAGGCCAACATTCATGCCCAGGAAGAACAACGTTTTTATATCCGAGGAAGCATGGAGATTATGTGGGAAGATGGGTTTACTGCAGCCCAAATAGACAGTGTGAACTAATGACTTGGAACAAGGACGAGCACATGAAAACAGCAGGTAGTTTAAAAGGAGTCAAAAAGATATGGACCCCAAAGAGACATTTCTTCAGACCATCATGTATAGACCCTGAAGATGAAGAAGGAATGGACCCAGACGATGAAGTAAAGGTGAATACAGAGGAATCAAAGAAGACGGATCCAAGGAAGGAGGTGAAAGTGGTCGATGAATCACCCAGAGGGGGGAGTGTAGAGGAGGTCCCAAATACAGCCACCACTCCAACCGTCCATTTTGAAGTACCAGGAACGTTCACACTGAAATATGTGGCATATGATGAGCAAATAAACCAGCAGAGAGCCGCAGTGGGGCTCTGTCCAGTACCCATCAGAAGAACGATGCCTATTGAAGTACCAGTACCAAGGAAACCATGGACAGTAAGGTATCCATTGAGGAAACCCTATCAACAAATGAAACAAAATGAAGATTGTCTAAGTACAGTCCCTGAAGAAACCAAAAAGGTCTTAATAGAAGACAAATGGTGACGGTCACGAGAACCTGGACTGACTCACATATAGAAGAAATGACGACCAGAGAATGACGCAAAGAGACGAAACACCATGAACAAGGATATCGTGAAACTAAAGTGAAAGGACAATGTCAAATGTAAGACGCTTAAGCTGTAAGCAAGATGCAGATATTCGACCAGTTTACACCTGTACATATGCTCGGAACCGCAAGAAAGCTAAGAAAATCGTACGGCTTGCTATGCTTAGTAGAAAGCGCCACTATGCATAATCTACCTCAAACGAAGCACATTATATAAGTGTATTTCCACTTTGCACAAGAAACATAATCAACCCAGGTTACTAAAGGCCACACGAGAAAAAGCTTAATATTTAGCAAAATCAAGAAGAGACGGCTGAAACGAAACTCAGCACAGGCGACTCGTGCCAGGAAAAGCCAAGGTCGTATCAGTGGAAGAGACGAACAGTAGCTACATTTAATTGAAACTAAGAACAGAATATCATGCTTCTGAAAGGTTAAGATAAGAAGATAAAGACAGGTGGTGGGTGAAATGAAAATGAAATACCTCAATTATGTAGAAAAGAGTCAAATTCTTGGTGTCTGAATCACGTGACCAGCTGAGCAAGAAGAAGCGAGAGCTCACACCTTCGCATGGCACCTGGACAGGCGAAGATATCAGAACTTTTCCAGACAGAAGATGCAATCTCGAGGCCAACCACAGTGAAATAATTGACACATGGCTACTAAAGTGATGATTGATTGTAACAATAATTGGAGGATGGCCGGGTAACTAAGGGGCACCCCGCACCTGGCTGACCATTCTGCGTGCTGCTAAGCAAAGTGGAAAGTATGCATGGAGTTAGTGCCAACCCAATCACAATGGACCAAAGAATCTAGGGTCCTGTAGTAAGTAGAACCAATAGGACATCATACTTTTAGTAACGTCTGCAGTAGCCATTTTTGAAGGAAGGGCTTAGATGCCCACCTGACAGTGTTTACCCAATCCCCTCACTCCGTTACCATATAGAGATATAGTACCTATATTAAAGTTACCTTTCCCGAACCAATAGAATTGCATGTCAACTTTTGAGTGTTACACGTCAATGATGACCAGTTTTCTGTATAAATGTTATGATTTTTATGAAGTTCGTTGGAGGTGTGAAGCGAAAAGGATGATCACGCATCCGCTGATATACATCAGACTCCCCGTGTTTTCGACTTGTCATTAAACGGACTCCATTTGCCAGACCGTTGAGTTGTCCTTATTGATTGGTGTTGAAGTATAAATCTGCACCCCCATCCATCTCACGGGTGCTGCTAACTTGTCTTAAAGTGCTTCCGCGCAAACCCAGACTGGGCCGGTTAGGGGTCTAAGAGCACAGATCGATGGCTAGAAGGCTTTAAATTAATCGGACCTGGCGGCATTGCCCTCGGCAACCATCTAGACAATCGACAGCCTGCCACGCCATTACAGAAATGTGAAAGACCATATGCAAATCATGCTTGATCCCACCCCAAAAGGGGTAGACCAGCCATTCATTTTTCTGTTTTGCTGTAGTCGCCATGAGTGGGACAGGTTGCCCAGACGTTGGTCTCGATCCTGCTGGGCCTAGAAATCAAAAAACCTACCTATAGACTACTTCTGAACGAGCCGTCACCCTCAATGATGCGACTCACAAACTACAAATGCACCAAAACATACGAAAACCAAGATCACTCTAGGGCAGTAGGGAGTGGGATAAAATGAGGAACCGGGAGGAAGTGGTCACACTTAGGGGTAAGAGGATAATATACATAGAAAGGGCTGAGGAGTGGCCCTTTTACAGAGGGCTTTAACCAACATTCAAGAGACTCAAGTACACGTGTGTAACAAGGTGGCTGGACACACACTGGATAGAAATTAACAGATCATATAAAAAAGCAGTGTCAACGCCACTTTTTGGGAATGGGTAAATCACATTATTTATTCCAGACCCTTGTTCATTAGAATTCGTTTTTGGTAATTGTGTAATTATGTACAGCAGTTGCGCCCTTTCTTTAACCAAACTTTGAGCCAGTGAAACCGGTTAATGGTATTAATTAAAATGAATTAAGAGGCAAGCCCATCCAAACGCAGCTCTGACTCCTTGTAGGCGGAAAGTGTTTTTGCTAGATATTAATTTCCAGAACGTGAGAGAGCTAATTGAAGTCTCTTTAGAATTTCCCAACAATGGGTCGAAACCTCCTGAGGTAAAAAGCTGAAGTTCAAAGCTCGGGCGGCAATGCGTCACAGGGACTCTAGCTGCGCTTGAGTGCCACGCCAACGTACCTGAATCACCCAAGTTCACCAAGGACGAGCATGCATCATTCAGGCAGAGGCGGGCGTCGTGAATCATCACGTGACAACTTCATTTGGGTCTCAGGCCTCCCTGTTAATGTGTCAACACTGAACTGTGAATAAGCAACACAGGCTTTTTGTCAGAAAAGAAAAGCAAGGTGGGGCTGGAAAGATCAGGCTAAGGTTGTAAGTAAAACGAAGTCGTGTTACTTAGCTAATTGCTAACCCACACATGTTCGTAATTTTTTTAAAAATGATTTCGCCAAGAGCCACATCCACTCTGTGTTTCCAAAATTTCCTCAGAAGAAAAAAAAAGTGAAAACCAGTTTATAAAAATTATTTGTATTTACATTGTCAGTTGTTATTCTGAAAACTGGATGTGGGTGCAACTGGGGAGGCAGGAGAGCCAATGTATGAATTTCCCTGCTCTCTGTGAAAGTCTCACTCCCAGGTGCTCCAAAATATTGGCATGCATGACATCGTTGGTGGTTTTCCGGGTGGGGGTGCCCGGGCCCCGGAGCACCTGTGTATCCGCCCCCTCCACCCAGTCTTGAAGACCTGACTTGGAGACCCCTGGAATAATAGGGCCTTGGAATTAGGCTGCAGTGCCTTTAGCAGGCAAACACACATCCTTATGGGTAGTGGGTGGAGTTGTGTGCCAGCCAATTCAGGGTTAAATGGTGAGAACTGACAGCACACTGAAAGAGTTCAGACTAGCTCGGCCTAATTTGCATAAATATTTTACAATGGTGCAATCCCATTGAAAAACGCTCTCTAAATCAGGCCCGCTGGGTATCCTTGATTGCTCCGCTTTGCACTGCTCTCACAGTGCATGATGTGAGCACCTCTTGTGCTGCTGATCAACACAATTCTTTTAGCATCAAAGGATTAACATCTCTGCACTAATATCCACAATCAGTGTACACAGATATGTCTAGCGATGGCAGGTGTAGTTCACTCTGTTTGAGGCTCGCCAGTGGTATGATATGATGTTGAGTTGGCAACAATGAGGCTCACCCCAACAGCACTGGAATATTTGTCGCAAGTAAGTGGTAAATCACACACGATTCAACAAAAAAACTGCCATCCACACAACTAACACCACTTCCGTGGGGAAAATGGGTCCCTGCCCTTCCCTCAGCATTTCCAGCATTTCAAAGAAAAGTTGTATAAGGAAATCTAGGCGAACAAGGCGAGGCTCTATTGCAATGCCCAGAGTGTGTGCCCTCCAGATTTCCGGTGATAATACTGCTCACTAAAGCATTGTTTGTGGCAAAAATGTATGTAAAAATGTGGACACCGTGGAAACGATTAGGCACCTGGTTTTAAACTGTCCATACACTAAACAGAACAGAATCACGTATCTATCTCCGTTGATTACAAATCCTTGGATGTTCGAAGAGGATAACATATGGAACAGATTGATCTCAGGTGAAGCTACGCAGTGGACCATGGCCATGACAAACCTAATCGAGTTGGCTTTCAAACAGATAAATGAAATTCTTCTCATCGAAGACGCCTCATTAATACAAACCCAAGGAGTATCGGAACAATGACATCGGAAACGTATCTATTGTTTATAAAAAGATGTACCTCGATCTGTTGAATGCCAACTCTCCGGAGAATCTTGAAGAGTTAAATGCACAGATCTTTTTGATAAAATTACAGGTCTCGGCCTGAAATATAAATCAAATAAAAAAAAAAAAATAAAAAAAAAATGCTATTTGTTCTTGTTCTCGCCACCACCCTCCACCACTTTGCCCAAATATTCTAGGAATGAAGTTAGTTCAGTAAAAATGCCAGTCCTACAATAAAAAGGGAAGTGATGGGTGGTGGGGATCAGGAAAAAAGCATCTTCCACTGATGATGTTTTGGTAGGCGGCATTACCACACAGAATCCTTACTCCATTGTCACGCGTGCCCTAGGGGAGATGCCATGCCCTTGAAATAAGCAGGGGTTTGGTGAGATTGGTGATACCAAAAAGCACTAGGAGGACATGAGGGCTTGCCCAGTGGATTTGCGGATAAGTGCTGACAATGCGGTAAACGTGAAACAGGACTAGCAAGACAGGTGCAAGACAGGAAGTGGGCTTGTGAAAAGTGCAGAACATGCATCAGGACATATGCAATGTCTGCCTGAAAGTAGAAAGCACGTATGTGTGGCTGCTGATGTCCCCCCAGGACCCCGTATGTTTTTTAAAATGTATATTCTGGCTTAAAGGACAATAGAAACCAGTCAATACAGAATGGTTTGAGCAGTTGGGTGGTCTCATTACGAATTTGGTGGCAATTCAACAGTAAATCTGCCAAATTACCGCCAAACTCACTACCTGGTCCATAGCAGTCCGTGAAACATTTTGGCAGTTTTACCGCTGGCAGATTTACGGTAAATCTGCTGATTTCTGGAGAGTGGTGGAAAACCTCCACTTCATCTCCACATTTATAATTTCGTGGTGTGGGAAAGACATCAGTAATTCCGTTACCAACAAAAAAGTGGCAGTAATGGAATTACCGCCAATTTTTTTCCCACACCGTCGAAATTGTAATGAGCCCCATAGTGTTTGCTAGCCACGCTCCCTCACAAAGCTGCCCCTGAGCCTTCATTGCTGGAGCTCATGGTAACCAGGACAACAAGAGGAAGGAAACAAATACTAGTTTATGGTAACCGGAACATGAGCACCTGCGGAGCGCCCTGGGCCAGGCTTCAAAAGAAGCAATAAAACATGGTGGCTGTCCAATTTAAAGCTCCAGCCCCAAAACCATTCTGTAGCATGCACACACAAAGTGTAGCTATGGGTTTTATAGTTCTTTAACCAGTTGTTCAATCACATAGCTTGCTCGCAGCAAACACCCAGCCGAAAGCAATGACACGCGTAAGGGGGTGGACCCACAAGTATATAAAAGGGTAGAAAGAACCTGGTGGAGAGGTTCAAGAGTCAGCAATTGAAGGCGAGAGAAGAGAGATATTATGTGGCGTAGCAGTGAGGAAGAGAGAAGCAGAAACTAGGAGCCGGTGAGTGTGCGCATCAGTAGAGGTGGAGGGGAAGCAGCGATGGTACAAAGGAATGGAGACACCGTGGCATAGAGAATATCAGAGAAAGGTGGAGGGGAGACAGTGATAGAAAAGGAGAGGAGAGGAAGTGTCAATGAGAACATTGGAGGGAAATGGAGAGAAAGTGACGACAGAGAAGCGTAGGAGTGAGACGAGGTGGCAAAGAGGATGCTAGGAGGACTGGAGGAGGTGATAGAAAAGCAGAAGAGGGGTGAGGAGTTGGTTAAAAAGCATATTAGAGAGAAGAAGAGAGGAAGGCATGATAGTAGCTCTGATGAGTACAAAGGAGGAGGAAGAAAGAAGCAGAGAGGAGGAATAGCAGGAGAAGGAGGAAGTGGCGGAGCAAGCAGGAGTGGGTCCTCAAGGAGGGAAGGAGGAGATGATGACAGAGGAGGTGAGAAGGACAGATAGACAGCAGAGACATCGTAAGTAAAAGTGATACGAAAAAGGTATGCAAGAAGAGAGAGGATTGGCCTCAAGTGAAATACCTGGGGCGGTGCAAGTACTTTTTGGTCCTCTGTCTTGCCTTTTCTTTTGCCCTTCCAAGCATATTACGGGTGTCTACTATGTTCTTATTAAGGTAATCAAACACCATGAGCCTGTATCCTTTCCTCATCACTCTCTCCTTTACTAGACATTTCAACTGCCTTGGTCTAGATCCAGGCAGATCTCTTGGACCTGGGGGTCTATGGGCTCTTTTAGTTTCAAACACCTGCCCTGGGGGAGCTCCAACAGTTAAGGAAGGGTATTTTGTAAAATGTGCATGGGGTTTCTCTTGTCCACTCCCACGGGAAACCCTGCAATGCTGACATTACTGCTCCTGAAGTAATTGTCCTGGCTTGACAGCCTCATTGACATCTTCTCCAGCTACCTCTTTACAGTCTGAATCTTGACACTCACCGGCTTGTTTTATCATCTCCATCTTCCACTCTACCCTCCAGGACATATATGATCGGATTGAAAAACGGATGAAATTCCTTTGATCTGGTAGAACAGATGACATACCATGCATATAACGTTGGTTCTGATAGATACAATGTCTGCTCTGCAGATCCATTATCTTTGAAGTCTTTGAAATGCCCAGCCCTCAGACGCAGAGCTTAGAATTTTTGAATCACGCTTGCACACTGCTGGGTAGAGCCACCCATACACACACTGCCGCAATGGTGAGCCTGACAGTCTCCGGTGGAAGTGGCGGGCCCCAGAACCAGCTTTACCTGTAACTTGTTCTTCTAATGATTAGTACCTCCTCTGCAGAATCACTATCCTTGAAGGATTACCCTAGCAAAGCCACTTAAAAAATAGGAAAGAACAAAGCCCCAATCATCCCAGGGCAGAGAGACAGAGGTATCACCCAAGCATGTGCTGGCCAACAGCCCTGCTAAGCAAAGCGTCAGCACTTGCATCTGAGCCCAGGAAATAATGCTTACCAAGTGCATGCAGGGTCAGCCATGTGGCCACCCTCTAGAGCTTCTGGACTGGGACACCGCTGAAGAAAGTAGTTGTAGCCGCACTACCTCTTGTGTAAATCTAATATGGCCGAGTTTGGCGCGCTGCCTCATGGCATATCCTGATGCATTCCACGGTCCATCTAGAAATGGCCTGTTAGGTCAGAGCCTCCCCACAGGATGCATGACCATAAGATACGAACATTGGTCTGTCCATGCTGTACTTGTCTGGCCTAGTTATTAAGTGGCTAAGAGCTTTCCTAGGATGAAGCCTTTGCCACCTCTCCTCCACCTTGGGTGAAGGGGGTGGCGAAAAAAAGAAGCTGGAAGTCATATTGAATATTTAATGGGAAAATCAGTTACCACTTTGGGTAGTAAGGATGGCTTTACCTGCAGTATTACCTTGTCAGCCAACAGGGCCTGCTGGTACTTACTTACCTGACTGTTGTGATGGCCATTAGAAAGGCAGTTTTTAAGATACAGAATTTGGAGTCAGAGCTGTGGAAAGTGGAGTTATCATGTTCACCAAGACTAAGTTCAGGTACCATTGCGCCTAGATCTAAGGCACTAGCAGATAGTGACTGACCAGTCCTTTCAAGAATGTTAGCACAATCGGAATCTCGAAGAAAGAACCCGCTCTGGCTTTTGCATACAAATAGATAGCACAGCCTTGTATTCTCTTGTGGTGGACAGCCGCAGCTCTACCTTCACCAGCGACAAAGCAAAATCCCAAACCCTAGCTACAGGGGCTGATAAGGGGGTCCGTCCCCAGACGATCGCATGACTTGCAGAAACACAGCCACCTGCCTGCATGAATATAGCTTTGGTGTACTCTGAGTTCAGGCTCCCACCATAATGTCGTAGGTCAGGCAAATCGTGGCCTTGGAACCTTAGGTGTTCAGGAGCCAAGCATACAACTGAAGGCTGCCTGCTTAGGTCTAGATGAAAAACTCTGGAGTCTGCAGAAAGGGCACGATCCGAATGTCCCGCATACTCTACTGCTCAGGTTTTGTAACTCTGCATATCAGATCCTCTGCGGCCACCTCAAGGTGACCAAATTCATCGTTCTGATTCTCCTCAGGATAATTTGCCTCATGGGAAATGGTGGGAATGCCTATATCCTTGCACATGTCCATGGAACCATACAGCATTGCCCAGTGCACCCCCCCCAGGAATTTCTTTGGAGCAGAATAGGTGCCATTTCTTGGTGGTAATGGTTGCTCCCTGAACAGCTTAGGGGAGCTCACCCTACCACATGTGTTCACATAATGCATTGTGGTACAACCCACCGCATGCGTTAACATAATGCACTGTGGTAGTGTTGTCAGGACAATCACCTTTTACCATAGCAACTTTGGTTAGAATGCATGAAGGCCCAGGCAGATTACTCTCAGCTCCAAAAGATTGATATGGACCTTAACCTCTTTCTTTGACCATTTCCCTTGTGCCTCCAGTTAATCGAGGTAAGCCCCCTACCCCGCATTGAAGCACCTGTGACAATTTATGCTCAAAGCGCACGGTGAGTGCAAATGGCTCCCACACCATGGCATTCTTCCCCGTACCACAAACACAAGCTCTTTACCAAACCAGCACTTGCCAGTATTTTGTCTTCCAATGATCCAGTAGTTTAATTCCAGCAGAATCTGAGCTCCCACTGGAGCTTCCTCATGAAGAGCCTCGCTTGAGGCTCAAGGAGAATACACAAGGCCATCAGGCACAACAGCCTCAGAAACAATGGGCAGCATGGTGTCCCCCATCCTAAAGTTGTCTAGGTTTGATCTGATGGCCTGAAACCTCTCGAGCAGTGGAAATGCTCTCATCACTGCTGTGTCCAGCACTGCCC
Organism: Ambystoma mexicanum; assembly: GCF_040938575.1. Lineage (NCBI taxonomy): Eukaryota > Metazoa > Chordata > Amphibia > Caudata > Ambystomatidae > Ambystoma > Ambystoma mexicanum. The sequence continues at coordinate 1,322,692,039 of NC_090934.1, forward strand.
ATATGAACTGCAGCTGCGTAGTAGGAGTTATAGTTCAATTCTTGATGTTTAGTGAAAATCTAAGGGAGAGAGCAGTCCGATGGCTTGTTGAAGCATGGATAGTACCCACTCACGACTTCATGATTTCCTGAAGCAATGGTCGAGGTAGGGGAATACTTCCAAACCTACCAGTTGCGATTGGGATGCCAAGAATGCCATTACTCTGGTGTCAATCATCAGGCTGATGTCAACATGAAAAGCAACAACCCTGAACTGTCTTTGCTAACATGTGACCATAAAATGCAGGAACCTCCAGTGTGCTGGTGGAATGGGGATGTGCAAGTATGCGTCCTGGAGGTCTAGGGAACCCATGCAGTGACCTGACACAGAGCAGTTGATGCAGTGTCACCATTTTGAAATTGCCATTTCTCATAACCTTTTTTAGCCTTTCAGGTCTAGAATAGGTGTCAATTTTCCTCGAACCTTTTCAGGATTAGAAAAGACCTCAAGTAGAACCCAGTATAGTGTTCGTCTTCAGGTTCTACTTCTGTCACCCTCCTTTCTCACTTTTGTTTTACTTCTGATAGGAGCTACATTTGCTAAAGCTCCTGCCGCTGTGGAGGGCGGTCTATGTGAAAACCCAATAAAAGGAGGCTCTGATTCTGTCATATCATTTGCACGGCCCACTGGTCTGTACTTACAGCCCTCCATTCCTCAACAAAGTCTGCCAGCCTGCAATCCCCCCACCCCTGCCCTGCAGTTTTGCATGCATGAAGGACACATCAAAGTGTCTTCCCAGAGGTCACCGCCCTCTGAGTTGCCATGGGTTGAGCTGATATCTTTTTCTGGCCCTTGCCCTTAAAGAGTCTTCTAATCAACTAGTTTCTCATCAGAAGGCCTCTGCCCAGGGGCGTTGCTAGGGGGGGGCTAAGGGGTCTATAGCCCCTGATCTTTTGGTTGTAGCCCCGGATAGAATCTCAGGAGCTACAGCCAAAAGATTAGCTAGCCCCCAGTCCCAACAGTTCCGACATCAGCCTAGCCCCGGGTCTTTTCCAGACCTAGCAACTCCCCTGCCTCTGCCGAAACGCTGTTGGTTTGGCATGCCTCAGTACTGTTGGGCCATTAAAAACACCTCCAAAGTAGCTGACAGACCCAAGGAGCGATCTCTCTGTCTGGACTCTTTAGATGTGTTCAAGACATGTTTGACCTTGTCCCCAAACAGTTTATCTCCTGGCAAGGGCATATCTGTCATCTTAGAATCGACATTGGGCAAGAAACCTGAGAAGCGCAGCCAAATATGGTTCTTTGTGCTTTCTGGCGCTGCCATTCACTTGGCCATGGAATTGATGATGTCCAGGCCTGCCTTTATAATGTACCTAGTGGCTTGCTTTGAATCCACCTGACGCTACCTCTCTCTTCACCTCTCTGTCTACCACTTGCCGCTGAGAAATTGACTTCTCTATTGTCAGGCAAACTGGTATCGAGCCAGCGTTGGGGCCACATTGCCAGAGTGCAGAGCCAATGATCCTGAAGTAAACACCTTTTTGGCAATGGCGCCTATGTTCTCAGTCTCGCTGTCTGATGGCAAGGGTAGTAACGCATTGGGGTGCCCACTGTAATTAGCTGCACGAATAACCAGTGAGTCAACACTAGGTGGATGAATAGGTGAGATGGATCTTTTCAAACCGGTCTGGACTTCTGACGTATATTTCTGTTCACGGATGGAATGGACATCAGCTTTTCCCAAATGTCCATGATGGAGTCCTTAATGCAATCTCCAAAAGGAAGGAATAGCTTGTCGTGTTTATGCCCTTTGTTCATCACATCCGTACTCCCATGGGTTTTCTCCCCCCATGCCAAGGCCTTTTTTGGTGATTTCGATATTTCACCATTCAATGCCTTCTAACATTTTCTCCTTCATTAACCCCTTAAGGGCCAAGGAGGAGCTATCTTGTCCTTGGCAACAGGGAGGTAATCCCAAGGACGAGATACCTCGTCCTTGGCATTTAAGGGGTTAATGTTTCCTTCTCCCCATGGTCTGCAGAGTCCAGCAGCTGGATATCTAGTGCTGTAAAAGCCCTCGTTATTAGGGCCATGTATGACACACATTCTGCACTGGGCACCTTCTCATTGAGGACAACCGCAGGTAATGTGTTCAGGCCACCTTTTCGAACAGGCACCCTTGTAATAATACCCCTGCGTTTCACTGACATCAAAATTGTCACCCCTCTCAAGAAACCTATCCACCTTTCTACACGATTCCCTGGTTACACCATGCCCTCGGAAATCGCCTTTCAACTAACGCTCAGCATCTTGGTCAACAACATGCTGAAATTCAACAGTGCTGATCTCGACTCCACAGGTCCACGACTAAAGAGCTTGAATCATCAACCATCTACGGGATGGCTGACGCTATTGGCGCTGTCATGTCACAGAGCACCCGTGGCCTCATTACAAGTGTGGCAGTACGTAAATAAGGGTGCTGATCGCACCGTACCAGCACCCTTTCCGGACCACCACACTATATCTCTGTGGTCGGAGGCCGTTGCACCCGACAGGTCTGACCTGCCGAGCGCAACTGCACCCGCCCGCAGAGTTTTCACAGAAGCACCAGCACCGTTAGAAACAGCGCCGGTGCTTCCATCTCCCCTCTTCCATGGAGTCCTATTGTACTCCACGGGAATGGGGAACAGCATTTTCTGGTGCTGGACATCCCAGGCCGCCGGGACTGTAATGTCCTGGTGGCACTGGGATATCAGGTGCCAGAAAAGTGTTACGAGTCTGGTAGCAACCCGGTGCTTCAAACGGCGGGTTGCCGCTGGACTTACCGACAGACTGCTAATGAGGCCCCCTGTCTGTAGATCCTCACAGGGAGAGCAGGCAGCACAATGGGAGTAGAGGTGGCTATCACTAGATGTTGCCTAATCTTGGTGAGCATTGCTAGCACCTCTCACTGGAAGAACTCCAAGCCCCCCAGCATCGTCCATTCCAGGATCACCGGTGCCTGATGTTCCATAAAGGTCATCACCACTGATCTGACTGCAGGGTCTCTGGGGGAGTCATCCATCATCCTCTTCTTTTACTTGGTCTTGTCCAAGTGCCTATCTTTGGAGGAAAGGAATGAGAGGCACTTCTTGAGTAGAATCTCTTGATATGTCCCCTCATGAAACCTGCAGGAGGACTTTGGGTTGAGTCCTTCCCTTGTGAGTTCTCCGAGTGCAACCCCTCCTGTTCTAAGGAGCCCCTGTTACCCTCAGAAGGCAAACTCTTTTTGTTGGTCTTCTCCTCGGATATCAGAATGTGATGCTCCCAGACTCTATGGCCTAGGACCTCATGACCCTGCATGCCTTACACTCCTTGCTCCACAGGCACTGGTCCTGTATGCCCATAATGAACATAATCCTCTAATATTTTCTGCAGGCCTTGATCTCCAGTTTTTTTTTTTTTACCCATTTTGGCAAAAAAAGGTTACAAATGTCCAATTAAATCAGAAAGGATAAAAAGGAATTTAAACGTGCACGACTATTGGAGTTAGCGTCTCTGAGCACGTTCTAAGGTATCAGAACCTGTGGCATTCGGTTGGGCTCAGGGTGGCAGCACAACATACACCATGGGCATTGTCACGTCCAGTGAAGTCCACGAGTGACACCCTTCCAGCACCAAAAAATTTAGGTTGCATCACCTAGCTCCTTCATAGGGGGCGGCATGCTAATGGACCAACACCTGCCTCTCTGCCAGCTGCGCAGGCACACGCCCCATTCTCATTGATTGCTACCAATGCCTAGCTATTGCCATCAAATGCTCAGGAAATAATACCAAAGATAGGGATGACCATCAAAGGCCCAGCTGCTCACACCATTGCGCGGGATTGACATTATATGACCAGGCACTCCCACAATTTTCAGGGATTGCCATCAGATAGCCATGCAATTGCCAGTGTAATATGGGCATCCTTTCCAATTCCGATCTCTCTTTCTTCCCTCAGCTGAGGGCAGTCCTGGAGTGATGTGGCGTGACATGTAGCGTGAAGCACGCTAAGCATGTCACTGCCAGGCAGCATGGCCTGGAACATAACGGCTAAGCATCTAACCTTCTGCCAATTGCGCCTTTTTTTTTCGACACAAAGCCCCTATATCCCTCGAGCTAGCGCGTGCCCCCACATAGCACACTTCCTCGTTTGACAGCACTATTGTTCCCTTTCAGTTAATACTTTGCAAAGAAAAATGTGACACACTGTTCTTTTTCCTTTTCTGTTAACTGCAACTCCCAGAATGGGTACTGTTTCCAAACCATTGTGTGTGCCCTGCATCCATGAAATGTATGGTCTTTTAGATAAGACGTCAATTCCAGAACCACATTCCATGCATACTGTTTCTTCAGTCAAAGAAGTTTAAAATGTTCAATATTTTTGGGTTCAGTTTGGAGAATGATCCGTGCTGTCTCTCTCTTTTACTAATGATCTCACTCTGCAACATCTGATGAAGAAACCTGTTGAACTTTGACAATGAATGCTTTGTTCCATCTCTGCATACAATTGTCAGTTCCTCCAATACGAAGTAGCAACACCTGGATCTCGTTTGAGTTAATTCTTTCAAAACTACCCAGCACTAAATTATTGCTTCCACACGGTCTAACCAGATCCCTTGCTCACCTTGCAGCCCCTCTGCAAGTCAACACAGTGTCCTTCGTCAAAGCTCACGATTCCCAAACTGCTGGCAATTCAAAGCATACATCGGGAAACTCCCACGCCCACTGACACCACTATGGCCATTTGGAATGCCAACTCCACCTGCAACAAGTCCCCATTGATCACATAGCACTTCAATGCTCCCATCCCTTCTTAGCACTTTTCACCATCATGGAAACATGGATCATCCCTCACAACACAGCCACTCCATCGAAAGTCTACAACAACAACCTTTTCTCACACACAGATCATTAAAGAAGGTTGTGGTGCACGACTCATTATAAGGTTTTCGGTTTTATAGTGTTTATGTCCGTTTGTGTTTATTCATATCGTTTTTTCACAATTATCTGAGTTTCGCCACGTTTCTTCACTTTTTCTCTAAAACAAGAATCAAAACTAGTATTTCAACTTTCTTTTTTACTTTAGATATGGTATGAAGCTTCAAAATGCTTCACATAGCTAATAATAAAAATGCCAGGCTTCAGTTCTGATGACTGATAATAGAGGTTTACAAATAATTATGATCACCATATGGTCAGTGACCATTAATGCAAAGCTCCCCATCCCCAGTAACCGGGGTGGCAAGCCCTCATAGGTCCATTACAGAATGATTGCTCTAATGGCACCCGGTTTGCCTAATTTTTTAATCTCAGATTTCAGAAGTTAAATAGCGCTAGATTGATTTGCTTCTAGTTGCCCTTCATATGATAACAATTTTGTGTAACTAATGTTCGGTTTTGATATTTGCTGAATTTTTTAAATTATCATTATCAACGTGTGTCTCTTTTGTCGAATGACCCACTCCCGACGAAAGAAAAACAGAGAGGGTATGGGCAGTCCCAATGTATCCAATAACTGGTCTAGCCATTCTCCACATTGTCAGGTAACAGGTATGTACTGTGCCGAAATGCCCAGCTCTATTCATCAGCAAAGTGCATTGGGGCCTCGTTGCTAACATAGTGGGTATCACTACAGATAAAGGTCTAGAGATGCTGTATCTTCTGGGGGGGTTAATAATCTTCCTGCCTGCGCTTGTGTGTCCCTTATCTTTTTTTTAGCATTTGTACAATGCAGGTTCGAAATGCCGTTTTCTAGTGTGGCTTTAACCCACGCGGCAGATAGGGACAAGGTTGGCCCGAGCTGAGCAAAGGTGTCAGTGAGGGCTGCTGGCCACTACTGGCCATGTCCGTCCCTGCCACAGGGTGAAAACCATTCACTTCCCCAGGGTTTATCCAGAGTGCAAATGTTTTCTCTTTTTTCCTCCGGAGAATGGCTGTGCTTATTGCGCAACGCCAATCTCCCGAGCGAAAAAAAGAAAGATGGATACCGCCATAAGGAGAAAGTCCCTTTTCCATTTCCATGGCAGCGGCTGGGTAGCTAGAAGTGTGCCGGGAGCGAAGCAGAAAACTCTGGTCCCGCAGGTAAGTGGGGAGAGAGGGACCGGTTGGGGAAGGAATTAGTTTTGTTTTGGGGGGGAGGTGGGGAGGAAATAGGGAGATGCTCTGGTTATCTCCCCACATAAATAAAAAGATGACACCACCCAGGGAAGGGCCTCGGGTGGCTGGAAACAGTGGGCGGAGAATGTGTATTCTTGTCCGCTGTTCCATCCACCTGATTGGCTGAGCGCCCTCCCCTGGATGCGAATACACCTTTAAGCCCTCTGTTCGGGTGCAGACTTGGCACGTAATGGCCTGACAGCGTAAGCCTTTGTATGCTTGAATGCAGGAAGAGAGAAGAGAGAAGACGGGAGTTACGTCAATATTGGAGGGAGGATGGGGACAACAGAAGGTGAGGAAAATGAAACAGAAGGTGAGGAAAATGAAAGATAGGGGATGTGATAAGAGGGCATCTGCTGGGGAATTTGTCCCAGAGCATGATGGCGGACCATGAGGAAGGTGCCGAAGGCAAGCATGTAACGTGGGCCTATAATTGCATATACAGCTCATGCTCCTGGCCTCCTACTTGCTGGCACCTCTCCCGTGGGTGCTAATTGCGGTTAGAGACTACATTTCACACCTTTTGACTGTCCAAACAAAAGAAAATAATGGATACAAGTCTTTTACATTAGTATAGAACTCTTAGAGCGTACAGCATCTTATCAAACCATATGGAAAGGGCTGTGCACTATTTGGGATTTAGTAGCTCTTATCGGAATGAGCAGGAGAAGGTCTTCTTGTCTGAAGCCTCTCGTCTTTGGGCTAATGCTTCCCAGAATTCAAACAATGAGCTTTGCAATTAGCAAACTCTTCTGCGACAACAGGCAGAAAAGAAAGCAAGCATGACAACATCAGTCCATCGTGTCCCAATTAATGAACAATCCCCTATTGGTCTCTCTTGCCTCGGCTGGGGACATGGAATTGCATTTGTGCCGTGTGCCATCCGTTGACCCGAGGCCTTATGATTCAAGCAAAGTCTTGTTTCTTAGCAAAACAGCTACACTAATGAATGGCAATCAGTGTCAACAGCAGCCTTGATAATGCTCTCATAAGCAGCTTCAAAGACAGATGATGACAATCGTTTCGGATGCTAACTTGGCTGACCAACCAGGGCCCGCTGCACAGGCCTTTTTCTAGAATCTCTGCGTCTGTGATGGCACAGCCCATATGACCAGTGGGATCAAACGTTTTTGCAGCAAACTGCTGGAGGTTACATGTGGCGTCCTTTAGTGGCAGTATATTATAGCTTTTTAGACCAAGAGTGGGTCATTGTCGCTAGATAATGACCAGAGGCCACGTTTTAAGGTGAGGAAGGGCCATTATCCCTAGTGATAATTATCCCTTGCAAGGCCATTAGCACATAGTGGTACTAGCACCTTTTTTTTGGAGCTTTGGTAGTAAAGTAAAAAATGTTCGTTTAATAATGAGAAAATAAATTGACAAACTCAGGACATTAAGTATGGTTTCATTTTGGATTTTATACTCGATTACATGTCAATCACGCAAAATCGTAAATCTTCCCTCTCGAAGAGGTCCCATTACCCGCTTCAGAAACATTGCGCTGAAATGGTCTGTTTGCCGAATAAATATATGAGCAGAACGCACCAAACGTTATTTGATAATAACTGCAGTCTGTATGAGAAGCAACTAATGCAAACACTGGATAGGTGGAAACATTTGCCGATGTCGCTCCTGGCCGTATTGCCCTCATAAAAAATGTGATATTACCTAAACTGTTACATCTTTTCCAGAACATCCCCATTTCGCCTGGTAGTAAATACTTTTGTACATTTCATGCCAGTTCCTATGGCATTTGGGAACGGTCAGGAAGAAATGCGTATATTTAAACAAACCCTGCGAATCTATTGGATTTAAAGCCCCTGGTTTTGAATTGTATTTGCTTGCCGCGCAGGCACAATTTGCGTCTTATTCGTTTTTGCGCGGCGCAGACATCACTACATGCCAAAATAGAACGCATGCAGCAGGAGACTGTGCTATTCACACCTTACTATTAACTAACGAAGACACTGATTCTTGCAGGTTTGACCCACTCGGGGTCACCAGAACAGCATGGCGTAAGGTCTCCAAAAAACAGGATTACAGGATCAGATACATTATGCTGTAAGACTATCCTGCTGTGGCACGTGACATGCATTCCACCCATTGTGGTTGGGGATGTTCAGCACAGCTGGCTGGGCATAGAGTCTAATGTGGTAGGTGATATGTATCCAGATGGGCTCTTTTTGACACTTGAAGACATAGTGCCTACCCATACTGTGACGCATGTATTCTGACTACGTTATTACAGGCTAAGGGCTGCCTTCAGAGCAAAATGGCCATCTTTTCCTCGCAAACCAGCGGAGGACCCAATCATTAAACATATTGCTCACTCTCAGGGGCGTCGACTTACTGTCACAAACTTGTATATACATATACAGAAAGCTATACCTTTTAATCAGCATCATCTAGGTTAGCAGTGGGGAAATTATATGCAAATGGGAATTTCGGATAAGAACTGGCAGGATACATGTACTTTAACAGGTAATGTTTCCTTCAATTCTAGGTTTCGAATATTACAATTTAAAGTGTTACATAGGCTGCACCACATGCCAGCTAAAATGCGGCAGATTAGTAGCGACAGCACGGGGTGTTACCCTAGATGCAATGCAGAAAAGGCTGAGTACATTGTGATGACTCCTTTTGGAATCATCACTGAAACCCATAAGTCTCCTCCTATGTGGCCGGGGGAAGGCAGACGCTACCTGATCCTGACCCTGGGGTGGTATTATGAGGGAGGATCACATGGGAGGAGATGGCTGTCCATGTGATGACTCCATTAGGAGAGACGCAACATTCTCAACTTCTCTTTGAGGAAGACCTTATAATTCCAGAGTTCCTGATGGCATGATCCAAATCCCTCCAGTTGTGAAACCTTAAAACCCCCCCTTGTCAGAAATCCTAAACAGAATGCCATTCACACTTCAAATGTGCATAACACCAACAAAACATCTTCTATCTCTGATGTTTCTGATTTAAATACAAATGTAAAGCAATGTAACATTAAAAGGTTTGAAACATTTATGGACTCCTACTCCCACAAAGCCTCAAGTACTGAGACGAGGATGAGGAGGAAGGAGTCAATGTGTAATGAAAGGAACATCAAACAAAACATGAGGACTAGTTGTCATGCCAGCAATCGGCTGTGTGGGGCATTTAAATCTGATGAACATTGTCAATGGAGGAGAGGAGAGGAGAGCTGCAGAGCAGGCGCAGCAGGAAGCATGACCAACAGCAGAAGGAGAGACACGAAGACGGGCCATGCTGAGAGAGCAAGGCGCTTGCAGGGCACCGGCTGGAGGCCTGCTTTATCGGAGGAACAGAAGACCGGTGTAAGCACAGTGGCAGAACCGCTGAAAGGCAGACAGCCGCTGCAAGGCTGTAGAGCACAAGGTCTTGTGGAACTGCCTCAGTTCCATCAGCGAGGAACTAGGAAGCCGATGTGGGAACAGAACGAGGGTCTACAGAACCAGGGAAGCCTTCCCTGAGACGGAACTTCGCTGCAGCTATACGTTGCAGCAGTGAGTTGGCCCAGAGGAATTCGGGTTCCCGGTATATGTCAGCAAACCTATGAACAATTGAATAGTCATTTTGAATACTGACCAAAGAGATTGGAAAGGCAAAGATTGTACAGGTCTTCTTATATGAAATGTCAATTTGGGGGGAAATTGGGACACACATTGCCAACAGTCAAAATATATTAATGAAGAAGTTGAAAGGCAAAGATTGTACACGTCTCCTTGTCTAAAATGTCTATTTGGGGAAAATTGGGACAAGCATTGCCACAAGCCAAGGGATATTGATGAAGAAGTTGAAAGCCAAATGTTGTAAAAATCTCCTTATGTGAAATGTGAATTTGGGGAAAATTGGAACAAGCATTGAAACAAGTCAAGAGATACTAGTGAAGTAGTTGACAGAAAGAACTTGACACAATCACCATATATGAAATGTCAATATGGGGGAAGTTGGAACAAGTAGTACTTGAAGTCAAGAGGTATAAACAGTGAAGGAGTGCAACTGTGTTAAACTTAGAAAGAAATTGAACATTGTAGAAAGACTTGGAGAATAAAACACATCAAGCAGTGAACCCTTTTTGGAGAAAGATACCTGGCAAGAGAGTACACCAGGGGATCTGCAAGATCCAGAAGGGGGGATTCCTGGCAGGGGAGTACATCAGGTAATCCATAAAGCCTATGAAAGAGGCGCATTGAAAGATACCTTGTAGCGGAGTATGCCAGGAAACCATTCATGGAACAGTAGTATGAAAGAGGCTTTTTGCCATCCTGTCATTTGTGAAGTAGTTGTGGAAAGAAGCAATGTTTCCGTCATTTAAAGCTGAAGAGACCTATTTTGCTGCCTTCCAAACAGTGTTGTGGGGAAGACATTTCTTTAATTTCTGAGGAATCATTGTTTGGAAAAGAATACTTTTTGGCATTCTTAAGAGACTACTTTGTGAAAGAGACCTTTCAGCTACTCTTAAGAACTTAGACTTTAAGAAAGATATTACGGTTATTTTACCTGAAATAATCCAGGGGAAGGGAACCCCTCCTGGATTTAAAGATTATTTGTTGAACTTTCATACTTCTTTTCCATACACTTTTCCATTAAGTAAAATTCAGAATATTTTCCTTGCACCTTTGATTGTTTGTTTAAGTGTGAGGGTCAGATATAGTTTGGACACAAGGACTGTTACCTAAGTTTGATGACAAGACATAGACAGATTTTTAGTTTTAGTTTCCTAGGTAGGGAAACTACCTTTAGGATAGAGACAGAAAGGCATTTATCCAACCCTTTTTAAGTGAATAAAATGTCGGTATTTGTAGGCACATGGAACAAGGTACAGCAAAGAATACAGCACTAACCTGAAACGGTGCAGCTCATGAAGAATGGGGGATCCTCCTAGTTGCCCTGCACTGTCTTGCTAAAGATAGCAAAGAAGGGACAGGGATTCCAGGGAAACCCTCTGGGGAATAAAACTGTGTATGGCCTCTGCTGCCGGAGTGTGGAGGTCTCTAACTTCTAGATCTGTTGAGCCTTGTGAAGTCCTTGTCTACGAATGCTGAAGAGGCGTAGGCTGTCATAATCAGGTTACTGAAAGAAGAAGGAACCAAGTTAAACAATGTACAGCTCTAGCAGTTATCTCCTAAGTACAAACCCCTTACCATGTAGTCCTGGTTAATGATTTCGGCAAAGAAGGAGGAGGCATTTGGCTCGAGCAGTGTCTGTATAGCAGGGAAGCAGAAAAATGAGATCGGGTAAGAGTTATAGTGAGAGTAGTGAAGGAGAAAAATCCCAGTTCATACCAGACTCACTAACTTACTCATAGCCGTAGATAGGGCTGCACGGATAGACGCAGAGGGAGAATGACAGCGGGATTGTAGAATGCGGGTGGTGATGAACTAGGCTTACGTTGTGCCGCACTGAAAGAACACGGCTGGCTATCTGTCGGAAAGAACAACAGGAGAAGTGAAATGGAGACTAGAAAGCGTGTGGTTGCCTAGGTAACAGAAGCGAAGCCTACTCGGAAGCGTGGTGTCCGGATCGCCTGGTTGTAGAGAAGGTTGGCGAAACGTCTTCAAGTATGAGATCTGGAAGGAAGGTTGAATAAACAGACGGTCAGAACGAAAGAATGGGCTAGATGCAATGTATGACAAAGGATGGAGAGCTGTGAAACAAACTCACGATGCGCTTGCTTGGAGAAACTACGCAACAAATTGCTGGAAGCAGCTCCGTTTCAGTCCCAGCAGATTCAAGGGGCGGGGCCAAAGGCTCTCGCTGAACATGAGACACTGGAGCGGGTTCTACACTTCGGGGCGCCATGTACGGAGAGCACCGGGCCAATGCTGACACAGCCCTCCAGCGTTGCCATACTGACCAATGATGCTCATGTCGCATGACAATGTCTGATGTTGAAAACATTACAACTTTGTGTCCGCCCCTCATTTCTGACCCCTTACAACATGCCTATGATATGGGAATGCCCTATACCACTGCCCTTCTGGGTGAGGGTATGTCAGAGAGGTGAGGAATGTGTAGGGCAGCTATTTACCCCTACTCCTTTGGCATGCTTGTTGTTTGGCCTTTTGGGTGGGAGTATGACCCTCAAGCAGAGATTTGTAAATTTGTGTTGTATACTTGCAAAACGATGTGTGCTCCCGAACTGAATCCGTAGGGTGGACCCTTCGATTGATGAATGGATGAAGGATGCGACATGGGCCAATGACAATGAAGAATTGTGTGTTGCTATATTGCCGCAGACTTCAAGGCCTAAAGATATTTTGTTGTACTACAGAAATTATTTCCTAAATAGGCCCACTAGGGACGATGATATGCAGGATATCACTCCTTCTTGCCGAGACAGCTAAATTACTACAGTAGGTGGCCACGTTTGTATCATAAATAAAGTAGGCACAATTGCATAGGAGCTATGGGTGTGAACTGCTGGATCATAGAAAATGGTAATATCCAGACCAATGTCACTCTAGAGCGTAAAACAAATGATGCCACAGTAAAGTGTTTGTTGAAACTAGGGCTGTACCGAATAGCATATTTAGTATTCGGCCGAATACCGAATAGCTTGTCAACTATTCGGCCGGGGCCGAATAGTGAGCTGAATAGTGAGCCGAATAGTTGTACTGGTGACAAAGAAATGTAAAGCAAAAGTCAAACTTAAGAGTTTTGGCAGGGCAGTACTGCATGATGGCTCTGGGCTCTGAAGTGGTATCGGGGTTCGCTTTAAAAAAGTTTTTGAAAAAGCCTTTTATCAAAAATAACTATGTAAAAAAACGAAATATGAACGACAAAAACCTCACTTGAAATTGCCAGGAGTTGAAGGAGTCATTATGTACATCCATTGACGGCAGCAAGCATAATATAGCAGTCTTTCATTTAATCAGGCATATGCACTGAGTGTTAACCTCCCACCTCAAGCTTCCCCTGAATAGTAAAACCCCCATAGTACTCACCAGGATTGTAGTCGCTAAGCAGGCATCTGCATCAAGGTGGTGTAAGTCCGTCTCAGGGGTGAGCTTCCTTGGTAGATGCTGCGTCTTTTCTGGGCTGTGGTATAACTAAAGTAAAGGATGATGTTACTGCTAGACAAGTGTTGCAGGATTAAGAAAATGCACACTTTTTCTGCTCATCACATTTTGTCACAACAAGTCTACAAGAACAAATAAATGGCCCAGGACAACTGGATCATAAGATCAAGAAACTCTATGGCCTAAAAGGAACAAACTATGAGACTCTTTGGGATGCAGAAGTCCCATGACAGCCAGCGGGACTGAGATCCACTCATAAAACATTTCAGACACAGAACTCTATGGGGGGCAAGGCTAAAAGCAACCCTGGGGCCTGCTCCTGCAGGGGCATCATGGCATAATGGAAGGGAGGGGGACATGGGAGATCATCATGGGGCAATGGAGGGGTGGTGGAACTAGGCAGAACATTGCGGGACAACAGTGGGGGTGTGGGGAACATGGACGATCATCATGGGACAATGGAGGGGTGGGGGTAAATGGGAGTACATTGCGGGACAATGGAGGGGTGGGGGTAAATGGCAGAACATTGCGGGACAATAGTGGGGGGGAACATGAGAGATCATCATAGAACAATGGAGGGGTGGGGGAACATGGGAATACATTGCGGGACAACAGCGGGGGTGGGGGGAACATGGGAGAACATTGCGGGTGGGGGGAACATGACACCCCCGCGGCCTCACCGTGATGAGAGGGCATGGGGGGGCACATTTCAAAGCAAGGGCGCCGGGGTGGCCTCAGTGCCCCAGCAGCCTCATGAGTCTGGGGGGCCACTCCTGCAGGAGCGGCCCCCCAATGCAAAGCAATGTCGGGCCACCGGCTTTGCACCGGTGGCCCGACCAGCATAAAGAAAAGTATTGCGGTGAGACCGCGGGGGTGCAGGGTACCCCCGCATCCTCACCGTGATGAGGGGGCATGGGGGGGCACATTTCAAAGCGAGGCCGCCGGGGAGGCCTCAGTGCCCTGGCAGCCTCATGAGTCTGGGGGGCCACTCCTACAGGAGCGGCCCCCCAATGCAAAACAATGTCGGGACACCGGCTTTGCACCGGTGGCCCGACGAACAACAACATTATTGCGGTGAGGCCTCATGGGGGGGCCCATTTCAAAGGAGCGGTCCCCCAATGCAATACAATGTCGGGTCACCGGCTTTGCACCGGTGGCCCGATGAACAATATAACTGTGGTGAGGCCGCGGGGGTGCACCGTGATGCGGGGGAATGGGGGGTCATGGACTCATGGTCACTTACCTGGTGATTTCTCCAGGTACGGGTGCTGGCATCTGCTGGAGCCCGTCCGTTGGCATAGGAAGCGAGGGAAGGGAAGAACTGTTCCCGCCCCTCGCTTCCTATTTCAACACGTTAGGCTGGTTCCTCTGTGGTCAGGCTGCAGAAGCCAATAGGCAAACAGCTTGTTTGGCTTCTGCAGCCTGAACACTGTCAAACTTTCTATGATTGGCTGTCATCTCCCAAACAGGGAGAGGGCAGCTAATCATAGAAAGTGGACTTCGGCTTCGAGTCCCTTCACAGAAACTATTCTGCTGAAGCCGGATAGCTGTATTTCAGCCGAACTTCGGCAGAATAGGGACTCGAAGCCGAAGTTCGGTACAGCCCTAGTTGAAACTGATTTTGATGTAACTGTACAACCAAGAATATAAATTAAATAATGTGTTAAAGAAAAGTATGGTTTAATTTTGTAGTATTTAAATAACAAGGTTGTCTTCATAAATTAAGCATTTCAATTACATATTTGGTTAAACAGGACAGTTTAACATGAGCATGCATTAGCGGTCATGTAAAAGTAAATATGTTCTCCATAAGAAAGTATTTTCCCATGTTTTAGCTTAATCTTTGGTGTTAAAAAGGATGCAGCAGTGAAAACACACGTCCTCCCAGAGAGGAAGTGTCTCGCTAAAAAGCATCTTTCCTGGAAATTGCATTATTGCCTCCCTGCTTTTTAAGTCAGAGGGCCTCATTCTGAGTTTGGAGGTAACCACGCCGCTATTTGCGGCATGGCTGCCTCCAAACTCATTCTGATTCCGCCCTGGTGAATGGAGTAATTACCGGTCCATTCCAAGGTTGGAGGGACCGGTAATTCCCCATTCACCAGGGCCCTTCCCCATTCCCATTTCAGCCCCCATAGGGCTCAATGGGAATGGGGAAGGCGCTAATAACGGTACCGTAAATTACGGTACCGTTATTAGCACTAAAGTCCCTTTGCGGGTCCCGTCCTTAACACCTGCTAAAAGCAGGCGTTAAGGAAGGACCCGCAAAGGGAACTCGTAGTAGGGCGGTAAGGGTTTAACGGCACCGGTCTCGTTACCAGTGACAGTTAACCCTTACCGCCCTACTTGGAATGAGGCCCAGAATGTTCAGAACACAGTCACTATCAGCAATTATTGACTGCACTCACCCTGAACATTCTGATTGGCTGAGAGGAGGTCTATAACGATTTATGTGTGCTAATATGCGATAGTTGACCCTTGTTCCACCAGATGTTTGCAGCTGTCCACACTATTGCAGTAAGAATAGATGGTGCCCTCTATTCGTGGTGTTAAGATTTCCAAGGTGCGAAGGCCCTTTATGTTTTATTCTAACCAAACACATATCATAGCACCAATCAAATGCAGCCAGACAAACTAACGTGGATTTCTTTTTCAAAAGCAAATCTTTTATGGTATGGTAAAAAGCATTTTTGATGGGAGCAGAATGGGGGTTTGTTGGGCCAGGACATATAAAGAACATTATAACTCTGTTGTGCTGGAGGTCCCATTGTGAACATTTGGTCAGGAGAGACCATTAATAAACCCCCTAGTACTTACTCCTCTTCAAGTATCACAATATGGTCCACAGCCCCAAACGCTTGTGCCAGTGGGGAAGGGCTTGCAGTGAGGAAATAATCGATGCGAATGTGAAGGTAAGTTCGACACAATGTTTGCAGGATTTCCTATCACTTCCAGTAAATGTGGATGTTTTGAGAAATTGTATCTCTCAAACCCATGAGGATCAACAGCAGTTTCACTCACTACACAGTTCACAGGCTGTAACAGAAATTAAACACTAATCGTTTATATGGATGACCATTGGACTCTTTAATAATTCAAGAATTTGGATTATGTTCTGATATTGAAGACTTGACTTAGTAGTCTCCTGCTCCGTTTTCCAACATACACTTCCTATCTAATGATCATCTCATTTATACTTCTGCATAAGCACAAATGTTTAAGGCCTAACAGTTCTTCACAGTTGTATGTGTCATAGTCGGCATCCTATTCTTTGCACATAAGCCAGCCCTCGTTCTCCTGCAAGAATCTTGCTTATACGTAGGCGGTAAGATAGCTCAGTGGGTTGAGCGCTCGCTGCTGCGATCTGAGCGTGATCTGCAGGTTGCAGGTTCAAATCCCGGCAAAAGCCAACTCAACCTTTCATCCTTCTGAGGTCGATAAATTAGTACCAATTTCTGTCGGGTGATATTGTATGTAAATATGTGCTCTGCAAAGCACTTTGGATTAACGCGCTATATAAATAACACATCATTATACATCAACTGGATTGGTTAGGTAGCAGAGCAACATGGCATTCCTCCCTAAGGACTCTGCTCTACCAAAAATTACAGATATTGTCACTTTCAAGCAAGTACACCATCTTGCAACATGGTGTGTTTCGGCCATAAAAAGAGTACATCAACAAATATCATCCCATCAGCCTTCATCGGGACATACATATGTTTACATCAAGCAATGCAACCCCTCCGCCCCACCCCCTTGTAAACTGCAGACAGAACAGCTTGGCAATTTAATTATGTCCAGTGTTCTTATGATTCTGTTTCTCAGTCTGTTGGCACAATCCGTCAAGTTCTCTTTTTTTCAATGTTGTATGGCGCTTTTCCTAGTTTGGATGGTGCCATTTATTCCTTAAATTGGCTCTCCTACGTTGATACGCTGTTGACGGCACAGCTAAGTTCTGGATTCCAGGAGCCCCAGCCTGGAAATTAGCTGTGCTTAGTTTATTTTCTCTTTGTGCTTTTTCCAGAGGAAATGAAACTGCATTGGCTCCACAGCAAGCATGGGAGCCTGATTTAGGTCACTGTGTTTAAGTATTTGTGTATTTGTTTCAATGAATTATAGTGTCCATTACCGCCAGAAAGATGTTTCAGAGAAGTGTCCTATTTCTGTGTCTACTATGGCTAAATTACTTGGCCGCGCGTGCGTTTGGGAGACACATTATTTAGGGGGTGTACTCGTGCAGGACCCTGGCTTCAGGCAGAAATATACACCGCTGGATGCACAGCCTCTTGGAGGGAAACAGGCCGCATTTTATTGCACAACATGCTCAAGACAAATAATTAACGGGGAGTACACCTTGTTAAGAAATTAAAACGCAAAGTTGTTTTCTCAAATGGCTGTACACTGAAAGCATCCAACGAACAAGAATACTTTATAGTTGCTTTTTTTTTAAACTATTTTCCTCACGCAAAATGCTCTCTAGTTATAGGTTGTCGCTTTTGGAATGTTCAACGTTAATGGGAGCACACGCCAAATGGAATGCGTCACACAGACTCTTTTCTTTGTTACCCTCTTCCTGAACCACTTGTAGAATAACCAAGCACAATACTGACTCGTCCACATAAAGAAAGGGCCGCATGTTGATGTAAAATGGCTAGAAAAAAATGCAAAGAATGACTGCAATGTATCCACCAGAGGATGCTATGTCAACCAAAGACGGCAAGAGACTAACAATGGTTTCACTGGCGACATGTTGTAGAGGAAATGTAAGCATAATGCCTGGCCATATTTAACGTTGTACAACTCGGTCTTCTGGGCATTGTAAACAGAGCTACTCTTCAAACTAACAGCAGCAACTTGTTTGAGTGCTTGGCCGTTCCACTTTTCTTTCACACTATGACTACTGCCACCCACGCACTCCCCAGTAGTCCATCATTAATTTCCATTCTGTTCAAGCTCTGGGAGAGAAAAAACTCAATAAACACCAGACCTCAAACACACAGATGTCAGAATACATGAGCTGGATAACGTATTCCATAAATAGATGGCCAGGTGACCTTGTAGCGTTTGAATGACTCTTAATGTGATATTTTTCTTTGGTTGTATATAACATAACATGTTCATGGTAATATTATTTGCTGCAAAAAAATTGCTGATTCAATTTTAATGCAAATAAATAAATAAAAAATGTGATCAATAGGAGCCACTGAGTCATACCTTCTAGGCACTTGTTAAAGTGTGTGCTTTCTTACCATGCCTCCCACTAACAAGCAATCCTTGATGAGAACGCCTTGGTGTACAGCTATTTACTTCAATATATAGTGGTGATGGTAAATGCACTTCTGCTCATATCCTTCACTATTGTGGGTGTGACCACCGCTGATTGAGTTGGCCCTTTTTTTTTTTTTTTTTTTTACATGTATAAAGCGCTCACACAGCCCGCAGGCATCGAGGCGCTGTTACAGGAATTGTTTGTTTTTCTTAGTTGCGTAAATGTGTTTTTTTTTTAGTTACGTATTTATAACGCGCTTAAACACCCAGAGGTTTCTAAGCGCGGACCCGGGGATCGAACCTGTTGTTGCTTCGTGTCGTTTTGCTTCCAAGACGCGCACGTTGCCGCTGAGCCATCCTCCCGCTGAACCAGCCTCCCTTTTACCATGGGTTACCCGCTGCCAAGACCAAGAGGCAAAACCATCTAAGAGGGGACTCTGCGTAGAGCCTAAACAAGGCGATTCAAGAGGATGGTAGTTTGGCCTATGCCAGACTAACATCAGTGCTGCCAGAACTGGATTAATGAGACATGACAATACTGTGGACTGGACTGAGATAAGAACCAGATTGAAGCATGTGGCCGGAGCGGGCTGGAATCTGCAGTGTGAGTAGCACAGGAACATGAGACACGCATACAGCTATCATAACCTATTGGAAATGGAAGCTTAAGGTACAGGGCTAAAGGATTTCATGAATCCTAGGCACGAAGCATGACAAAAAAGTATTAGAAAAAGATAATACAACTGCGGAAAGTAGGAATTATGAATGAAGAGACGGCAAGGCATTCGCTGTATGAAATGACCAAAACCTAGACTATGCAGCAAGATCACCAAATCACATTGCAGCAGTTTGCTTTTACAGCGTAAAGCAACATCTCGATAGGGAAAGAGAGCCAAGGTCTTCTTTGTGGGCATACGAGGCTTTCTTACTGGCACCTATGGTTAAAGATAGGTAAGGGGCGGAAACAGATACAACTAATAGATTGAGAAGGTCTCACAAAGCTAGGGAAGCTGCTTGGGGAATCTATGAAAGTGTTGTAAAGAAACGCTTTATGGGATCATGGAGTCAGTGACTGGGGCAAAGGAAAATAAATCAGAAACTGTAAACACAGTAAAGAGCAGGGATCAAAACTGCTGGGAACTATTTGGCTCCTGCTTGTTGCCTGAAGGAACCTGTTAGACCAGCTATCTGGAGCTACACGTGACTCCCCAGACAAACCGGCGGCACACAACCATACCTATGACATTGGGGCTCATTACAACTTTGCCTGTCCAGGCAAAATTGCCAGTATTTCTGGCACCAGCATTTTTTTCCAGACCAGCAAAGCACAAGTCTGCCAGTAGGGACACTGATCTACTGGCAGGCTTGACCTGCCGGTAGTTCAGGCCCCTACCAGCGGAAAAAAAACATTTCCGGTGATTCCGGCAATCCCATCCCATGGATTCCTATGGGATGCCATGGGAATGGGAATTTACCATCACTCTGCCACCTGTAATATCCTGGTAATACCAGAATTACTGGTGTGTTACTGGCAAACCTGTAAAGAGGCCCATTAACTCTGTCAGCCTTTTTACGAATTTGGTGGTATCAGTTGTGCTAATAGCGACAATCTGAACTGCTGTTATTGCACGATAGAACGCTGACCTACCGTTTGATCCAGTTTTACTGTTATTCACCCTTTTGAAGTCCCATGGACTCCATTGGGCATATATGGAATTATCACACACATTACATCATCCCGGGTCATTACCGCCATCGTAAATGGATGTAACCCCTTCACTCACAAGCTGGCCTTTTTGTGTTTGGGCGCACAAACCCCTAAATGGGCAGAGAAGTAAATAATTCCTGGTGCCCAGGAACTGCTCATTAAATCTTTATTTCAATACCCGGTACAGAAGAATCAAAAGGGCATGAGAAGAAAAGAACAGAGGAAGCAGGGGAAAATGGTTTGGACAGAAGAGCTGTCTCTGACACTAGAAAGAGCACTTAAAAGCTGGGTGGTCTACATAAGATGAGGAACTACAATAGGAAATCAAGAAACACAAGCATCAGGCTGGAAAAAGCATCAAAGGACAAAGAGCAAAGAATAAAAGGCTGGATATTGCAAGCTGGCATCAGGCTGGAAAACTCATATAAATCAGCATAGTGAACAGAGTGCAGGGATATAAGAACTAAGAGCAGAGGACTGCTTATGGTCCTTCTGCAAGGCTTTGAAAATATGGCTATGTGCCTAAAGGACCCCTGGTATCACTCTCTATACCCTGGACCAGAGTAAAAGTTCCTGCATTGATGTTCACTATGTCTATGTTTGAGGCGGGGTAATGTCGCACCTAAGGAAATTGATTTATGATTTATCTGGTTTGCAACAGCGGCCTGATGCCTTTGGGTTTATGTGTTTTACAAATTGATTAATAAATAAATAGAATTTTGCAAGAAAGCTTCCGGCAAGCATGCATTAGACTGATACCAAGGCGAACATATGCAGCTAGGCTTTTGGCTGGAAACAAAGTAAAATACAACTAGACTTTTCATTCTTAATCGGGAACATCAGGAAACAAGCAAACCAAAAGCCACAAGGTCGGAAAATGCACATCCATTTCCAGCTCAGAACCACAAAGGTGTGGGAAGAGCATCAGCCGCTGGAACACTGAGCTTCATACTCAGGGGGCTTTTATAGGCAAGCTCAGAGGTGAAAACAAACAGCAGTTGGCCCCGTTGTAAGCACGTAGGACTCCACCTACTGCATGTGGTCTTTGCTTGTTTGCAGGGAAGACCAGGCTGCAAACAACCAGATTATGGACTGGAGTTTTGTTGTGTAATTCATCATGGAGGTGTGCCGACAAGTGCCAAGAGCCTGGTACATCCCAGGAGCAGAATGCACCAGCGTGGTGCTCTAATTAAGCAATATGCCCCGAGCGGCGGGGGCATTACTGACTCAGGTAATGTCCTAGGGCCCATAGTTATCGGCCCGAGCGAAGCCCCGGTCACGCAATATCTGCGTGACCGGGGCACTAAAAGCATTTTTTTCCGTACCGAAACTCTGCAGAAAAAAAAAAATGACCAAGAAAATGGCCGCTGGGAAAGGGAAAACAGAGTCCATTTTCCCTTTCCATGGCGGCGATTGGGAGCGGACACGCTGGAAACAGAAGTTTTTCTAGCACGTCTGGTCCCGACAGAAGACAGAGAAGAAGGTAAGTGGGGTTGGGAGGGTGGAAGGGAGGGAGGGGAAAAAGAAAAAAAAAGGAAAAAAAAACGTACCTGGGTCCCCGGCGGGGGACTATGCAAGCCTCCAGCAGCGTGGAGGCGCGGAGCGGGGTTGGACCCACTCCGAGTCTCCACATGGCTGGAGGCTGCCATCGTCCCCCACCGGGGACAAAGGAGCAAGAAGGTAAGTGGGCTGGAGAGGGCAGGGAGGAGGTAGGAAAGGGGAAGGGAAAAAAAACCCTTACCTGAGTCCCCAGCAGGGAGCGAAGGCAGCCTCTCAGCCGTGGGGAGGCTCGGAGTGTGGATGGCCCTGCTTCGAGTCTCCTTATTGGCTGAGGGACTGCCCCGCCCCCTGCCGGGGACAATGGCAGTGGAATCCCGACGAGGGATTCCCGGCCAGGAAATGCCTCGGCGAGGGCCAAACGGAATGGTTCTTTCATTCTGATTGCGCCCTTGCCGGGTTCTGATATATGAAACTAGATCTAGAATGGAATCTTATTGCCACCTTTGTCCTGGAGGTTTGCAGCTCAACGCCATGGCACCTTAACAGTGTAGGCGCATAACAAGCTGGTTGGAGGTCCCCACAGGGCCCTTGCGAGCGCCGGATGACTAGATCGTGACATGCGCACAGGCTTACCTCTCATGGCACTCCAGGGCCGTTAAAAGGTAGTGGGAAGGGCAAGGATTCCTATTGGGCCTCTCAGAAGCTTCCAGGTTCCTGCAGGAACGACAAGATTCTCAAGAGGAAGCAGAACAAATCCCACATGCACCGGCACAGGAGCTGCCTCCCATCCCTCAATGCCCCACCTATCCTCACATTTCCCCGCAAGCCTTTGATTCTTGATTGGTCTAGCTAATTTCCCAGCGTGGGAAATCAAAATGATGAACCCCGGACTTGTTGAACCCAAGAGATAGAAGCTAAAGAAAGATATGGAAAAGTTACCACACCAAAACCCATTGAGGCCAACCCAACCGGTGTATGCATCTCTTACACACACAGTGCAAAAGCTTGTTCAATTTTCAGTCGCACAATTAACCCTAATTAAGAAGCCATGTGCTGCCCAAGAAAGCGAGTGAGGCTGTAAAAAAAGCGTGTTCGTTTGACACGCGATGACACCATGCGTGCCTCTAAACTAACTGCCAACACCTGCTTCACGCCAATAGGGCTCCAGTCCATCTCAGGGGCCCTCGAGATGCCTGGGAGCGAACACATTTTGCTCCAGCAAGCACAGAACAAACCTTTTCAACCCCTTTTCTCTGCCAAGCAATCCCAGCCGCTAGAACATTGCTATTTCGCATCTCTTTTATTTAAGGAGAATCAAATAGTACAATAAAATATCTTCTGTTTGTTGTTATGATGCTTGTCTAGCCCAAGGAAGTATGTTCCATGAGACCCCTCCTAATGCACAGAGTGTCCTCAAGGTTTGATACTGTGCTGGAGAAGGTTTCTGCCCAAGGGCTGTACAGCTAACAGAATGCAGAGTAAAAGTAGACAGTTCTCTGAAGAGAGGTCAAATTGCTTATTCGCACTGGCACATGCAGACAGATGTGTCTGGAAAAACAGTTCTCTGTGACCTACAGAACGTCATTGGTCATAATTCCCTTTTTAGTTTAGGTATCAGGTGTTGCTTGGTCCACCTCTGAGACAAAACTATTGCGAGTACAGATAGAGAGAAACGGCATATGAGGAGGGACACAAAGCGTGTAGCTGTTATTTGGTTATTTGCCCACCCATTGACTGCCCATGGCCATGCAAATCCCTTTGGGCATTCCCACCTAGTTCCTGCCTCTTGCCGCCCCAAAAAACTCCTCAGCTGAAATCCTTGAGCTAGCATACTCAAGCCTTCCCATCAAACTTTGGACTCAGCTTGCCGGCCAGGGTCTTTTCAAAGCAGTCTTCTGAGAGTTAAAGACTTCATTGGAGTTGTAAACGCACTTATGGTGTAATTAAAATGTCTTAACCAGGTCTGTTTTCAGCCGCTCGAATTATAAGCACTATGCGTTTCCTTCACTGAAGTCCTATTAAAACCAAGCATTGTCAAAACCAACAGTTCTGGCTTGTGTATAAGTATTAGGCATTTGCCAGGCACTGATATTAGATGCCCAGGTACTTTACTTTACTTTACTGTATTTATATAGCGCACAATGGACCCAGAGGCATGATGGTGCATACAGACACACAACCATTAAATATACAAAACATGAAACAAAAGGGGAGCAAAATACATTTTAAGAAACGCAACATATCGCCATTAGAGAAGAACAAGCCGCTCCAGCGGCTAACACGTATCAGTCTATGACAATGGGCCTCATTACAAGTCAAGCGGTAACGGGTTAACAGCGCCAGTAAAGGTGCCAGCGCCGTCAACCCCGTACCGCCTGATTGCGAGGTCTCCTCGTGGGTCACCAGACGTACAGAGCGGGTCCCGTGAGGGGAAGAGGGAGCAAACAACGGGCCGCTCGTAATCGGCCCGTTGTTTGCTCCCTCTCCCATTCCCATTCAGCCCTATGGGGGCTGAAATGGGAATGGGGAAGGCCCAGGTCCGGGTTCCCAGAGAGAGGAATTACCGGGTCCTCTGAACTCGGAATGGCCCAGTAATTCCTCATTCTGGGAAGCCAGACCCGATTTTGGCGGCAGCCATGCTGCCAATAGCGGCATGGCTACCGCCAAAATCGTAATGAGGCCCAATGTTTAGTTTAGAATGCAATAACAAATGCCTCAAATTGGGGATTCTGTTCAAGAATAAGGGTAAGCTGCTAGAGCTGATTCCCACCACAATACAGTTGGTGTTATTAGAACTACACCAGTTGTCAATCTGGGTTCTGCGTAGAACCCTAAAGTCCTGAGATCTAACACAGTTGGGCCCCACTATTGAGTTGAGCCAGGCTAGAACTTTATTCCTGAGGGCCACCCTGGATTCAAACTGTGTTTCTCTACATTAGTGATGATAAAGTTTTTGGGGTCCAGGACAAAGCTTCTTAAGTTAGGGTTTCTGTCGTGGATCCTTATGTGGTGTGGGAACCAGACTCGAAGAGGACTTGGTAGGAGGTAGAGGACCTTCCACTGAGACTTCGACCTCCGGGCAAGAAGCAGGGACAGCTATTTTCATCTGCGTGGCCAGACCCCGATGAGAAGACTCTGTGAGGTTGTTTTGATAGCCTTGATGAAACCCCCGCTGAACTATAGGGGTTTGAGAGGAACTTTCAAGTCTTGTAGCTTCAAGATGTGAGGGCTTCGAAAGACTTAACTGGGTTGACATTTGAGATTTTGGACCAACAGACACCACACAGGATAGGAAGTCATCGAAATTTAAACAGGCCGCAAGGTCCCGCACCAGCTGATCCTTATGGGATGGCCAATTATCAGGTATCTCAGGGATATCCATCCCTCTATTAGAACATTCTGGCATCTTGTCTCCCGACTGCTTCCCCTGAAATATTTGCTGAGTTGACTCCGTCTGGGCACGTATCAATTTGTGGCCTACTAGTTTATAAGGCTTCACCTTCTTGAGGGGCACCCCTCTTGTCGCTCCATGATCTTCAAACAGCTCGGGTAAAAGGAGCTGAACGTGCGTGGGATAAGATAGGAGGGGAGTTAATAAAGCTGATATCATTCTTGAGGTCGCTGTTAGGATTTTTGTTGTTAGTCGGGGTTTGGTAGGGGTAAGCAGAGGGAGGCCTGCAACGCTGACACCATTCTTGGAGTCGCTATTCAGATTTTTGTTGTTAGTCAGGAGCTTGGTAATCAGGAGCTGTTCTCTCTGGAGCTTTTGCCTCCTTTTTGTTCTTAATGCTAGAACCTCTGAGAGACGGCTGCCACCCCCATGATGACCCGAAGAAGGTGAGCGTAGGGGGGAAGCGTCCCTACCCAGGGCATTCAAGGGAGGACTATCAGGCCCTGGTATATCTTTGATGTTCTTTCTTTACTTTACTTTACTCATACAATCATGCACCTACTCCCATCAATGATCAGTTAATACCACTACGGCAGTGCCTGGCAAGTGCCTTTCCCATGCCTTTACACAAGCCCAAACTGTTGGCATTGTCAATGCTTGTTTAACTGGCTGCCAATGCCAAACCCCAGTTGACGGTAGTGCAGACCACAGAGAGGCACTGTAAGGCCCATTGAGGGGCTTTAAAAGCATCTGAGCAGCTGGTGCTTGACCAGCATGATTTAATCAATCAATCAAAGTTTATTTCTGATAAAATCCATAAACCACAATACAAGCAAAGCAACAGTACATAATGCCCAGACAGAATATATAAAATCAAAATAGTAACATTTTATAGGTAGCGACAACAGTAAAAACATAACAGGTTAAAATTGGTCATGCAGCAGATATTTCCTTCTGTTCCATGCCTTTCTTAAAAATTCCAACCACCCCCATGCAACAGCAGTCGATCTGGCATGTAAGAGAAAAATCAATGCAGGTTGCGACATTGGTTAAAACTGGTTTCTCTCAGCAATGGGGCAATGGTCTTCTTTCTAATGTCATGATAGAGTGGGCAGAATAGAACAAATTGGGGCAAATCTTCTTTTTGAGAGCTGCAACCAGGACAAGCCGCAGACTGCTCATGTTCTTCGTATTATATCTGAGCCATAAAAGATTGGTCAGTCAGTGCCCAGCGATCTGCAGTTTTGGTGCTATGCAGCAAATTAGGCTGAATTATGTCTAATTGCGTAAGTAGCAAGTGTTTTCTGTTTGATTCAATTAAAAGCAGTTGTTTCACGATGTGACAAGATTATAGTGCCAAACACCCGCTTATACTTGTTGGACTGAGCAGATGATTGTAGTGCGACCGGCCATTGTAAACTTAGGGCATTCAGCTGAAATAAGCAATTTGAGATAAAATTCAGTCCTGCTATTTTTCGCCAAGAAGAACCTAACAGTAATCCTTTAATAATACTGTGAGTAATACTGGCTCTTGAATTTGACCATAATGTTAACTGGTGAAAAAGTGGTGCCATATATTGATATTGATACTTTATTTGTACCACGTTTGTACACAAGTACCAATCATCCCCTATATGAGTGATACCCATTTCTATGTGTACAGCATGATTCGGGGCAGAACAGGGGAGGGCCAATAGTTTTTTCAGAACATTATTCACAATGACCTCAATGACCGCATGTTATTTTTTAATTTCCCCAAGGTGCTGCGCCATAATTAGTCACGGCTTTAGCTTGTACTCTAAACACTTCCATAATAAGGTTGATTGGCTGGCCCTTGCACATGTTCCTGAAGCGTGAAATGGCCCCAGAAGTTTCATGTTTGTGCTCTGTTTCTGTATGTGGGACAGCCCCCCGCCAATTTTCAGTGAAACAAATGCCCAAATAATCAAATTTTGACACCCGTGGGATAATGGCACCATTGCTTAACATTTGCACATTTTTATCTTCTTAACCCCCCCTTTGAGTGCATGCCATCACAGCTGACTTACTGGTGTTAACGGTTAGCTTCAAATCAGACATGAAGTTAGTGTAAACATCTATTAACTGTTGCGGACACTTAAAACTGTGTCATCTGCGTACACCAAAACTACAGCTTTTGAGAAAGAAGTGTAGATCCACCTTTCAAGGCAGTAGGCAACCAAAGGTGATTCTGATAATTAGAGTACTAAGATGCAGGGAAGTAAGCAAATTTACAAAAAGAGGTCTGGAGCCCCTCTACCGAGAGGCTCCAGACAGTCTCTCGGTAGAGCCAAATAACCTCTTCTTTGGGGAGGTGCCCACTCGGGAGGGTCTACAACCACATTTTAGCTCACTGTACCTTTCACAATGGAGAAATATACATTTTTGCATATCAGTCTGGTCCCACCCACTTGGGCAGTCCAGCACCGAAATGCTAGGCAATTCTCCTCTGAACAAGAGTACCAACAGCAACCCCAGACATGTGTTTCGGCCTAGTTGGGCCTCATCAGTGAGGTGAAGCTGTGTCTCTCTAAGCACATTGAGCAAGGGGTCCATGTCTGTATAATACTGGATAACTACACTGCTCTTGATCCATTTTTGATATTTTCCAAATGTTGATCATAGATCTCAAATGAAAATAATGATGACTATCGATCGATTCCTCTGTGCCCCACTGTTCGATAGGTAATCATAAAGAACTTCAAGCAGGCGCACAGGTAAGTGTTTTGATTGTTTTTTAAATTTTTTTATTGTGGTATAGTCTACAGACTTTTCACAAATCTTAATATAAAAAAGAAAAAGAAAGAAGAAGCATAAAAGACCAAAAAACGAATGCTTCACTACTACATTGTACACAAAATCTATATATGATTAGTTCAATTGTGTCAATGTTATAGTCCAATGTTGATGACATGTAATTGTATTCTCCACATAAGTAAAACATAAGTAAAAATATGTGATTCTCTAGATGTTTTCATTGTTTTGAAAGCGAACTGCCCTGGACAAAATAATTGCTACGATATGGTCCGCAGTTTTTTTGAAGCGATGCTCCCAATCATTTACTTATAATTATGTGGCGCTTGCCTCCATTGATTAGCAATAATGATCTTAGGTGTGATGACAATGAAAGTCCCTCGGAATGTGGCCTCAGCCTGTGAAACGATCGTCAGGAAGATGCTCAACACACAGGGGTAAGATGGAAAGCATGCACAGTGACATGATTTTCAGAAAAGAAATCCTCTCACGCTCAATTCCTTAAATCATGTTTTTTTTGTTTTTAAATTTTATTTGTAACAATTAGTTTGTGTTCAAACTTCAATTACAATCAAAATTCTAAATCATCTACTCTATACATCTGTTCACACCAAAGAAAAAACCATCAGATTGACTTGATTGAAATAAATTAGATTGACCTTCATTGACTAGCATTGATTAGCAAAGAAGTATCATCACTCAAATTATTCTCCAGGAAATCACACACT
Source organism: Ambystoma mexicanum (assembly GCF_040938575.1). Lineage (NCBI taxonomy): Eukaryota > Metazoa > Chordata > Amphibia > Caudata > Ambystomatidae > Ambystoma > Ambystoma mexicanum. The sequence continues at coordinate 1,322,720,605 of NC_090934.1, forward strand.
GCACATGGGAGTGGCACATTGATTCCAGACAGTACCCAAAACCTCCACTTAACAATGTCACCATCAGCAGGAGCAAATTTTCCAAGATAACGCAATCTAGAGTTCATTAGTTTTTGACATTCTGTAATCAGATGTTTCAATGATTCAATTGACTTTCTGCAAAACCTGCAAAGATTGTCAGTAGTGTTTGTATCATGCCTAAACCATAAGATCTCTTTTGCTTTATATACATTCAACCAAAATCTTATTAAGATATTTAGGCAAATGGTCTAAAGTGTTTGCTGCAAGTCCCAAGTCAATTGAGGATTTCAACATATTCATTTTTTCAGAATTTTTAATCCAATTCCACTGTCTCTGTTTTTTTTTTAGCTATTTGCGTAGTGGATAATTCTGTTTCCCAATTTATGTCTGCATATTCTAGTATCTTTTTTAATTTGGTTGCCCATATCAACAAAATACCATGATATTGGTTTGATGTGGCTGGTGCTAGGATTTGGTATGCAGGAGATTGATCTTTCAAAGACATCTTCTGTAGCACAGCCAAGGATTTCCATACGACTATGGTATACATGGAGTCAAGCCCAAGCTCATGTCTTATGGAGATCATTGAAACGCTCGTGGGCAGTTTTAGAACACGTCTCCACAATAGCCCCTCAAGAGAAGACCACAGTTGATGACTTAGGTTCCAACCAGCCTCGGCACCAAATGTGACTGATGGAATCACTTTTTGAGTATAAAAAGTTATAACTGGTTTCAGTGTAAATTTGCCGTATTCAGCATGCAACTTTGCCCCTTGAAGCAAGAATATCACCACTCGTTGTTTCAAGTCTGTCATCCATGCGTATTCTCTAATTGAGGTGTTAAACTGGTTGCCTAAATATTTCACCACTGGAACGAGCACGATTTGTGAGTCGGCAGGTTTCCATCTGAATTTTTTATTTATTCCTTTGGTCATTCCCCCAATTGCCATGATCTTTGTCTTGTCCACATTAATTTCCAAGGCGTTGTCATTTAGATATCTTTGCAAGGCAAATGAGAGTCTTTGAAGACCAATTGGAGTTGCATCCATTAGAACGATATCATCGGCATAGATATTCCAACTGGTGGGCTGACCATTTATTTTTGGAGGGAAACAGCAAACTTGTAGAAATGCATCTGAAACGTCTAATATATAAAGTTTGAAGAGGAGAGCAGCCAAGGGGCACCCCTGTTTGACTCCATTATTCATCATTATTTCCTCTGTAAGATCACTTGCTTCATTTATACGCACTCCGATGGAGGTCTTCTCATGAAGTGCCCTTATTTGCTGCAGTAGATCCAGAGGACAAGACCATTTCTTCAGTTTCGCCCACAGTTTATGGTGATTAAGTGAGTCAAATGCTTGCTTCATAGCAATGAACGCAAGAAACACGTTTTTTTTCTATTTAAGCGCTTCCAATTTCAACGTGTTAAGTATTATCAAGTTCAACTCTGTGCCGACTACTTTGGTGAATCCAGATTGGCGTATGTCAAAGTGACCTGAATCCATTGCCCACTTGGAGAGTTTCTGCTGTAAAAAGTTTGCAAAAATCTTGCCCACAATATCTAGAAGGGCAATGGGATGACAGTTTACCGGGTCGTCCCGATTGCCCTTCTTGAATATGGGAACTATGATGGCAGAGTTCCACGACTGTGGGAGCGACTTAGTGGTTGCTATCAGTCGAAACAGATGCTCAATGAATGATGCCCAGTGCTCATTATTTGTTTTTAACATGACATTTGTGAGGCCATCAGGACCAGCCGCTCGTCAGTTTTTGAGATGTTTGATTGCTGTTATGATATCGTGTTTGGATTCGATTACATCTCAAGAGTTCACCAGTGAGGGAACTTCAGCGCTCTGTGTGCTTTCATCAGTATTGAAAAGCTTATCAAAATGTTGTTGCCAACTCTCTTTCGAGATGCCATTATGAATCTTTGTGTTCTGAAATACAGACTTGTTGTTTATTATATTCCATAATTCTTTTGTTTTATGGCATATAATCAGCTTTAGTATTTGTTCACCACGCTCTTGGTCTCTCATAATTGCAAAAGTCTTCAGCCAATTGCAATATCTCAACTTTCAATGTTTTTTTAGAAGCCTCTTGTTGAGATCTGATCCTTTTTTCAATCTTTGGAGATCTTTCTGCAATTGTTTTTTTGTTGTGCTACCAGAGCACTAAATTCATGTTTCTTTGTGTAAGTGCAGCCGTTCGAATGATTGAAATTTATTCAAAATTGCAACAACAAAATTGAGGTATAGTTTAATGTATCTTTTGTGGAAACTACATCTGAGCACATATTGTCTGTCAAGGTATTAATTTGTCGGATATTCATTTTCAGTCTGTTACCCCTTTGATTTATTTCCAAAGGCTTGCTGAATTTTACTTCAAATGTTATTAATGGTGTTGTCCAAGTTAGTTCTAACGGATTATGGTCACTGAGGGTAGAAACTAAGATCATAAGGCATTCGATCTCATTACACATTGAATTTGAGGCCCAGATATAGTCAATTATTTTCTTGCTGCAATCACGGTGTCAAGTGTAATTTGGGGGGATATCTCCCTTTGTTTGACCATTGAGCATCCGACAATTCCTAGCTATCAGTGCTGATTGAAATTGGTGTCCTCTGCAGGTATCGGCAGTTTGAAGTTTAGTCTTTGGCTTTATGAAATTCTTGAGATCGTCAAACCAGGAAAAATTCAGATCACCGCAGAGGATCACATTTAGATCTGTGTATTTTTCCATACAGTCATCAATCAATTTTGTTATTGACTGTATAAATTGTGAGGATGAAATCATTGCTGTGTTCCAGTGTGTATTGAGCAATAACAATTGCTTGGTATTTACCTAAGGGCCATTTTTACTCTGTAGAACTGTCCCTTGAACAAAAAGGTTTGATGAAAAGGACTGTACTATCGCCCAGCCATTTGCATTGTTTATCATAATCAACAAACCAGAGTAAGGTCGACCAAATTGTTTTTTTCTGGCTGGATTCAATATCCTGGAGTATCCGTCTCTAGATGGCACCTCCCGCAACCACGTCTCCTGAAGACACACTGCAAAGTTGTTTGCCAGAGATAGTTCGAAATTCTGGAACAAGTGTAGAAAACCTCTTGTGTTCCATGATATGAACACATTTACAGTCTTCTTACTAATTTGCGATAGTTAGGCTCTTCGAAATTTGTGTTGAAGATCTGATTTTGAGGGGGCATTTTGAATGGAGGATTGTGGATTTCTTCCACATGCTACTCCTTTTTATATGTTGAATTGTTTCCTCAGAGCTTCACGTCTTTGCTCATGCGTAGACTCCGTGTCATCCAACATTCGCTCCTCAGATGTTACATTGATGGTTTTTGATTCTAATGTCAAATCAAAGCCATACGACAACAGTTCGTCTTTAGCTGTAATTAATGTATTCTCGACGGCTTGTGAATTTATATGTAGGTAGACCTTGACAAGGGAGTCGGTAATATATTCGACGATTGCTATATCGTTAGAAGTTATTGTTCTTAACGAGGGAAAATGATGTAGAAGACACATCACGTTTCTACAGTTTAAGTTCACCTCGTTTTCATCAGGAAAGATGTTTTCAAGCCGGATCCTCCAATATTTTTTACCTTTTTTCTGAATCTGAGTTGGCAACTCTGTTGATTTAGTTAGATTTTGTTTGCACCATTGTGCAGCCGTCATTTTTGGATTTAGCTTTGTCGAGGTCTCTCTCATTCTTAAGTCAACAGACCCATCAGTTTTACGTTTTTGGCTTTTTGTTTTTTCAAAGGAGACACTTGGAGCAGGACAATTTGTTTCAACATTGTTTGAAACCTCCTTTGCTTTGAATGCATGCAGGATTTTCTTGGCATTTAGCTGAGTGCTCGTGACAGAATGACGTGATATATCTTGTTCCTGAGAGGGAGATATCACTTCATCCGACTCAGCTGAATATGTAGATAGATTGCATAGATCAGTGACACTTAGGTCACAATAGTCTATCTATCTCCTTTTATTCTGATTTTTTTTTCCTGCCACATTCTGTTTGTCGATGGAATTGGACCGGAGCTCAGCTGGTAACAGTTTTTCAACGCTACAGGATCGAGAATTCTGTGAGCTTCGAGAAAAGAGACTAAGCTTTTGAGGAGTGGAGAGATTTCTAACAGACTGTTTTGTATTCAGCCGGCTTTTGCCCACTTTAGATTTATTCTTGGCGGATTCTTTTTGTTGGTTGATGCTTGCCCCAATTTTTCACCAATTTTTGCCTGTTGTATACATTCAAGAGTTTTTGCAGACCCCATGAAGATTCCAAAGGTATTCAGTTTTTCTTTCAAGGGAGGTGCAACAAGTAAATTGTTATTTATTGCCAGACTGATGGTCAGAGATTGGATTTCTAATGATTGTGTTTCCACGGAGGGCTCATTAGAAATTACTGTGGCCTTTGGGTCTGATATGGCCGTAAGCACATATGCTGGCTCAATAATTTGGCAAATCACTTCATTACTGTCTGGAACAGTGGTTCTATTATTTTAGTTTTTGCTCGAGTTGCTGCAGCATTTTTCCTCGAATTTGACTTTCTTCTCGCTGGCTGGGGCAGTTGTCTCACTTCCTGATCATGATCGATGGACACCAATCTTGCTTGTTCAGAATGCCTTAATCCATTTCAGTGTTTCGAGGATGGCTTCCATTAGATCAGTTTTATCGGTGTGGTCTCTCATTGCAAGATCGCCTAACCGATTTTGCCATTGAAACGAGATCTCAGCTTCTCGTTCTACTCTTACTAGTAGATGGGAATTTGTTTCTTCAAGTGAAGATATTTTGCTTGATAAATTGTGTAACAGCGCACATTGATCCTTCGATGCTTCACTTAGAGTTTCATACAGCTTAATGAATGGTATCAGGGCTAATGATGTTGCCGCCAGCACATTGTTATGGATCTGAATCCCAGCTGCCACAGATAAATTTGCTTTATTGGCTGTTTCTGACTCAGCCTCCTGGAAAGGAGTTTCTTCTTGGTGACTTTGACGGTTTTCATTTATAGTCGACTTCTGAAGTGCAGTTGAGTCCAGTTTTTTTTGGGAGTTAAAACTTAAAGGCATAGTCTAGTAAAAAATGTTATTTAAAAAATAGATAGGCAACATAAAAAATAAAATACTAGCATTCTATTTTTTAAAACTTCCTATGTAAAATTTTGAGCTATTCAAGCTCAAAATTCGCAAAAGCAAGCACATGGGCGCATCCATTTTGTGAAATGGATGCCCTCCTGTGCTGGCTTTTGCTTTTGCGGCACTAATGAAGGAAAAGCCAGCCAGCTGTAGTAAACAAAAGCTACCGCTGGGTGGCTTTCCCTTCATTAGTGCTGTACGCGGAGGACGGGGACCGGAGACCAGAGCAGGAAAGCTGCAGCTGAATCTCGGTAACATTTGGGCTGCTTTGTTTTCAATACATACAATTTACGAGTCAATTGGAGGCGGAAGCAATTTAATTTCCGCATCAACAGTAATGTCATTCGTAGACTTTGGGTGAAAGTTTACATTCGTGGCCACACACAGAGGCCTATCACGCACATCATTTCCCAGCTCTGTATTTACTACACTGGGAAAACTCTCACCTGATGACGACGCTAAAGCCGTTGGTATAGAAACATTTGTTACCATTCTTACCTCTTCGGTGCCAGGCATCGATGAAGTTAGCAAACTGGCTGATGTTGGCAGTGGGGTCAAGGAGGGGAAGAGGGAGAGAATACTTGCTGCGCCCAAAGGGTCAGATGGTGTAGATGAGACTGTCACTGCAGGCTCGATTATAATTGATAGCTCGCCGCGACCGTAAGCATGCAATGTCTTCAAGCGAGTTTTTGGGCCAGTGTCAGTCACCATTTTTCTTACCGGTTGAACTCCTAGCTCCTCTGCAGCTGAGGCGGACTGGCAGACTGGACTCTACACGGACTCCACGCCCGCGTCTCTTTTTTAAAGGTGGAGTCCTTCGTTAAAGCAGCAGTTCACACAGAAGAAAGTTTTGCAAAATCACGTCACTGCAGCTCCTCTGGTCAGGTTCACTGGGCAGACTGGACTCTTCACGGACACCGCGCGGTGCTCCGTGCCCGCATCTGCTTTTTAAAGGAGGAGTCCTTCGTTAAAGCAGCAGTTCACACAAAAAAAAGTTTTGCAAAATCACGTCACTGCAGCTCCTCTGGGCAGGTTCACTGGGCAGACTGGACTCTACACGGACTCCGTGCAGCGCTCTGTGCCCGCGTCTCCTTTTTAAAGGAGGAGTCCTTCGTTAAAGCAGCAGTTCACACAAAAGAAAGTTTTGCAAAATCACGTCGCTGCAGCTCCTCTGGGCAGGTTAACTGGGCAGACCGGACTCTACACAGACTCTACACGGACTCTACGCGGTGCTGCGTGCCTGTGTCTCCTTCTTAAAGAAGGAGTCCTTCGTTAAAGCAGCAGTTCACACAAAAGAAAGTTTTGCAAAATCACATCGCTGCAGCTCCTCTGGGCAGGTTCACTGGGCAGACTGGACTCTACACGGACTCCGCGCGTTCGGATATTTCGGCAGGGTAGGATCCCAAGGCTTCAGGATCATGAAGGATAGGCGAAGAAGTTCAGGTTTAGGGCGTTAACTGGTTGGGATGCAAGTTAATAGTTTGGTGGAACAGCTGGTGCACCTGAAAGCTAAGGCAGGAGACACAACGCAGAACCTGGAATATTTGAGGCATTCTATGATTCTGCAATCTGGATTGAAATCATTTATGTGACCCTTAACATTGGCATGCCCAGGGAGTGGCTGGGGTGGCACGTGATACCCCTGGAATCTGATTTGCCACCCGAGGTGCCACCCCATTATCCTAAACTATGATTATTAAACTTTAAACACAGGAATGTGAGACACTAATGTTAGTAATGAAAGTAGATATGGGTAGTGGAGACGAATAGTAAATGAATGCTATTCAGACGTGTGTGTCCATGCTCGTACTTCATGCCACCCCTGTATAAGTCAGTGCCCCACTTGGGCCACCACAGACAAAAGAGGCTGGACACGCCACCGATTCATAATGGTCTCAGCGATAATATGGTTGCTTGGTAACTCAGAGGTGAGTTTTCAGGTAAGTTTACTTGATAAAGTTCAATGCGTTCATTAGTTCTAGTTTATCAAACAACGCACCGTTACATGCAACCACTGGCCACCTTTGCCCATGCTACCTGCCCCCTTCATTCACACTCACACATTCCTTACTTCTTGACATCACTCTCCACCATTCCACAACCTCCACGCTAACAAGATTCCAACCATAATACTTACATGCACATTACAACATGTCCCCTATCCTTTGGGCCAATAAGCAGAGACTACATATTGATCGCTAAACCCCGGACAAAGGAATAATTGGCTTGGATAATGGCCACAAATGATCACCACATTTGCCAGGTTTTCATGACCGATTGATAACACTTCACAACACCTGCCAGGTTATTCCTTGTCTTAAGGAAACACATGATATCCCCACTTAATAACACATCGCATTACCTCCTGAATATGCTAGAATATACATTTGTATTGTGAATCTATCACTGCATTAGTAATTTCTTCTTAAAACCTTTCACTTCTAACTTTTGTAACCTACATTGAATTATTTTTATACAACTGTTTCACAGTATATGGGTGTGCAGGGGAGGCAAATATGTAAGACACTTTCTTGCTTCCTATTTTCTATACAGTCTTTGTGCCAAGGCTGTTTGCACCTTCCCTGCACCCAATGAAGTTACCCTGGGAGTGCACCTATGTATTAGGAGAGGACATTGGAGTTGCCAGTGATGGACACATGCAGTATGGACCAAAGCAAATCTGGCCACAGAATACCGGCAGGTTTGTTGCACGCTATGCCTCCATCTCATGCATACCACAACCTTGGATTTCCCATACCATATGCCTGAAAGTTATTGTGCAACTTCTGGACATAAATGGGCATGAAAGGTAAAAGGTAAAGTGAGCAAAGAGCGTGTGCTGCAAACTCTCATCTCAGAACAGGTTATCATGCCATGTTAATTCTGGAGAGGAGCGCCTGCTACCTTTTTTTGAAATATGTGCAAGGAACTTGGGGTTGGTCACCCTGAGTTACCTGGGGGCAACCAGACGTGGACTCCCTGCTCACTGTGCTTAGAGAGGCGCAGCTTCACCTCACCGATGAGTCCCAACAAGGCTGAAACACGTGTATGGGGTTGCTGTCTGTACTCTTGTTCAGAGAGGAATTACCATGGCATTTCGGTGCTGGACTGCCCGTGTGGGCGGGACAAAGACTGATATGCAAATGGATATTTCCCATCTGTAAAAGGTACAGTGAGCAAAAAGCGTGTGCTGCAAACTCTCATCTCAGTACAGGTTATCATGCCATGTTCTCTCTGGAGAGGAGCGCCTGCTACCTTTTTTGAAATATGTGCAAGGAACTTGGGGTTGGTCACCCTGAGTTATCTGGGGGCAACCAGACATGGACTCCCTGCTCACTGTGCTTAGAGAGGCGCAGCTTCACCTCACCGATGAGTCCCAACAAGGCTGAAACACGTGTATGGGGTTGCTGTCTGTACTCTTGTTCAGAGAGGAATTACCATGGCATTTCGGTGCTGGACTGCCCGTGTGGGCGGGACAAAGACTGATATGCAAATGGATATTTCCCATCTGTGAAAGGTACAGTGAGCAAAAAGCGTGTGCTGCAAACTCTCATCTCAGTACAGGTTATCATGCCATGTTCTCTCTGGAGAGGAGCGCCTGCTACCTATTTTTGAAATATGATATGAGATAAGTTAGAGGAATTCTTTCTTTAATGTGTCATTTTACACCTGCAAAGGGCACCCGCTGGCAACAAAGGTGGCCAACTTGTTCTCTCAAACTGTGTGCAACCACAGGGGCTTCCAACCATTTTCTCTGATGTGAAGCACAATTTACATGCAAATGGTGGATTGAAATGGCTTAGCGACTGACAGACAGAGACTTAATGAAGCATTATGCACAATGCTCTTGTTTACAGAAGTAAGGTTAATGGCTACCCCTAATACATACAGGTGAATTCGATAAACAATGCATCGTTTCCTCCTTGGAGTGCCGGCCTTTTTTGCATTACACAGGTACCACTCACACATGTTTCCGGAAGAGGTGGCGCAGCCTTCCCGGTTTCCGACAGCCAGATTTTCTCTGGCTCATTTACCCTGGTTTCATCCGTGTGTGCTAAACCCTCTTTGCGCAACTACAAATGCCCATAAGCGACAGGCTGACTTCAGGGACTCCCATATAAAAAGTGGAAGGCAAAGGGCCTCAGTGCGAGTTAGGCGGTAAAGACAAAAAGTGGTAGTAATGGAATTACCGCACTTTTACTGCTCCACCCTCTTAAAGGTAACTGAAAATGGGTGTTACTTCCCCGGGTACAAATTCGGTTGGAAGAATAAGCTTCAGAAGAATTACAAACAGAACCAGCGCTCATTCGATAGGAGCTAATTCCATTAGCAACAGAAAAGGAAATGCTAATTCCACCATGTAACAACATGAAATCCCACTAAAATACAATGAAAAACAGGTGCTATTTATGCCAAAAACAGTGCAGTTACCTCCACCCGGGATGTGAAGGAAAATGCATCCGGGCTATGTAAATAAAGCCACATGCGTGGCCAATAGGCTCTGGAAGGGTATGTAAGCTTAACACCTTCCACAACACACACCAGGCAGCCACCAACAGCAGGTCCAGAACCTTCTGCTGTGCATTGAGCTACAAAGGCATGCACAGCAACGTCCCAGAATAAAATATGCACAAAGGCGCAGGAGACGCACATTCCTCGGGTCAGGCCATCACCGCGGGCATTAACTTATGGGCAGCTAATAACACTGTACCACCTGAACAGGGAGACCATAGCTGAGTAGTCACCCTGTTACAGGCAGATTCAGGAAACAGGAAAACAAGGACAGCCATCACACCACTGCTGGAGAGTACGTCAGTGCTGCAAGTTTTTGGACAAGTACTTTGCTGCATACTGTGGGCATGCTGCGTGGCATGTTGCATCCCACATTTTCAATAGTGCTTGATGAGGTGCTGGATGGTTTGATGCAGCACACACCCCAGCACATCTCCCGGCCCACTACCCCTGCAGAGGTGAGATGAAGAGACGAGTCAATGCAGCAGCCTATTGTAGCTCTTAACTGTGCGCATGCCATATTGGTGGCGCTGCAGGGCGAAGGAAAGGTGTAACGCAACAGGAAAGGACAGCAGTCTCTAAGCACACTGGTGGCCTGTGGGACAGTCCTGGCCATGACCCACTGCTGTGCCTGTTTCCCGGGTTCGACCTATGGTGTCATGGTTCTGCATAACAGTACACCGCCTGCATTCATGGAGACCCACAGAGAACAATGGACCTGCATCCTGGGAAAGTCAAAACACCATTAAACAAATCTTACAGAGGTCATAAGAGAGAATGGTAGGAATCACTGGGAGCGGTGTACACCTATGTCATGGCAATGTAATGCATGCCCTGCCACAGTCCTGTCCATGAAGGGCCTGCCCTCTGACACAACACATGACAAGACCCTACATGGCAACACATGGCCATGACAGAAATGCATAATCCCACATGTACAAAGATTGTACTACAGGTACCACAATGTATAGGGGAATCGTACCTAGACAGATTAAGGCACAGTTCTACTGTGGTGCAAAATGACACACTGACAGGTAGCTCAGTCATGAAGGCAGCACCTCATGAATGCGCTTTCCTAAATGCATGATGGCGATCAGAAAATGCACATGATTATTAGAATGCATATCAGCACACATGCATGAGTGCCCAGTACAAAGAGCCACAGATTACATGTCCATTAGCAAGCCACTAATAGTGTATGTTTGTTACATCTGACGAGCCAGTGATGTTGGAAATGGGGGACTGCCATATTGATATTGAGCATTTCACCCTTCATTTCTTCAGGCATGACAGGAGCACACAGACCAGTGGTGGAAAAATAAATGCTGTCATAGGTACATTAGATCAAATTTAGGCCATCATGCCATGACCACCAGGTACAACTGCTGATTGTTCTGCAACCAACAGCCATGCCCATTGCCTTTGCAGGTGACATTGGTGATCCCCAGCTCCTGTGTCTGATGATATATTTACAGAACCCACAGACATCACAGGACATATGAGGCCCTGCTGACGGGATGCTGATGGGATGGGATGGTTCTGGTGTTTCATGCAGACCGGAGATGGCCTAATGTACAGGTCAGAAAAGGTGCAGAAAATATTCGTAGTTTGTGCCATGTTACACACCATGCGTGTCAGGAGGCATGTCCCATGCCCCTGGATGTCAGCATTGCAACCCTAGAGGAGAAGGATGACACACATGCCGGGGACCACTTGCCGCTTTGCAGTGACCAGGTGGAAGGCAGGGGAGTAGGTCTTATGTACTAAGAACTGATTGAGAATTTCTTTTAAGATATTGGATGATACATATCCCACATGATTGCATAAAGTCACATTGTACACACCCGCTCAAAGATGACTTCACACTTCTCATTTTATGTTCATATGTTACTATTTTCAGACCATAGCAAACCGTTGCCCTCACTCTGCCCTTTATCCCTAAAAACTTTGCCTTCTCTCCACCCATATTCCCAACATGATTGTCTCATGTACTGTCGTCTTATTTACATACTTGTTTTAACATGCTAGATTGCTTAGCTTGTGTGTGTGCAGCAGAGCATTGTGTCCAATGCCAGTAATCCCTCTGACTCCTGCCCTCCGCTATGCTGCAATGTCAGGAGCAGTGCCCTCTGCCTGGACACAGCACCTGACGATATAGCATCCACCAGCTCTCTCACCCTCTGACCCATCACGGTATTGGATGCTGTTGCTACCGTGAGGTGCCAGCACTGACTGTACATCGCCGTAGCCATCCACGGGGTTCCGCACTGCACAGCATCCCTAATGATATGATATGATATGGCATTTATAACGCACTTATAGAAAAGTGTTTCAAGGCGCGACGAGGCAAGGGAGGGGGAACTGAGGGAAGACAAAGACAGCGTTCTTACTGGGCCAGGTGACATTTGAGATCACGCAAGTGCGGGTGGAGAGGGGAGATGCTAAGTGCGGGGGAGGGGGAAGAGGGCAGTGCAATACATAGGATCAACAGTAAGAATGAATAAAATAAGGAAAACAATAGGTAAAAGTGCAGCCAGCTAGTGGCAAGTGCAGGGGTAACTGCAGACATCACGTGTCGAGAGCAGCTGGAGGGGACTGTAGGGATACAGAAACAGCCCCAAGTGCAAGGGTTGCCCGGGAGGCAGTGGAAGTGTGCAGCTGGCGGGGAGGGGATCTGTGCCCTAGAGCAGTGGGTAGCCAGGTGACCAGTGCGGTTTCAGTCAGGAGTCCAGCAAGGGAGAAAAGGAGAGAAAGCAGAAGCAAAGAAGAAGGTCTTGAGGTGCTTCCGGAACCGGAGATGGTTCTCCTAGAGTTTCAGGCAGGCAGGGAGGCTGTTACAGAGGGAGGCCCCAGCCGAAGAAAGAGATCTGCCCCCAACTCGTTGCTTGGAGAAGCAACTGACCCTGAGGGAGTTGGAGGGGGATGAATGAAGAGCTTGAGAAGAAAGATATTTAGGAAGAGAGAGTTGGAGGTATTGAGGCCCCAGGCCACAGAAGGCCTTGTGGACAATGCAGAGTGTTTTGAACTTAATGTTCGCAGCCACTGGGAGCCAGTGCAGAGATTTCAGTCCTACAGAGATACGATCCCTGGGCTCGATGCCAAGGACAAGTGTTGCAGTCCTGTTCTGGATGAGTTGCAGAGGGCGGAGAGTAGAAGCAGGCAGTTTTAGAAAGTGGTTGTTGCAGTAGTCCAGCCTAGAAAGAACCAGGACTCTGGAAAGAGTGAGCTTCTGGGGGAAGGAGAGGGAAGGAAGAATACCTCTGAGGAGGTGCAGCTGGTAGTGTGACTTCTTAGAGACGTCAGAGATGTGCGGAGAGAAGGAGAAAGTGGAGTCGAAGATGACCCTGAGGTTTTAGCCTCACAGGTGGGAGAAGGAAGAGGGCCAAGAGAGGCCGGCCAGAGAGCGACAGGAAAGGAGGGAGAAGGTTTGCTGATGAAGGGAATCTCAGTCTTACTGAACATTAAGGCAGAGAATGTTGGTGGCACACCATTCCTGGATAGCGGAAAGACAGTCACAGATGAGAGAAGGAAAAGAGGTGGCGGAAGGGAACCTGAAAATTAGCTGAGTATCATCCGCATAGCACTGAAAGTTGGGGCAGAGAGCGGCAATGTGGTGGGCAGGAAGTGCCAGGTATTGCTTGAACAGCCAGGGAGAGAGCTTAGACCCCTGGGGAACACCACAAGTAGAGATAGAGATAGAGGAGAGGAAGGACCCAAGTTGGACCTGGGAGGTTCGATCAAAGAGGAAAGAGGTCAGCCAAGCCAGGGCCTGATCGGTGATACCCAGGTTATCACGGAGAGAGTTGAGCAGGATGGCATGGTTGACCATGTCAAAGGTAGAAGAGAGATCAGGTAAGATGAGGACACAGGGGGTATTGGAGTCAAGGTTGGAGAGCAGGTCTTCACAGATGTTCAGGTGAGCAGTTTCCATGCTTCTGGCAGCTCTGAAGCCAGACTGATGGTCATGGAGACAACCAACCAATTCAGTGTGAAGTTTAAGCTGGGAGATGGCCAGCTTTTGCATGAGTTTGCCAAGGGAAAGAGTGATGGAGATAGGGTGGTAGTTAGCAGGGCAGGAATGGTCGGCACAGGGTTTCTTAAGAAGAGGGTGCACAAGGGAGTGGTTCGGGGGGTAACGGGAAGACTCCAGTGGAGAAGGAGTGTTTGCAGAAGTCTGCCAAAGCAGGGGCCAGGGTGTCAATGAGGTCCTTGATGGTTTTAGAGGAACAGGGGAGAACCTGTTTTGACGAGACTTTCATAGATCAGACTTGTCTAGAAACCTTGTTAGGGGAGAACAGGGGAAAGGCAGAGAAAGAGGGAGGAGAGGTGGCCACAGAAGGACCAGAGGAAGAGAGGGGAGTAGAGGGAGGAGGAGGAGAGGAAGAGAACGCGGATAGAATGTTCTGAGTTTTGGAGATGAAATAAGAAGCCAGGGCAGCGTAGAGGACCTGGGAGGGGCCAGGAGAGGTAGAGACTGCAGCAGGATTGGCCAGCTCATCGCAGATTTTAAAGAGTTCAGCTGAGTTGTTGGATGATGCAGAGACGTGGGGTTGGATGATGGCTCTTTTCTTGGTGAGGACAGAGAGGCGGTATTGCCTTTGGAGCAAGTGGCAGGCCAGTTTGTCAGAGGATGTACAGGCAGCACGCCATTTCCTCTCAGCCACCCAGCCCTTGCGTTTAAGGGTGGCGAGGTCTGAGTCATACAAGGAGTTGCACTTAGCTTTGGGCTTCAGGGGGATCCTCATGACAGGGGCAAGAATATCAAGAGTATCAGAAATAGCAGAGTGGAGCGTAGAAAGGGCTGTGTCAGGGTGTGAGTCAGCCGAAGCGGGAGAGGGGGCAAGAAAGTAGTGGCGAAAGCCTCAACTGACACACGCTTCATGGGTCAGATAACCGAAAAGGTAGGTGGCAGTGCTAGAGTTGGCTTGGCCTGAGGGGTGGAGAGAATGAGCTGGGAGGAAAGGAGACAGTGATCACTCCAGGAGAGAGGAGTGGTGAGAGGGATAGAAAGGGGAAGGTCTGAAGAGATCAGAACATCCAGAGTGTGCCTTGCAGAGTAAGTCGGGACAGGGGGGAGTAAGGAGAGTGAGAGCGAGTCGCAGAGGTTGTGAAAGAGTCCAGAGACAAGACAGGAAGTATCCAGGTGGATGTTAAAGTCTCCAAGAAGGAGGAGTTGAGTGGTAGAGGCCAGGAGGGAAGAAGAGAGGTCTGCCCATTCAGAGAGGAAGGAGGAAATCTGACCAGGTGGCCGATAGATGGTAGCCACAGTAAGGGAATGGCTAGGAGAGAGAGAGAGCCTTCAGAGGAGGCATTCGAAAGGCCTGCATATGAATGACAGAGGCAAGAATCCACACAGGGAAGATCAGGGCTACACCCCCTCCAGAACAATTGGGCCTGGGCGTAGAGAGGATCTTGTAGCCGTCAGGGAGGACAGTGTCAAAGCTTGTGACAGAGCTGGCCATGAAGCATGTCTCAGTGAGACTGAGGACAGATGTCAGAGGAGTGTTTGACAGCTAAGCGAGAGTTGAGAGTGACAATAAGGAGAAGGTCGCCATCCTTGAAAGATTTCCGGGAAGTGGTACAAATCAGAGGTACACCCTGCGGGAGTGTAAAGGAAGCAAGGCGAGGCAGAAGTGGAAGCAGGAGAGGGCAAGGTAGCCAATGAGGAGACAGCAGGGGGAGGCAAGGAAGATGTCGAGAGAAGAGAGGGACAGCAGGAGAAGAAAGGAAGTTGATGAGGCGTTGGAAGCATCTATGAAAGAGGAGAAGGTTGGTCTGGGGGCCTTGGGCCAAGACCGTACTATTCAGGTAAACATTAATGATGACCTTAGAGGGGTGGAAGGATGCCAGGAGGGTCTCCCACCGGGTGTTACCATTAATGGGAGAAGAAGAGAAAGGAGAAAGCACATAGACCATATGGAGGGTCCATATACCTGGCGAGGGAACGACAAAGAGGATGTCGGTGAGGGTTTGCCTGGAGGAGGCATTGGTATAGATATCAGCAATAGGGAGGCCTGGGTTGGAGACCAGGATGTCCTTTTTAAACTTCTTCCTACCAGATTTAGTGAGGAGAGCAGGATAGTTGATAGAGAAGCAGTTAGAAAAGATAGGATAGACAGAGAGCACCATTGGGTAGGTAGGGAGAGGAGAGAAAGGGGGTGGGGGTGGGAGGTTGTGAGAACACTAGGGAAGGACACTATGAGGGGGCGCAAGCTGACGAGACAAAGAGAGTCTATACAATAGTAGACAGTTAAACAAAACAACAGGAGCTCAGACAATAGTAGAACAGTTTGCTAGAGAATGCTTTACTAAGAACGCAGAACAAAAGAACAGCACTACTATCACAATGAGGTTTCATACCGGTGAAAAAACACACTTAAGTCTGAGATTCCTGTAAGGTGGGAAAAAAGACCTAAGTTTCAATGCAATTTAAATACTTTCTCAATACATTTTTAATACCAGTGAAAAATCACACCTAAGTCTGAGAGTCCTGTCAGGTGGGAAAAAAGCCTAGGTTTCAATGCAATTTAAATACTTTCACAAATGACACAGCGCTATTCAAGCGTGGCACAGGCTACAAATCACAGTATTTAACTAGTGTAGGAAGGTTGCTATGTGGCAGGATATTCCGGGTAGAGTGAAGGCTCTACTCCTAATCTGGGCCACTCCTACCTTACTAGTAGCTGCTGGTTGACGGCTGGCCGCTGGCCTCCCCTGCTGACACCTGCAGGCATGATATGGATCCGCCTCTGTAGGAGCCCCCCTTTACCCAAGGGCCCTTAGCCACAGGGGCTGCACAGGCAGAGGCCTGCCGTGAGAGGGTCAGGGATGACCAACTAACACACCAATCAGGGGAGGTGGGCGGGCTGGGAGGAGGAAGGGAGCACGAATGAGGAAATGGATGCGGGGGAGGGATGGGAGGGAGTGCTACAGCGCTACGAGCGCTGAGATTGTACAGCCAAAAAAACACAATTTCAACAGAGTAAGGGCCAGGAGGGTCTCTTGCCTCTTGGCCTGCAGGTGTTTCATGTTCTGCTCTGCTATGCTTTCAAAGAGCTCCTGGCACTGTTCAGTGTTGTTCAGCCTGCTCCAGATCCCAAGGCTGTACTGGGGGCACACTGTCAGGGGTCAGGGCAGGGCTGGGGATGTCACACAGGAGTTACCTGTTCCCTTGTCGACCGGCATCGAAAGGTCCAAAGTCTGCATATCCAGTTCCTGTGTCAGCATCCTGGTGCTGCTGGCCCTGAATTGGGGAATCATGTGAGGAAGAGAAATGCACCCGGTTCCCAAACAGAAGAGAACTTTACTCACATTTCTGCGAATCTTCGAGAATCAGCTCTTGGCTTTGAGCAATCTGTGGGTGTTGAACCAACATTTTCATTGTCTTCCTTGTGCCCTTCTCTGGCTCACCCCAGTTATTATACAGTCAGACTGGGTAGTGAATTATGGTTGTCTAATGTATGCCAACACGAGTATAGTGAACACAAACACTTAACACTTCAACATGCCAAATTCAGCTTTTGTAAGTCACTCATCATTTACACATGCATACTTTTTTAGACCTATTTCAGCAACATAACACACATTCTCCTGTAAAACACTTTGTGAAGTAGTCCCTTGGTTGCGTGCAGTTTGTAATGTAGACAACTCAACTGACACAGTAATGCGATTATGTTTATTTAGAAAGAGATGTACTCAAGCTGTTAAAATTCAAATCAAACTTTTTGCTTGTGCAGGAGACTTTGGGGATTATTACCAGTTTGGCAGTAATTTGGCAATAGATCAACAGAATTACTGCTAAAATCGATGACGCTATCCCTACTTGGTCCTGTAAAATGATTTCAGGAGCACGAGGGGTGGAACAGAAGTGTTAGTCCCTATCTTTGGAGTCCATATGTCTGCATGGGGATTTTGTGGGCATCACCACGTGCAGCAATTACGCACATTTTCTATAGTAAACTGGACGAGCTACCTCCGTTATTTTTTCTGGGGGTATATTATTCACTTCACCGCCAGTGCAGTAATGTGGGGATAAAGTGGCCATGACAAAATGGCAGCCACTGTACTGCACTTATTACCTGCATGGCTGTACTGGTAAAGAGGAGGAGGTTTCCAAGTACTGCGATTAATAATGTACGGGATTATATTTCGAGCATCACACACTGCTGGCTGCTGGCAGGGAAGGCTCAGTCCAAGTTCATGTTTCAGACTTTGCCGAATTCCTTCCTTAGCAAACAGCAATCCGGAGGCCTCATTCGGCAGTCTCCACACAATGCAACAGTGAATGCTCCCATGATTTGTGTTAGATGAGCACTCCTTTCTTTAGCTGAACTTCACCATCATCTTTCACACATTGATACACTTCCTTGATAGTTAGCAGCAGGTGGCGGGACGCTATTTGGGCGTCCGAGCTGGCAATGGATTGTAATGTAGCTTGGCGTTGGCCTGGTCACACGTTGAAGCGTCTGTGCGCATGCGTGAAATCCCCTGAGGCCCTTTCATTGACACAGTGACCCAGACTTGTCTGTCTGGCCCGCGCAGTGCTCTTAGGAACGTGGGAGCAGAATAACGGCATGTGTTCTTTTGTACTCCTTTGTGTTTTGTGCCTGCTTTACATTTCGTAGATTTCAGCATCCTCTTCTGTCAGGCAGCGTGTCTATGTCCCCAAAGGTGGGGGGGGGTCCATCCGGTCCTCTGCGTGTCTGCACTTGTGCGTGTGGATGCATGCAGGCAAGGTAAGTGTATTTTTTTTTAATTGAATGTGTATGCATGCATGCATGTATTGATTGTATCCATGTATATATTTGGTGTTTGTTGCGTGTGAAAAGTGTGAGAATGTGTGGGTCAAAGTGTTTCTGTGTGTTGCGTGTGTGTGAGTGACAGCCCCCATCCCTAAATGTATGGGCCCCACAGCAGGTCTGCACCATGAAGGATGCCTGCGATGCATGCAGCAGTGCCCTCCCTCATGATCGGAGCCTCACTGCGTGCTGCTTACATTCAAGGTAAGCCCACCCTGGGTCCCTTCTGAGCACACGCACAATCGCGCAAAATGTGCTGAAACTTTCTTCTGCTACAGCATTGTGCAGATGCACTTCATCTTTAGCCTCCAAATTGCTTTTAACATTTAATATTTTGACTGCAGCACGCCACGGGGCATATTTACACCATGTTTCTATTTAATGTATGCCGGTGCAGCCATTCAAACATGGCCGCACGCACCCTGAGCACCGGAGTGCTTGGATCACTAAATCAGGCTTCCCAGGATTGGATGAATCTCTTTACAACTTGGCATATGAGAAGGCTGGCAGGCTTGGCCGGCCCTCCTCACAAGGCCCACTCCTGAGGCCACTGTCTGCTCCCTGTCCACCTTCATAATGCCTGCCTGTTGTTCTTCTCCTCCCTGTTGTATGCATGTGATGCCTGTATGATGCCTGCCTGATGTTCTTCGCTCCCCCTGTTGTATGCATGTGATGCATCTATGATGCCTGCCTGTTGTTCTTTGCCCCTCTGTTGTATGCATGTGATGCCTGTGTGATGCCTGTCTGTTGTTCTTTGCCTCCCCTGTTGTATGCATGTGATGCCTGTATGATGCCTGCCTGTTGTTCTTCACCCCCTCTGTTGTATGCATGTGATGCCTGTATGATGCCTGCCTATTGTTATTCGCCTCCCGTTGTATGCTGGGTGCTCCAGCACGGGAGCAGGGAGCTTTTCATTTGATAGGGCACCACTGCCATGCCTGCACAGGGCAGCCCTTGAAAGGTTTTCTCAAGCTGGTGTGGTGGCAGCACCATATTTATGTGAAAAGCCCCCTGCTCTAATGCTGGAGATGACGTTTTTCACTTTAATAGGGTCCCTGCCAAACAAGCATGGGGCAGTCGTTGAAAGGGATCCCCAAGCTGGCGTAGTGGCTGCACCCGATTTAAGTGGAAAACTCCCCGATCCTGTGTTGGAGAAGGGCGTTTTTTACTGAAATAGGGTGCCGCTGCCCAAAAATAAAATACTCTGGGCTCCCCCTTCTCCTTGTAAGAGAAATAGGGCGTGGCCGAGGGGCGTGGCCAAACCTGGCATTTTGAATAAAAGCAAAGAGCATTTTGGGAACATAAGAATGTCTTATTTTTTATAACAAAGTGGGGCCGAAACCATGCCAAGCTCTACCAAACCCCTATTAAAGATATATTGTTCAATTCAGACCCATACACATTTGTGTCATTTTAAGTAGTACTGGCATGCAGGGGCTAATACCGGTGTGAGACTCAAACCCAAAGACTGAAAAAAATTCACAATGTATGATTCCCCAACCAGCCACCGGCACCACACCATACATCTTTTAATCATCAAATGATCACAAAGCTAATTTCACTGTTCGCACATAGACTGTTGAATTGGATCTCCAACAGCCGACACGTGTTTTGACCTTTTACCAGGTCGACCTCAGGACACTCTTCAAATTTCTTCAGACACCAATCTCTAAATCATCACTCCCTGTTGGTCAGTGTTTATAGTTATCATCTGGTTTTCATAGCCAATGGCCCCAAGTACAATTCTCCTTTGTACAGCCTGCTCGTGGGTTTTCTGACACGTTTGCATCCTCTAGGGTTTGTTGTTTTTTTGCGGGTCAAACCCACGAGTGGTGGGTCAGTTGACAGCTCTTGTGGTTGCTTGGCTAGACTCGTCCTACATTGACTATAGGTCAGTCTACCCACATACTAACACTTGGCTTTGCTTTACCCTAGATGCACAGTTACTGTGCATCTTAACTGCACATCAAGGGTAAAGCAAACATGACAAGTGTTGTCACTGGTCTACATGAAATGTAGGCCATTCTAGCCAGCTGGATATACTATCTTTTTTTCTGGCTGAGAGTTATTTTCTGTTAATACTAACATAGTGGTGCAGCATGCATGGACCTGTATGGGCACAGCCAGCATGAAAATATTGTAAATACTAACATATTTTGTGGGCAAAGATCTGATGAAAATGCATTAGGAAATGGTCCTGGGCACTGTTGGTAACTTGCATCTTTGGGGTTTTTCATGTGCTAACCATACAAAATTGATTGCAAACTTTGAGGCTTTTTGTCCAATTTTCCACAGAAAGTGCTGTAAAATGCACCATTTTAATCCATTATTTTAAAACATTTCTCTGCGTGAGAAGTCCTCTGAATCCACCTGGTTTGGATCAGGTTCCTTCGATCCGCTCGCTCGCATGCGCATATTAGAACCCGGGGCAGGGGTAGCAATCAATTAGGTTGCGTGGATCGCAGGCTGAATCCCATGATCCAAGCCCACGTTCCAAACAACCCGACAGGTGCTTCCCCCACCTGCCATCTTCTCCCATCCTCCCTTCCATTGATATTAATTTTGCCACTATCCCCCTCCCCAGATTCAATTACCTGCTTACTGCAGCAGTGATGCCCACTCCCGTAGCTATGCTCCGCCTCCCAGCTGCTGGCTGCCATGGAAATGGAAGAGGGGCTCCGCCTTTCAACTCTATGGCGGCAATTAAGTTTTTTCTTTCAATGAACAATATGCCGCAAGGCGCCCATTCATCGAAAGAAAATACTTTGTTCTTAGCATCTCGGGTTTCAGGATATGAAACCCACGGTGCTTATAGCAATAATCACCCGTTCCAAGGGCTGGAACAGGTGTAACGGCAGTGGGAACCCTCGTTTTAGACCCACACTACACTCAGGCCTTTAATTCTGGCCCTGGGCCATTATCACTAGATCTTGCCCTTGCAATGAGTAATTATTGCTTAATTAATCACACATATATACGCCCCACCAGTTCGAAAATTAACTAGCTGCCACTGGATGGTGGATATGAGAGGGAAGTTGCTGCTGTAGGTGAGAATATCCTGGATTCTGTGAACCTAGAGGCTGACAGTTCATCAGTGGAGAGTGAGGTGGACCTTGTGGACGAATCAGTTGATGAAAGTTGGATGATGAGTGCTTTGCAGAGGCGTAGCCAGGATTGTCTAACAAGTGGGGCCTGAAGCTAATGTACTTGGGCCCATCGCAGTGCTGCTGAGTATTTGCAGATATTGGGTGGGCTTTGCCCACTCAGGCCCTGTCCTGTCTACGCCCATGGTGCTTTGAGTCAATAATGCTGTTAGAATCAGATGAGCTCAGGACACGGCTAGTGGCAGCAGGTGTCAGAGCCTGAGAGGGAGAAGGTTGAAGCCATACCACAGGTGTCCAGGGAGGCCATATGTAGATTGTTACAGGAGCGGTCCATGGCTGCATGGACCCAGAGAGAGAATGCATTCATGAGGTGGGTGACTGGCAAGTGTCCATTGTTGAGTTGTACCTGTGTGAATTGGTGAGGTAGTGTGCAGTTCTATTTGTGATTTGTAGAGCATTCAATTAAAACCAAATCAAGAGCTTAACTATCAGGATCTGGAAAATCCAGTACTGTTTTTATTTTTTGTATTGTAGTAATTGTAGTTCTGCATTTCATGTTATAAATGCAGGACTGCAAATCCCAGAATTCAAAGAGAAGAAAAAGGACTGAATGTGGTACACCTAAGTGACAATGGTCTAGGCGAGAGCTCTGGGACTGGTAACTTCTTTCTATGAAGGCACATGTGTGACAAGTTGCAAAGGCAGGGAAAGGAGATCAGCTGATGGCCTCCTTAATGACTTGCCAAATCTGTCTTGCCAGAGTGATTTGTCTCCTCCGTAACCTTTCCAGGCCTGCCCCTTAACCCATCCACTTACCCGCAAGCCTCAACTGATGTGAGTCTGGGTGAGTGCTCTTATGCGCAGGGTTGGGAGGGCTAAAGTGCTGACAATATTGGAAGTGTTTCATTGTCCCCCCTGTGAGACATATGTCATTAGACATGTAGTCCAATGAGGTAGAGGACATTCTGGTATATGTAGTCATGTTGAGCTCCTGCACTGAGTGTGGAAGAATTAATCTCTAAAATGCAGTTTTAGTTACCACTATGCTTCCTGAGCAGAATTAGGCAGAATTCACTACTGACTGAGAACGATAAACAAAAAGCAATGTGTTGAGATCCATCTAAAAAGAAACAATAACAGATCCTTCCAAAGCAAAAGTCTCTAAACCGAACTGAAAACAAAAATCCAATAAACTTAACCCATCAAACACAGAAGAAGCTGCACTGGTTCAAGAGACAGAGACACGAAACCCTTAGAGAAAAAAAGGAAAGAATTTGACATAAGAAGAGAACAAAGATACATAAACCACTAAGCAGTCCAGACTCAGACACAAAACAAACTGAAATGATGCATTCTTCTAAACAGAAAATACAGCCCAGCTTACTATCTTTTAGAGTTATAAAATAATTCACAGGAGGGTAATAGCCAAATGCAAGGTCAGTGACCATACTATATTCTAGAAACTGAGAGAGGCAGGTACAAACAGTCTTGAAAAGCAGATGGAGACTTCATCTGGCAATGAAGGAACCTAGGGCTGATGGAAAACGAAGCTCACGGCCTTAAATATGAAAAGGCAAAGAAAATATATTATGAAGAATTCTGAAGAAAGCTCAATGGCTTCACAACGCCCGAAGATGAAGGAAAAAATACACATCCTGTGGGGAGAAAGCTCAGAGACAGCAGAAAAAGCAACAGAATATCTGGAAGCCTGCAACGCCATCAGAATCGTGAGACCATTCATATAAAGGCCTTAGGTATACTTACATTTATTTGTATTTATTAAATTAACCAACAACGAACAAACAAGTAGACAGGTACACAGGTATGACATTGCAAGGACAGGTTCAGTTGTATCATTACAGTTCTGTGGGCATATATCAATTGCAAAGTTATTGAGCATTGTAGTTCTTTGTGGTCTCGTTTCCCTCCACCCTTTCAGTTCAGCTGCTCCTTAATTTCCAGCAGTCCTCTCATGTGCAACCAAATGTCTCTTGCCCAAGGGTGCCGCCCCACAAAATGCTCCTTATCTCGCTGTGTTCCTCCCTGTTGGGCACACCCTCATCAGGGGTGAACATGCTATGTATCAATGCGTTCCAGGCCTCCACCCCCGCACTGTTCTCATGCAATCCTTTCCTGAGGGCTCTGTGCCACATTGCAGTTTCCGCAGGTGACCATCTCTGCAGGTCCGCCCACCAGGCCTCCACCCTTGGATGCTCCATCGCTTTCCAGGCCATTGCTATCCTGCGCTTCGCAAGTATGCAGATCAAGTCTTTCATTTAGGCGATGTGCGCATTTCGACCCCTGCCTCTCGGGAACAACCCAAACAGGCAATATTTGGGGGGGCCACAAGACCTCCCTTCTCTGGTCTCTCCATCACTGCCCTCCAGAATTTCTGAATCTGCAGGCACATCCAAAACATGTGCCTGCAGATTCAGAAGTCTGCGCCCTCTCGTGTGCATCTCGGGCAGACCTGGCGTCTCCATCTGTAATGCCAATAAAGCATTATTGAATTGAAAGGTACTAAAAGTAAAAACCTGTTTGGGATTCTCGTAAGCTGGCCATGGTCATAGAACAGGCTACTATCGCGTTTGTTGGTTCTTGATTCTGGTTCGATGACCCTGTTCGGGAGCAATAGTGGGAGTAATTGTTAGAACTCAAAAAAGACCAGCGGTGTCTGATAGAAGTTCTGGCAGGGAAGGTGGAACCTTCCTCACTTTGGGCATTCGTTGTCATCAAAGTAGCCACAAAGTAAGGAATCAATGGAACTCCTGCAGCCCAAAATGGCACCCTTTTTTATTGCCAACATCATGACCCGTGTTAGAGAAAGATAAGAGTAGAGAAGCTCAAAAGCAGTCGGTCGGAATACGATTCCTCAGCAACGTAG
This sequence comes from Ambystoma mexicanum, assembly GCF_040938575.1. Lineage (NCBI taxonomy): Eukaryota > Metazoa > Chordata > Amphibia > Caudata > Ambystomatidae > Ambystoma > Ambystoma mexicanum. The sequence continues at coordinate 1,322,745,074 of NC_090934.1, forward strand.
AACACGTGTAAATACCCCTTTCTGCAAGATCCCCGGATGCATAACAAGAACATGTTTTGACAAAATGCTCACTTTCTCGCTTTTCGAAGTAAATGAATAAAACACAGCTACTTTCTGGCACTCCTCCGAACCTTCATTTTGCCCTTGGTGACACAGGAAAGTTGCAATCTAATAGCAGAGTCACACATGTTGGAAATGGTAAAGCTTCAAAATGCAATCCTACAACCCTGCAACGCAAATTAAGATAATTGCCAGAGCAGATACAATGTCTACTGTTGAGCCTTCATTTAAAATTGCTTTTAAAAATGACGATGTTATTGTACAATGTGAGTAAATGACTATTGCTCTGCAGGAATACAGGACTAGTAGTGGCTAAAGTTGCTACCACGATACTACGAAACCAGTTGTGATTCCAATCATATGGGTAAAAAGGAATACTTCCCGAAGGGGGCTTGGGAGATACTAGAAGATGGTTTTAAATCAGGCAAGGGGGGGGCATGGCCTCATATAATAATAATAATTATTTATTATTTATATAGCGCTGACATGACAGACTACAGAAAACATAACCGATGGCACTATAAGCAGGGCAAGGACCAACCGAGGAAGAAGAAATTAGTGGAACAGCACTGTCTTTAAACCACGTTTGAACCTGAAAATTGAATGGCAGGACCTCAAATCAGGTGGGTGGGCATTTCAGCATTTGGGTGCAACATAGGGAAAAGACCCTTGAGCAACCAGAGTCAATTTGGTCCCAGTACATACAGAAAAAAGGAGTTGTTGGATTTTAGCACTCTATGTGCCGGTTGCCAGTCAAGCCTATTGGACAGGTATACTAGAAAGCTGGTGGAAAGTGATTCTGGTAGAGACTGGTAGCCAGTGCATTGCTTTCCTTGCCTCTGAGATGTGATTCTTCCTACGTAGTCCCTCCAAAGCCCGGACTGCATTGTTTTGTACAGTCTGTAAGTGGGCCAACTCTCCTTTGCCAACACCTTGCAACACACTGGAACAATAGTCCAATTTAGCGCCAATTATGGATGTTGCAATGATGGCGCAATTAAAGTGGTTTAGGAAAGATCTAAGCTGGCTTAACAGTTTAAGGTAATAAGAGGTGGATGCAACCAGACTATTAACATGCGCCTTCATTTTTAGTTCTTGGTCCAGTATAAACTTGCATGTTACCAAAAAATCATTGGCCATGGAATTACATTGAACGCACCAGCTGACTGCCACTGACCTAAGATGTTATACTTGGACAAAAAATCATGAACTTGAATATTGGCAGCTGGATCCAAGATTTTTAACTGCAGTGCGGAGTTGGTATTGGGCCATTAATTTGATGGTGTATTGTGATCAAGAGATGGTTTCTTAAGTAAAGGCGAAATCCATGCCTGCTTAATGCATGGTGGAACAGTGCTTTCCCTGAATGAAGTATCAATGAATTTAGTGAACAGGGGAATAAGCTGCTCGGCACAGGCCTTTATACAGCCAAAGCGGGACATACATCACCCTTACAGTGAGTGGGTTTGAGTTTGAGTTGTTGTAAAATGGCTGACACTTCTTCTTCCGTACCCTGGCCAAACTCAAATGCAGGGATGTTACTGTCAGTTCTAGTCATTTTTGAGCTTGACCGCGACACCTCAAGCATGGCCCATTTATTAGCAATTCCCTCCTGAATATTTTGATCTCATTAGTCATAAAGTCCTGAATGTACGTACACCATCCGGTGGGCACGGATCTCCAAGCTCTTACAGAACTTTAAAAAGTTATTTTGTATTGGAGCTGGCATTTTCAATCCTGTGATTAGAAGTACATTTTTTTGCTAGAAAAATAGCAGCATTATATTTCTTGGCTGCAAGATTATATTTATTTCTATTTTCATCAGAATTGGCTTTTTTCCATATTTCAAAGATGTTGCGTTTAGTAACCTTAAATTGATGAATTTCAGGGGAATACCAATTTTTAGTGTTCTTTTTCCTAACCATCCTGGTTTTGTCTGAGGCCACCATACTTTCTGCATTAAGCATCACGTCCTGGTATAGCAAAGCAAGTTTGGCTGCTGACTCATACTGCGCCAAGTTGTCCAATGGTGTTTTTAAGTGGGGCCTCAGTGATTCAGCTGTAAGCCTGCGCATATTTCTAGAAATTATTTAGATCCTGTCCACTTTAGTTTTCTTTTGCTGTCTGGTGCAAACAACACCAAAGTGAATAAGAGAATGACCTGACCACAGGCACGCAATCAATTCTAAATTCTTAATAGCAACATGATGGCTAGCAATCCAGTCAAGCGTCCTGCCTTTCACATGAGTGGCGTCCACGACCTGATGAAAGAAACTCAAGTCCATCAGTGTAGACTGAATGACTATTGCAGTGGAGTCAGAACTATTGCCAAGCCCAAGATTAAGATCACCCAAGATCATAACCTTGGACAGCGGTTTGAGCAAGGGCTTCAACATGTTAAAAAATTGCACAGGGAAGTCAGGCATTATGGGCGGAGGGTGGAAGACAAGAATGAAGTTGATAGTGCTATTATAGTCAGCCAACTACTTAACATGCAGAATCTCACATCCCGACGGGCCTGAGATAGCCACTTGTGTATCTGCATAGAAGCCTCATAAACAATAGCCACACCTCTGCCTCGTCCTGATTTACGATCTGCTCTAAGAATTTGGTAGCCAGGAGGAATGGGCAGTGCTAGCTGAGGGCCAGCTTCATCATGTAGCCATGTTTCTGTAGCAAAACATATATGAATATGCCTATTCATTAAGTAGACAGCCACTTCTGTAGCAGGTTTCATCAAGGAGCGGGTGTTAAGTAATAGGCAGTTGAGAGTTCTGCTATGACCTTGACTGCCACATGGCATCCCATGAAGCCCAGTAAAGGCAGCCGGATTAACCTTTGAGGCACCAGAGTCTATGATCCCATTAAAGTCTGAATGAGTAGCCAGATCAGAATCAACTGCTGTGCAACTAACACAAGCATTATTCTCCATACCTATAGAATGAGTGGCAGACTACCTCTGTAAAATAGGGGTGACAGAAGGAAATCTGCCAGTAGGTTTCTCGGGCATGTATTTCTCGTCATATAATTCAAAATCTTCCAGAAGTATGTTACTTTGGATATTAGAAAAGAACTCTATGTAAAGAGGCAGATTGAACAGAAAAGCCCTCGGCAGAGGGAACCTCAAACATCTAATCTAGTGTTGCGATAGATGTTACAGCACTGACTCCCTGAGTGGAGTCAGCCTCTGGCATAGACTTGTCACTAGATGTAGAAGCCACATCAAAGTTACAGGCCCCTGATCTCTTAAAATGCCTCAATGTGGTATTACCCACAGTTCGTTCTTTGTCAACAGAGTCATTTAAAGAAGATGTCGAAATATCATTGCCAGATGGCTCCACGGCCATAGCTAAATAGCGGTCCAAAATCACTTCTGACCTGGAAGTCTTAGTAGTAGATGGTACCCACGAGTGTGGCATGAGTTGTACCCAACAGCCCAAAGCCTCGAGGATCAGGGGTACAAACAGTGGTAATAGGCAGAATTACTAGTACACTAAGGACAGAGTCTTCTGCGTATACGTTGCACACCAGTTGTGAACCAGCGCCAACCGGATAGAATGCACCAGTTTGGACGTGCCTGGACCCAAGTTAAAAACAGAGACTGCTGCTGGAAAATGTAGTTCCGCTGCAAACAGCACTTTGCCTACTTTTGGCTTTTAAGTAGCACTAGAGCCTAAATCAGTTACAATGGCAGATACAAAAGTATCCTCCTAAGATATAAATCTGCTGACAATGCTAGGAAACAAGAGGTTCTTTTACAAAAGCATACGAACAGGCTAACGTGAAATCGATTTAAATGCACTACTGCCTATAGTCTAAATCGGTAACTGACAAACAAACAGCAGGATAGCATTGGGGGGTGCATATATCTGTTACTACTGGCGCAAACTGACTAGAACACGCTGGCGCGGACACGCCCAGCCCCAAGTTAAAAACAGACTTCTGCTGGGAAATGTAGTTCCGGAGCAAATATAACTCTGCCTACTTTTGGCGTATAAGTGGCACTAGAGCCTAAATCAATTACAATAGCGCATACAAAAGTATCCTCCTAAGATATAAATCTGCTGACAATGCTAGGAAACAGGAGGTTGTTTTATAAAAGCATGTGACCAGGCTAACGTGAAATCGATTTGAATGGAAAACACTCAAACACACTACTGCCTATAGTCTAAATAGGTAATTGAGCAACTAAATAACTTTAGTTCCTTGTCTTTGGGGGTCAACAACTTCGAGCAAAGCGTGTAAGTGCTTTACTGTGGTCGAGCCGGTGTTGAGATAGTCAAGTCATGGTTTCCTGATGGTGAGTTGACATCCAAGTGATCTGAGAGAGGGCTACCAGCTGATTGAGTCAGTGTTCGAAATGGTTCTTCTGCTGGCTTGAGCTGCTGTTTGAGACGGGCATAGTCAATGGCTTCCAGCAGGTCAAGTCATGGTTTGGGTCAGGCCAAGCCAATGCTTCCATTGAATAGAGTTGGCAGTTGAGACGCAGAGATCGGGCCGAGTCAAAGCAATCTACTTAAATGGGTGAAAACGGCATCTAGATGGCTTGAAGAGCAATTACACTGTTCAAAGTGCTTGGAGTCCCAAAGGCAGCAATGCATATCCTGTAGTATCAAACGAGTTGAGCATGGTCAAGCCAGCTTAAAAAAGCATCTTGAGGTGGTAAACAGGCTTTAGGCTGCTTTCTAGGATTTTTAGTCACTGTGGGACCCAGTCTAGAGTTTCAGGGGCAAGGTGACTCCTTTTTTTCTGCCCTTCCCAGCCAGGATGCTTTCAGAAGGCCACTTGTAAGTTTCCGTCACTTTCTGTAAGCATTACCTGGGTACCAGTGTCTCAGTTGAAGTAGGCCTTGTCTAGCCAGCTGGTCATCCCCAATAGACCTTGCAAGAGCTAGGGAGAAGAGCTTGCCTCTTCCTTGGAGCTCTCTGTCTTTACCTCTAGGTCAGAGATCTTTAGAGAAGATTGTACCCTCAACAGAGTTCCAGATGAATCCTTCTTCAAAAATGTTCCACAGATGGATCAGTTGTTAAGGGTCTAATCCAGGGTGCTGCAACAAGTGTGCCTTGCATGCTAATGTTATACCAATAGTCTCTGGTCTTCAGGAAGTGGGGAAAGGAGCAGGAAGTCTGGGATCCCAATCGAAATCCAAGATGTTGAGACACATCTGTGGACTGAAGCTTTCCTCTGGGCTATGCTGACTCCACCCCCTTTCTCTGTCTGCCCACACCAAACTGCTTCCAGTAATCACCACCCAGGTGGAAGCCGGTCCTTGTAGTGATAGTACTGTCTTTGAAGCACCACGTTATAGGGGTCCTTCCACAGCGTTTTCCTCTTCCCTGGAGGAAAGTGACAACTTTTCTTAGGGGGATCATAGAGAGGGCTTCCTGAGCCAGGCCCAACATGGTGGTGTTGGGTACACTCAGCCTAGACAGCTTAATACACACAAGGCCATGTCATGAATGAGTCATTGTTCACCAAGCTGACAATACATGACATCAGAGGATTGTGCCTGTATAATTGTGCAATCTCAGTAGCCACTATGTCAAAACTAGGCATGACTAATCTGTATATATTAATCTGCCACCAGGCTGCTGGGATAAGCAATTATGACATTTTGAACCAGAGGTCCATAGAGTTAAGAACCCACCTCTGTTGGTTGGAGCAGCTGTGTTAAGGAATGCACATGATCCTGCCCTGTTAACACTGCAGTGCAGCTTCAGAGGATATCAGTAGACTATCACAGAAAGGTACATGGTTGCATTATGCGTTTTGGTATCACACATTATGAAAGTGGGGTCTGATTGGAAGCTTTCACTTGGCAATACTTGGCAATAATTTCAGACACCTAATTAATTATATGCATTATTTAATATTAAAACTCAAAAAAGCTCATGCTATCCTGCATTCACCAGATGGCATCCCGTCACAACCATATTGTCCCATACAGTCCCATATAGAGAAAATACACACGTTTTGACGTTCTGGATCCCGACAGAGCTGGGCTATTATATCCAGTTCCTCTAACTTTCAGGAAGAACATTTGATCCAAGAAAGGATTTAAATAACCTAAGAAACCCTGACAAATATAATAGGATGCAACCATAAAAGCCTCAAACAATGTGACAAACTGTACATATCACAATCTCCTGGTGATCCACAAGATGGATGTGGTGATTGTTATTGATTCATTCAAGATTTTATTTGTATCGCAACAGGAAAACAATTATCAATACATATATTGAATGTAATTCTTGAAAAGGTACAATGAATTAATTGTGTACTTGATGCATATTATAATTTGAAGTAAACATTAAGAAATATGTCAAATGAAAAAAAATCTAACGAAATTAATAAACAAGTTTGAAAAACCATAACACAATGAATCTATTTGCTACTCTCAACAAAATGAGCTACACACCCAGTTGAAGCAATCTCCCTGGCGCAGAAGCATAACCCATAAGAAATTTTGAACCTAAAATATGGTGGTCATAGATAGCAAACATGGTCCTCATTCAAAGCAAGGTAATGGGGGGCATTACGAGTGAGGCAGTAAGGGGTTAACAGCGCCGGTAAAGGTGCCGGAGCCATCAACCCCTTACTGCCTCATTGCGAGTCTGCTCGCGGGAACCCGATAAAGACACCTGGTTTTACCAGGCACCCTTAGCAGGTCCCGCGAGCAGACCAGGGTGCTAACAACGGGCCTGTTATTAACGGGCCCGTTGTTAGCACCCTCCCCATTCCCATTGAGCCTTATGGGGGCTCCAATGGGGATGGGTTCCTTGAATGAGGAATTATCGGGCCCTCCAAGGTCGGAATGGCCCGGTAAATCCTCATTCAAGGAACCCAGACCCGGTACCCGGTAGGGGGGTAGCCATACCTCAATTAGAGGCATGGCTACCTCCTACATCGTAATGACCCCAAATGTGTTCCAAAATATTGTTAAAATGGTAGATTTCCATACAACAAACTTCAAGATTGTCAGGCTCATTCCGAGTTGGCTGTGCAGTAAAAAAGTGGCAGTAATTCCGGTACTGCCATTTTTTGGCAGTAACGGAATTAACTCAATTTTTCCTGCACAGCCAAATAACAAGTTTTGGTGGAATTACCAGAGACGGAATTACTGAGTGGTATCACAGCCAATTTGTGGAGAATTTACCTCCAGCATGATGTCCTTTATGTACTGTGGTGATATTATTTCTCACGTGTACCTCTGCAACGCAGCATGACAAGAGAATATAGATATAGATTTTAAAAAGTGTTTGTTTACAATCTACTAATGAACTATTTTCAAATCCCCCCATGCCTGCTTATGGATAATGAACGGCATTGGTAAGAAATCGTGTTTGGGCCCAAAATAGTCAGTCAGTCAAACAACTTTATTCGGCCCGAAAGGACCATCAAAGTACATCCTGCAAGACAATTCTAAAAACAAAAATACAATTCTAATGCAAAATTTAAAAAAGTCCACAGAAAATAAAGAAAGAAATCAGGGCAATTCAAACAAGCCATCCCCTTCCTGGGAGACCCTAAACAGTTCTTTGGGCCGGTAGTCAGGTCCCACCAACCCCTTGCTTCAACCAGTTCCCATGGCACCTTGGGCGCAAGGTTGTCAAATTTGCCCCTGTAAGGGGACAGTTACTAGAGAAGACCCCCGAATTTACTCCCGCAGATCTGGGTGGGACAACAGAGCTGAAAAAAGGGAGCATGCTGATTGAGATCCCACTCTTGGATAATTGGCCCGCCCGCCCACAGCTTCCCAGAACCCTGTTTGTTGTGCTGCGATCCCAAAATGACAATTTGATACAGTCCAGGGTATTCTTGCCCAAACTGGGAATTCTACGGCACCCCACCAGAGCTTCTCTACGGACAAACGGGCAGCCTCCAGAGGTATTCATCCAAAATAGACATTTATTGAGTAGGGCATCCTTGGGCTCTGTCTTATTTACTGCCAGTTTGGGCACCCCCTGAAGGAAGACTGTGGGGCGTTGGAACTTTCCTTGTTTCAGTAGCTTGTGCTGGTACCCAGACTTCTGCGGACCCAGGGCTTTCGACTCAGTGCAATCGGGGCCCATAGAGGAAGAGACCGGCACCACCGATGACAAAGACATTGGGCTTGGAACAGGGACCCTGCTATTCTCTCTGATAATGGCATGGGGGTCGCAGAGGCAGTTATTAACGGGCGATTCCCCTTGTGCCAGGTTTCGGTGAACAACAGACCCTTTGACAGCAGGCAATATCAGGGGGGCCAGTACCGGTGTGCATTCCAGAGAATTTTCCAGGGATAAGAACTTGTGCCCTGCAACAGCTGAAGTGGTGACCTTGGGCTCCTCTTCCTGGACAGTTCCACCTCCCTTCCATTGGCCCTCGAGCAAAGTTTGTAACAGAGCCTTAATGCTGGCCAGCTCCGCCAGAACTTTATTACACCCACACCCGCACCCCCTATCACAGGGCGCCTCCTCTGGAGATCGGTTGGAGGTCGAATAGCACTCAAGGTTGCTGACATCAGAAAGTTGGTTAATGGCCTCGATCATCCGAGGCGGGGTCAAACGGAGGGGGGGGGGCTAGACCCATAACTGGTAGACGAGAGTACATCACTCCACGAGCTGTCATGGGAGCTTGAAGAAGTGCTTTGAGCACTTTGGGCACTTAGTGACAAATTGTCCCCCACAACCAGTGGGGATGTCACAATAGCTGAAGGGGTACCATGGATAAGATTATCGAGGGTTGTGGCCAGGATCGGAACCAAGCTTTGAATGAAGGAAGGACTTGATTCCGATTTACCACCAGCAACTATGCTGGCAACCCGAGACAAGTTGGACCGACCATCCTGAAGGTTATGCCGAGTACCTTGGCTCCCCAGGTGCTGCTGGGCCGGTATTGGGGGCAGGTAATGTGTCCCTGCTGATGTGACGGGCCAAGACAGAGACTGGGTGACAGTGGACTTAGTGGCAAACAGACCGGCGTGTGGCCCCATAGTAGTGCCTGTAGTAGTAGTAGTGGCTGTGGTGGTGGTGGGTAGAGGAGGCACCCCCTGAGGGCGCTGTCTCCTTAGCACCAGAGTCTTGCGCTGGGATTTCTGCAGGAGGGGGACAGGGCAAGGGATTGGTGGACAGAAGAGTGGCGGGGGGAACAGGGATAAGGGGTCAGAAGACGGCTGCTCCATGGTTAAATCCTGTGAGGCTTCTGTTTCCAGATATCTTTAGGGGGGCCCACCACACACCTCACACCTCTGCCACCGTCTACCTCCCGTTGCTCACCTCCAGATTCAATGTCCAGTACCAGTCCGCAAGTCTTCCTGCTTCAACACCAGCTGCGCCGAACACCACGCGGCGCCAAACACCGCGCCCTTGCCCCGCCGCGGGCTTCACCGCTGCGGGGTGAGGAAGGCGCTGAAGTACCAGGGGGGGCGTGGCCAAACCAGGAAGTAGGAAGAGTCCGTCCGGGGACGGCGCCAAACACCGCGCCCTTGCCCCGCCGCGGGCTATAGTAAATAATCGTGAGGCCTTCTGCTTCTACGAATATTTAGAAGAGAACACGATGTGCTGGGAAAGATCAGTGACTTTGAGGTGTTCTCATCTATTAGCAGATGTGCGACGGGGAATAGGAAAACACTCTGTTCTTATCTTTAATAAAAAGGTTTCCACAAACCATTTCGTGTAGCCTTTTTGGCAGGTAGGGAATCAGGTCAGCCTTGCTGGAGCAACACATTTATAGACCACTTAAACTTGGTATTCTGTCATCCTTTTCAGAATTTGTGATTTTCTTAATTGAGCATGGTGTGTAATGATGATTAAACAAGAAGAAACTAGGTCATAAAACGAGGCCTCTTACAAGAAACCGCAAGTCAATCACAGCTGCGTGTGCTCAGTTTGGGATGCGCTGGGATTGTGTTTCATAGCAAGAACATCACCAAGTAGTTTTTACTGTGTTAATTAATTACTTTGACGGTTTTATTAAGCTCAGGACAAGTACACTGGGAGCGTTGAGGGGCGAGGGTGCACTCAGAGCGTGTTATAACATTTTATCATGATAAGGCACCAAAGTTTAGGTTACATATAGAGGAGGTAATTCGTTTTCAACAATTTCCGGATTTTAAAATGTGGAGTTGCATATGTGTCTAGCTCTTCCGTTCCATGACATGACTAAGGGTGTAACGTGTGTCCACGCCTTTCAGCGATTGTCAAGAGATAAATTCTAAGACGATTCAAATATTAATGATGTGAGACTGTCAGTGGAATAGGATCCCAGGTCAAGGAGATTAATTCAGCTTGCTGCTGGGCAGCACATTGACCGGGGAAGTGCATGAAGAGGGGCTGCCAAGGGAGACGAGTGTGTCAAGTTTATGAAGAAGGTGAGCTAGTCTGGGCGGGTGAGTAGATTAGTGCGAAGGAAGTTAGCAAAGAGGGTTGCTTTCATGAAAATGCTATGGCAAGAATCCTGTTTAGTGTAAATCAGGGGTTTTTGCATGAATGGTCTACTCATTTCTGCAAATCTTGATCATCCGGGAGTTTTCAGTGCTGATCCTTTTGCTTGCTTATTCAGAAAACGCACAAAAACCTTTGCAAATTAGAGTTCTATGTTGTTTCATTCATATTGATATTTGTAAGTTTGGTCTTGACTTTTTGAACGTTGCCTTTTCAATCTTTTCTTTTTCTTTTAATGGTCCTACCCCATCCCCTAAACCCTCCTCCCCCACCCACCGGGCCCCGTCGCTCAACCCTGGCCACCTCCATTCTCCTTTATCCCCAATGCTCCAACCCAAAGGGTTCAGACTGTACTGCACTGATGGTCCCTAAGAAGGGTGAAACAGGTTTGCAGTTGTCTGAATCCTCGATAGCTGTCTGTATTAGTTTGAAAAATGCTGAGAATAAAATAGCACTGCCTTATAAACAAAGACATTTTCTGGAGGAGCTAAGACGGGACATTTGAGCTAATGTGCATTCCCACAATGCATTGCCCATGTGGCTCTGACCTGGAGGTGAACTTCCAGTAATGGCTACTGGGTGTAGCTGTGCTATGTGTGACTTACCTGAAATGGCTAATTCTCTTTTCACATTTCAGGTAGAAGGTTTTTTTGCAAGTCTTTTAAACCCACCAAACAAATTACCTTCAAAACAATGTGAATAACACACAGAACAGTCTTCCTCCAGGGAGCAGAATTCATAAAATAGACAATCACCATTTACCAGCCGACCAAAACACTCATATCCAGTGACGACATCTGCCTAGAACCTAAACCATACACAAGGGAAAAACCTGGTGGTTCAGCTTTCTCCTGCCTAGCCGCGAAACTTTGGAACTCCCTCCCCAGAGAAATACAAACCATGACTGACCATCAAAAATTCAGAAAACTCCTAAAAACCTGGCTCTTCAACTCAGAACAGGACAAAAACAAATGAACAACACAACTGGAAAAGACGGGGGACTAGAACAGTGCAAAGTGCAGAAAACTAGAAAAGCCTCTGAATGGGAGGGAGACCCAGGTGCAACACATTCCAATATAGGGGCCCTACCGGAAACAAAGGAGAGAGATGGGACCAACCTAATCGACCCACAGATAGAGGGCATTAGAATTAAAGGGGAGAGAAGGCAACGTAACAGATTGACCACGGGGCACAGGGAGCTCAACGGTGCAGGGAAGAAGTGCACCCTCCCTTGCAGGCGATGGCTTCTGCACACCAGAATGTGCCAGTGGGTTAAAGTGATGTGGACATTCATTTGTCTGAACACGGGGGCTGGAGAAGTTACCACCACTAAACAGCCCTGTTAACGACCCACAACCCTGCACAGAAAATAGAATTGGGAATTGAAGCACACCACAATGTACAGATTAGAAGGGATATGTGCCACAGGCAGCCAAAACTGAGGGGGTATAACCAACCTCATCACTCTGCATACACCGCTCAAACTCTGAACTATACACAACCATTCCTCTACAGCACAACAAACTGCCCGCCCTTTACTACACCGCAACAACAAATCAAACCGTACATAGCCTCGCACAACAGCACATGACGGCTACGACTAAAAATTCACACCTACACTCAGCGAACAGTGTAAACTGAACTAAAGTTGCCAACAGCACATCACAGCTCTCTTGCTCTTTTCTGCCGCTCAGTCTTACTAACTTACCCCCAGAGCTTACCCTCTTGCTTTACAGATCCACCAGAGCGCCAAGGGACCATGCAGGTAGTGATAGAGCATGCTATCAAAAACCTTTAACATAATATAACATAACCATAACTTTGGTGGTGTTTGTTCAACATGCTCCAATTCTCAAACCATACGGGGTCAGACTACGCTGCACTAATGATCCATATTAAGGGTGAAACATATTTGCAGTTGTATGAATCCTTTACAGATGTCTGTGTCGGGTTGAACATGCTGCATGTAAAATACCCCTGCCCTATACTCAAAGATATTTTCCTGGAGCAAAGATTTAACATTTGAGCTAATTTGAATACCCACAATACATTGCCCATTTGGCTCTGAGCTGGAGGTGAACTTCCAGTGGTGGCTACTGAGTGTAGCTGGTGCGGTGTGTAACTTAGCTGAAATGGCTAAATCTGATTTCACATTTCAGGTGAAAGGGTTTATTTTCAAGTCTTTTTAACCCATCATAACTTTGCTGGTGTTTGTTCAACATGCCCCAATCTGACAACCATACATTTTCATACTGTACTGCAGCGATGATCCCTAATAATGGTGAACCGTGTCTGCAATGCTCTGAATCCTTAAGTGTTTTCAATTGAAAAATGATATGTATAAAATAGCACTGCTCTAGAGTCCAAGACATTTTCCTGTATCAAATAATTGACATTTGGGCTACTTTGCCTACCCGCAATTCATTGCCCATTAGCTTCTGAAATGGAGGTAAAGCTCCAGTGATGGCTATTGGGTGGCACTGTGCTGTGTATGACTTGGTTGAAATGGCTAATTCTGTTTTATGATGACATAAGAGACATTACCCTTGATGTAAATTAATATCTATCTCAAAGATATGTGGATTTTATTAATGAATCAATATGCACTTTATTAATACAATAACAATACAATGGGCCTCATTATAAGTTTGCTGGTCCAGTAACAACGGTACCGGTAAGCTTGCCGATACCATTGTTACCGGACCGGCAAACTACGTGTTCTGCTCGCTGGTGCCTTTTCACCTGCCAGGTCTGACCTGACGGGCAGACTGACACCCGCGAGCAGACCATGTCGGATGCACCAGCACCATTCCTGAATGATGCCGGTTCATCCAGCCTCCCCATTCCCATTGAGACCTATGGGGCTCAATGGGAATGGGAAGCATCTGTCACCTGTGCCCGGGAATGGGCAATTCCCGGGTCTGGCGGGGCGTAATGTCCCAGTAATTGCCCATTCCAGGGTGCCGGAAAAAATATTATACCGGCACGGCTACTGCCGGTTTTATAATGAGGCCCAGTGTGTCTGGTGGAGCTGGTAAACACTGAAGGGGGAAGGTTAAACATTTTGGCATTCATTTCCCCACCCCAAAAATACTGTGCATGTTGTCACAAGAAGTTCTAAGGGCCCCGATTCATGTAAAAGTGTGCATTTGACCTGAAAAGGCTGCGCACCGAGAAAAACACTGTGCAAGCCTATGTACAGAATAAAAAATGCGTGCACTGCGTATCCATGGAATTTTCTGCGCAAGGCAACTGTATATGCAAGTCGTGCCTGGAATGTCCCGACACGCCGCCACCACGCAAAGCAAAAACAGCTAGAACAGCCACCTTTCCGTGCTCCCCTTCAAACAGTACGTGGAGTCCCGCGCAAGCGTGCCTGCATCTCGGGGACCGTGTGTGGGGTCCCCCGAAACTATCACCTGCACTCCGACAACATGCATACAATGTATCGTAACTCGGAAAAACTGCATGCAAACCCCTGTAAACCATTCCTGCACCACACTACACTACATACGCGCACCCCTAAGTCCGATTGGATCCCTGGCTGCATGCACGCACCCCTAAATCAGACATTCAAACCCATCACCGTGCTGTGATTCCTATGCACAAGTGTACTTACCTGCCGTTGGGTGGCGGCCAGACGGATGGATTTGCGTGGGCATTTCACAGGTGAGAGGTTGCGTGGTCACATCATGAATACATTTTGTTGTACGCATTTGTGGGCGTGCTATGGACTGCCTGCGGCCCGTCTCTCATAATGGCCACGTTTTCCTTTGTTCTTCCTCATTTTCTGAGTTTCGCTCCCTACTCCGCCCTCAGGGCAGGCCTCTCCGATGGTCTGCGTGGTGTCTCGTGCAAGGCACTCGACCACTTGCAGAGTCGTGCTGAGCTTGTGCAAAGTCCCCGCAAGTTACGAAAAAAAGTGTAGCACAGTCACTTCAATGAATTGCCAAATGGGGTTTCACGCACAGAATGGCGTGCAAATCGAGTATTTTACACGCAAATGATTCCATGAATCGAGACCTAAATGTGGAATTGTTGAAGACATGACAAACACTGATTTGTAATACAAATAGGGATTCACAAAACATGGAAATGGTGAAACTGCAATGGATAGACATATGGACATATGGGGCCTCATTCCGAGTTCAGAGGTAACCATGCCGCTATTTGCCGCATGTCTGCCTCCGAACTCGTCCAAACTCCGGCCTGGTGAATGGAGTAATTACCGGTCCATTCCGAGGTTGGAGGGACCGGTAATTCCCCATAAACCAGGGCCATTCCCCATTCCCATTTTGAGCCCTTATAGGGCTCAATGGGAAGGGGGAAGGCGGCAATAACAGTACCATATATTACGGTACCG